>NC_133328.1:200987912-201290204 GCF_042186555.1 Aquarana catesbeiana | reverse complement strand
TCATATTTGGAGCACTCTTTGAGAGACCACGCGGGTACCACCGATTCAGACAACACACTAATTACTTTCAATTCTCACTAATGGTGAGGCAGGCAGTGTCAATATAAACTCACTGGTCCTTTATACGGATCTTTGACACTGAATTACTACTACACCAGAATGTATTTTGAACACTAAACTTTCCGAACCCTTGGTCCCTGAAGAAGGTATTGGAACATCTGATACCGGAAACGCGTTGGGTATTTGGGCAATCACATTTGTATGCGATTTCACAATATACATTGGTTTGTTTTATGTAGCACATGTTGTGCATTTTTTCATATATGCAATCTTTTGTATTTGAATTTTAATCTATTATATTAAAGATTCATTTTATTTAACCTTGGAGTTGGTGGTCCATTTAAAGTCCCATTTAGGGGGCATCTACTTCTATTTTGATTGAAAGGGATGGGACCACCATACTCTAGATGAGATGATGGGAGCCTCCTTCTTGTTTGTCTGCCGGATTCGGTCCGTCGCACCAGTCCGGTCGAAAAGTCCACTCGTGTGTACAGGGCATTAGGAGGCAGCAAAACAGTAGTAGCCATGTGCATAACATTACTTAAATCTGGTACCGCTGGATGTTATTCTCCTGTTGTTCAGGGCTGAAATTTCAGTTTTGGGTAGCAGTCAGCCTTTCACTTTTAATACTAGTTGCTAATCCAGGCAAATAAAAAATATATTAATTGAGATAATTTATATATATATATATATATTTATATTTAAGTATATATATTTTGTGTGTGTGTGTTCTGCAGTTTTTATAAGGCTTGTTTTAGCTCATAATATAGTGGAAAAAGTTGATCTCTGTAGTTTTAGAAGCTGAGTGGCTATGAATTTTCCTGTTCACTTCCTAATCCTAGGACATCCACAAACCAAGCAGGTCTCATTATAGGCACCAGCAGGTAAGCACAACATAGTCATAATGCTTGTTCGGTCTAAGAACAAATCAATTGGAAAAGGTTTCATTTAATATTTTGCAATCCAAGGTCTGCAAGAATTGCCATGGCTGCTTTGGCTATTTGTTCTAGCTGTACGTTCACAGCACTGTGATCATATAAATGTAATGAGAGGCTTTTTCTTCTTGGCTAAACAGTCCAAGAGAATGTGAAATTTGCTTAGGTATTAATGGGTTGATTGCTGCATATTTTTTCTCCAGAATTTGATTGATTAGTGCCTCCGGTCTTCACACTCGAAGCCTGGATTTGACTTGAAAATTCTGCCAAGTCTTTTACTCTGAAATTTATCTTAATTAGATCTGAAAGACCTGTCACAGCAGAACAGTCGCACCGATTAAAATGAAAAACAGGAGAAATTACTGATCAAATTAATCATAATGTCGGGTTACAGCTGTAGGTCTGATGTAATTTGCCACTCCAGTGAGTTACATCAGCACAGGCGGAGGAGAGGGAGCTGGATTCTGGTTGATCCGTAACACAAGCCAGCTTTGGGCAGCTCATCAGCAAGCTTATTCCATCCTTTCTTTTGGCTTCTTTCCAATGGCCAGGAACTGCTTGTACTACACATTAAGTACTAAACAGGTACCTCAACTGCTACTACAACTATACTTCATCTATCAATGTATCACTGAGAAAATGTACATCCTACATGTACATAATTGCTGAAGAGTGTTTTATATAGAATCAGTAAATTCCATTTTTCATTGTATGTTAAAGAAAACTCTTACCCGTATGTATAACC
The DNA here is from genome assembly GCF_042186555.1 of Aquarana catesbeiana. Lineage (NCBI taxonomy): Eukaryota > Metazoa > Chordata > Amphibia > Anura > Ranidae > Aquarana > Aquarana catesbeiana. The sequence goes on along the minus strand of NC_133328.1, from coordinate 201,288,464 downwards.
AGTAGATTACTACGCAAAATGCAGTTTTTTAACAAGACTGTTCCATTTTGAGATTAGAAACTGGGCGTAGTATGCAGGTAAAGTTAGTTATCCATCCACAGGCAGATGTTTGTCATCATTATTGAAATCAGGAATGCAGATTGCACAAAAAACTCACACTTGCTTCACGTTGGTGAACTCTGTGCTCCTTACCCTATAATGCAAAACAGAAAAAAAGGTACCCAGTAAAGCTGAACTCTAAATAAACATCTAAATGCACACATGTGAACTTTGGTGGCTGCCAAAGCATTTCTATTTTTATCTACCAACATTTGTGATTAATACTCTTCTGCCAGACAGCACTGCAACGATGATGACACCACTTTGTTAGAGTTAAAACCTAAGTTTATTTAAAAAAAAAAAAAATAACTCCACACAAGGGATATTACACTGTACTTCCATTCAACATGATGTGTATCTTTTGCTGCTGTCTCTTGATTTAGTAGAAATCTTCCTCCTCCGATGCTCCCCCCACCAGCATAATCTTCTATTGGAGATTCTTCTAGTGCAAAAGAACTGCGTGAGCTGTGACAGGTGCTCATCAAAAGTGTCTAACTATGCCCACCCTTTTAGCCAGATCCTCCATTCACAGAAGCCGCACTATAGCTTCTATGACTGAAACACGATCTATGAATGGAGGATGGGTGAATGTTTGAAAGGTCCTCCCACTCCATTCATAGATCATATTTCATTCAAGCTCTAGTACCTGATTATATGAATGAGCTTGGTGGCATAGTAAGGCACTCTTGATAAGTACCCAAGACAGCTCATTTAGTTCTATTAACCCCCCCCCGCCGCTCCAGAAGATTACAACAGTGGGGGAAGGGGGGAGACAGTTAAACCAGGACACCAGAGCCGCACACGAGACACATCACCATGAAACTGATTTAATTTATGGCAGTACTGCAATGTGTGTTTATTTTTATTTTTTTATTAGTGCAAGCAGTGTACCTTAACCTGACCTACATTGGGACAGAAGTGTGAGCGTAAAAGGGAGCACAAAGAACCAAACAGTTCATATGCTGGAAAAAAGCATGATCATAGGAGCAAGTAGAATGACAGAAAAATAAGGTCATCACTGTTCTGCTCCTCTTTCAACCACCTAGCAGATCAAGTATGACTTGGAACTCGAGGAAGTGATGCTGGCCATCAGGCTGAGGACATCTAGTGGCAGAAAATGTACTACAGGGGAAATCCCTGAAATGAAGATAATAATTGCAGCAAAAGGTGGATTTGTTGTTTTAACCTTTAATGGCCTATTCATTTTACCCTGTTATTTTTGGCTGGAGTTCTTCTTTAAGGAAAACAGTTATGCTACCTCCCTACACTTGTTTACTGGACAATGACGAATCAGCACGCAGTGAAACGTTACCAGTTCTGCTTACTCTTCTCTTTTCTACTGTCAACAAAATTGTATACAACAAAGCTTAATCAGAGCCTAGTGCACTGAGGAAGAAGAGAAGAATAAGTGAAAAGAATGGGTTTTATTTGATGGTAAGGAAGGAGAGAGTCTTGGACACAACAGAGCGCACATTACATGAACATTTTAAAGGAAGGATTATTAGACAACAATAGAGAAGAAGCAGAAAATACATAATCTAGAAGGGAGGGTCCATGGACAGCGATGAAGTGTTATCAAAGTCAGTAATCTTCCCCCCGCATAGGTAGGGCAGATCAAAAGCCACTAATTTAATTACACAATCATTTCAAAATCCAGTTGCTGTTTTCTTCTTCACATGATCATTGTTACTAGTTCTAGCACAGTGTGTCCTGGTAGTGGGTAGACCTTAGCATCAGGGTTTGACATGTCCTATGACATCACTTTAGCTTTCACACGCCCTCCATTCATTTAGAATGGAGTTCACTATGAGTCAAGCATCTGATCAAACTGGGGGTGGAGAACATGCCTACCTGACACTGCACTCTATTTTGAATGGTCTGGAAGGAAGGGCATGTAACAGCTAAAGTGTTGCCACACAACACTAAGATAAGCAGCCCTAGGGACATACAGAGAAGCTTGTGTTTTAGCTCTGCTCTGCCCCCCACGCCCCACCCCTCTTGCGTGGTGCTGTGAGATAAGTAAAGCAATCACATGGCCTAGTAAGAAAGCAATATAAATTAATGTCCTGCTTATTTACTAAGCTAAAAGGGGAGCATGCAACACTACAGAGGTTCTATGAGCTTGCACATTGTTGCCACAGAAAGGAAGAGGCCCTAGTAATGGCAGAATTACAACATCATTTCTTTCACGGGAAACCTTTATACAAAAACAGTACAGATTGTTTATAAACATAAAATAGAAATGAAAAGCAAAACATTTGTTTATACTTACAAAAAAATTATAGATTCCTTTTTTGTTCCTTTTTTATTAGTGATCACATGACTTCATAAGGGGGGTGTCAGTACAAGTATGATCATTGGAGGAGAGCAGGCTGGGTTCCAGCACAGCTAGAAAACTGACCATGCTATCATGCTTAGTGTGGTTATTTTTTGATAGAAAGGTAGATGGACTGGAAGGAACATCAGGTATTTCACACAAAGGAAGCAAAAGAAAGAGAACTGGATATATTTTTTTTAACACAAGCCCAAATAGCAAGCAATTGAGCTGCAAGTTTAAAAATGACTTGCTAAGCTACAGTTGCAACAAGTCTGCATTGCATGACTCCTGATCAACTTTCTTTGCAAACATTCTGCAAGTCTGCTTCAAGTCATGGTTCAGTTATATTGTGCAATAATATTGGGAAAATTCTGCGCTGTGTGTGAAATGATCATGAACAAACAAGGCAGCTAGCACATAAATAGTATAGCCAGCTTAAAAAAGTAAATCATATAAAAGTGTAGCGCCCATATGTGAAGCCAAAAATATTAAAACATTCAAAACACCAATAGATAGCAATCACATATCTAAAAAAAACCATTTGGCTAAGAATAAATAGTCCATAAAATGAGATTCCTTTAGAACAAACAATAGTCCATAGCATATGTCCCCAATCCAGTGAGAAAGATGTGAAGCAATCATATTCAATCGAGTGAACCTCCACCATAAGAAAGATAGCAAACTCACCATATTCAGTGGCTGCCATTACAGCAGCATGGAAGCCTCAAACACATTAGGAGATTCCCCTGGGAACATCTTTGGATCACTACCATCAGAGATAAAGAACCAGATCCAGCTGGAAATAAATAAGCTCACCCAGAGCCCAGAGGGAGTCTCATAGTGTAGTAAATGGTATTCCAAGGGTTCAAAACATGTAGCAAGTACATAACAGTTTAAAAACTCACATAAGGCAGCTTCTGGCGACCCAGAATCACTCAGCAGCAAGACGTCAATGCCAGTGTCTTGCTCCAACGCGTTTTGTCCAAAGGGAAATTGTCAATGGATCCTCATATTGTGCAATAGTTATCCCATCACAGGGGTCACTCTAGCTGATTTTTCATCTTTGCTTCCCGCTGTGTCAACTAGGACTTGCGCTTCAAGTTTCTACAAGTGTACAGCTTGCCAGTGAAAATGTGCAGCAAGTTAACAAGACTTACAATTCAACACTGCCACAAATTTGTGGCAAGTTATCCTTTCTATCTGGGAGTACCTGGTACAACAGGCACACATCAGGAATATGAAATGTCGGGTTTCCATATTGTTGAATTTTCTTTTGGGTTTAGAATCACATTATGCATAAAGGGTTTGTGAGATGAACTTAGTGAGGGAAGTACACAAAGGATTTAATTAATGGTGATCAGAGATGAAGGAGCTGATCTTTTCTTTTTGAAATCCTATCCATACCGCACTAGTTTTCAAACAACAGAAACATCCAAATGTCAAATGACTTGTCAGTTAGGCTTTCAGACCAAGTACTTTTTTTTCTTTTAACAAAGAAATTTCTCCTTATCTTGAAGATATCAGCCTGCAAAATCAGGCATACAGGCTGGGAACCTCATAGTATTTTTTTTTTCAATAGTTTTTATTGAGTTTTTAAAAGTTTTAACAATTAAACATTTAAACATTTGTTACACACATTGCGCAGGTACATGTTCCGGTATATCACCATGTCATAAATATTATACATTAAATGCAGTAGATTCAAGTATATGTACTATGAGTACAAGAAGGACACATTAGTCATTATATATTGTTTATAATAAGAAATTAGGAGATTTTATGTTTCCCAGTCCATACTTTACAGTTGCTATCAAATTGTTTGCATTTTAAAGAGTTTATAGCTAGTAGGCATTCAAATGTGTGGTTTCTATTAACTAGCATAAGCACTTCAGATATATTGATAGCTGAAGTGTTTTTCCAGTTTCTAAGTATGAGGGTGTGGGTTGCCAGAAGTATGTGAGTGATGACTGATCTTCTGGAGGGAATTTCTCTATGCCAATATGGAGTATAGCTAGTGCAGGGTTTGGGGTTGTTAAGATTCCTGTAGTTGACGAGATCAGTTGGAACGTTTTGTTCCAGAGACTTGTTATGCTTGGGCATGTCCATAAGGTGTGTACCAGATTACCTATTTGTCTGCAGTTTCTCCAACAAAGGGAAGATGTGTTAGGGAAAAAGGTAGCAAGTCTATAGGGCGTATAGTGCTATCTATTGGTGATTTTGATCATCATTTCCCAGTGGTTCACACAATGGGAGTGTTTGTGGATTTCTTTGAAATCGTATTTCCATTGTTCATCAGGAAAGTTATTGTCAAGACGGCGGTTGTCTTACTAAAGGTTTGTTTGTTTTGGATGAGGTTGTAGAGTAGCGATATTCCTTTAGCTGGCTGTGGAGTAATTGTGTAAAAGTGCCAGACTTTATTTGGTATCTTCATTTTGGGTATAGAGTGTGCCCTTAGGAAGTGGGGAATGCGCATACAGGTGAACAACAAATTTTTGGGTAGTTGGTATTCAGTCATTATTTGTTCTGCCGATTTTGGTGTTGGTCCTGTAGTTAAGTCTTGTATGTGTTTTATACCCTGTGTGTGGAGTGCCGTAGTTGAGAGCATAGGAATTTTTGCCAGGGTTCCCATATGTCACCCATTAGGAATGAGGTCTTGTTTCTAGTCGGGAGAGATGATCTCTCTATTTCTACCCACATTGGACCATCCGTGGTCCACACCATCCGTGGTGTGGAACCAGTTTTTGAGCTGGTCTAGTCTCGCTGCTCATAGGTAATCGTGAATATATGCAAAACCTGCGCCCCTACGCTTTTATGTGGGAGAAGGTTGCTCCGAGGGCATCTAGCTCTTTTGCCTCCCCATGTGAATTTCCATATGGATTTGGACAATGTACTGAGGTAGTGGGGTGGAATGGGAATTGGCAGGGAGCAGAACAAGTAGAGGATTTGTGGAAGGATAGACATTTTAAATGCAGCTATTTTACCTAGCCAGGATAATTTTCTTTTGGAGATGTCTGCGAGTTGTTGTTCAGTTTTGGTTATGAACGGTTTAAGGTTGGCATCTGCTAAGGATGTAGTGGTGTTAGTCAGGGTAATACCTAGGTACGAGACAGACTTTTTGCTCCATGAATATGGTAGAGTGTCTTGTAGTGATTTCTTTGTGGTTTGGGAGACTCCTACATCTAGTATCAGGGATTTGTTGAAGTTGACTTTGTAGTAAGATACTGCACCAAAGTCTGTTAAAATATTGTGGGCCTGTGGGAGGGAGGTGTGTGGGTGTGTCAATAAAAGGATGACATTGTCAGTAAATAGGTTTATAACGTGTTTGTCATGTCCAAAGGTAAAGCCCTTGATATTAACGTTTGTTCTGATGGTCTCAGCTAGGGGTTCTATCATTAAATTAAATATTGTAGGGGATAGAGGGCATCCCTGGCGAGTGCCATTGGTAATTTTGAATGGTTTGGATAGGAGACCCGATGTATAAACTTGTGCTGATGGGCAGGAATAGAGAGCCAATATAGCTGTGAGAATTGGACCTTTGAAGCTGAATTTGGCCAGCACCATTTCCATATAAATCCAATGGACCTGGTCAAACGCCTTCTCTGCATCTATGGATAGTAGCAGAGAAGGCGTTCGTGTTTGAACAGCATGATGAATAACATTGATGATACGTCTAGTAGCATCTGATTTTTGTCTCCCCCTCATAAATCCCATCTAGTTGCACTTTATGATGAAGGGAACAATATCCGACAATCTCTTGGCCAACAATTTTGCATGTATTTTGATGTCTGAGTTTAGAAGGGATATTGGCCTAAAGTTGGCTGGCATGGTGGGATCTTTTCCCAGTTTGGGTAAAGTGACAATGTGGGCTCTCAGCATCTCCTGTGGGAATGAAGGGGATTCCTCTGACTTTGTAAATACTCATTGCATGTGCAAAGCTAGGATTTCTTTGAATGTTTTGAAATATTCATTTGCAAAACCATCTGCCCTCGGTGACTTGCCATTTGGTAATGTCTTAGTGATGTTTTCTATTTCCTGAGTGGAAAATGGAGTGTTCACTTGTCTAAGTTGATCTTCTGTCAGTGATGGGAGTTGTATTTTCTGTAGGAAGTGCTGTATGGTGGTTGTTGTTGGTTGTGGGGTTGATGTATTTGTATGGAGATTGTACAGTGCCCCATAGTAGTCTGCAAATTGATTCGCTATCTCCTGTGGATTGGTGATTTTGTGGTGTAGGGTATTATGTATCAGATATGCTATTCTAGTTTTTGTGCGGGCAGCCCTGATTCTACTAGCCAGGTATTTCCCTGCTCTGTTTGTGTTAGCATAAGAGTTCAGTTGTAGGCGTCTGAGATGTTTGTCATATTGTTGTGTGAGAAGCTCCCTTAGGTTTTCTCTAAGTTTAGAAAGTGTATTTGTCTTTTCTATTCTTTTTGTTACATGCTTGTTGCACACAGCAATCTTCACGGCAGGGTACTGTCACCCACCGCTGAGGACGAGTCTAAAACCACCCTGAGTCAACACAAGGAGGATACTACTACCAAAACCCATGGACACAGTGAGTACTTACACTACGCTACCATACATCACATCTCCCACCACCATAAATGACCATTACCTGCCTATCAATAAATGCCAAAGGCCTGAACCACCTGGCCAAAAGGTTCTCAGTATGGAAAGAGGCCTCTAAGCAAAGAGCGTATATTCTCTGCATACAGGAGACTCATTTTCAACAACAAAAAGCCCCAAAATGCACGCACAGAGAGTATCCACATTTTTTTCTAGCATTCACGCCTGATAGCAAAAAAGGAGGAATGATGCTTGCACTGAGAAACTCTTTATCCTTCCAACTCCAAGAGACATACATAGATGAAGGGGATAGATACATCATAGTGACTGGGGACATTAACTCCAATCCGTACACGCTTGTCACATTGTACGCCCCAAACAAGCATCATGAGAACCAAATCCATGCAATATGGAAATCTTATAATAGGAGGCGATTTCAATCTTATAGCGGATCCCAATCTGGATACTACTAAAGACAAACCAAAAAGATCAGAGACCCTCCATAATCTTCTACGTGAACAAGAACTGTTCGATGCATGGAGATGTCTTCGTGCCAACGAGAGAGATTACACATTTTTTTCCACTAGGCACTGTTCGTATTCTTGGATAGATATGTTTCTTACCGATAAGTGGCTTCTATAATGTGTTCATACTACTCATATACAGGATATCACATGGTCTAACCTTGCAGCAATTTCTATGTCCATTGTTTAAAAGGGTGTCTCTCCCTCATCACCCATCTGGCCCTGTAATGTTAGGCTCCTACAAGAACCCCGCACTATCCCAGTGATCTCTCAGTATCTCCAGGAATTCTTCCACAATAATAACACACCCATGATATACCCATTTACCCTATGGAATGCTCACAAAGCGTATATGAGAGGCTTACTGATTCAAGTAGGGGCCAGAGAAAGAAAATGACATACCACTAAACTTAACCAATTACTATCTGACATAAATAAACTGGAATCCCAAAACAAAAATTCCCCTACCATACCATAATGTGTTAACGGGGTTATAGGAGAATGAATTGTATACTCCTGTTACCGGAGAGATATGTAGATATTTCTGTGGTACTGTTATGAGCTGACACCGGCATTTTTCTTGTTGGCACACTTGCGTGACAGCACTTGCCATTCGTTTTGAAGCAACTGTGGCTGTGGAACAGAATTGGGTTGTAGGGCTTGGTCTGAGAGTATCCCCCATTGGCGTAGGGCTCAGATGCCTTCCTCCATTGTCGTGATGGCTTTTGTGGTCCCATTGTGGGTAATGGAGAGGGTTTCAGGGTACTTCAATTTGTGTGGAATTTTGTGGTTTCTTAAGGCCTTGGTGATGGATGCTAAGTTGCGGTGTCTCTGCAGTGTGTGCCTGGAAAGGTCTGGTAGTAGTTGTATGTCAGTGTACTGTGGAGGTATATTGTTGGGCCTGAGTGCTGCCTGCAGGATCTGTTCACATGATAGAAGTGGACCCTTAGTAGTACATCTCTCGGGGTACCTTCTAGAAGGAAGGACGGCTTGGGGATTCTGTGAATTCTGTCCACTATGAGGTCTTGTGTGGTCAGCGTGGGAACCAAAGTGGAGAACAAAGCATGAGCATACTGTAGGAGGTGAGTGGCTGGTACGGACTCATGGACGCCTCACAGTTTTATGTTGTTCCTTCTGGAACAGTTGTCGAGGTCTGCGACCTTATCTTTCAGCCATGCTATATCCTCTCCCTGGGCTGCATGTGCATCCACCATAGTATTGTATGTAGATGAATAATCATCCATCTGTTGTTCTACTCTGTCCATTCTGACCCCAATAGCCTGCACTTCTTTGTAGCATTGATTGATCCCCTTGACCATATCAGTTTTGAGGGATGATCTGAGTGAAAGCAGCATTTCTTTGAGCATATTGTCTGATATGGGTCTGTCAGCAGTGGGGAAGTCGGCTATGGGGTCAGTCAGTTGTTGGGCCTGAGCAGTGTTGTTCCCTGATGGCCCGCTTACCTCCATGTCCTGGTTGCTGTGTGGCCTGACAGGGGATTCCATCCTCGGTTTAGACTTGGCCTGACTCCTTGTAGATGGGCTGGATGTGCCTGAGGATGATCCACTATGCAGGAGGTCTCATACGAGTGGTTTATGGGGCACTCCATGACCGTTATTATGAATTGCAGCCCTGTCCTCCAGCCATTGTGTGTGGGAGCCGCCGCCATTTTGTTGAAGCCCACGGGACTTCAACGAGAAGAAGCTGTGCATTTTGTGAGGCTGCGGTGGGTTTTTCCTGCACCTTGGTGTCCCTAAACTGCCTGGGAGTCTTGCTGTGATGTTTGTGGTTGTGGATGGGCTCGGTGTGCTCCGATGTTTTTGGATCTCTCCAGCAGCCAAATGGAGCTCTCAGCTCAGACGTCCATCTTAGAGCTCGGTCGCCACGCCCCCGGTTGCCTTATAGTATGATGGGCTGGGACTACTCAGGCTCTTTATACTCTATACTAGACAAATTGGACCCCAAAGTAGGAATATGATCTGCTTTCTAGTCTTGTGATTTTATACCAAACCCAGATGCTGGGGGGGGGGAGAAAACTAAGATAAGCAAAAAGGGGGTGCAAAAATCAGCATGGATTAAAGTACCATATGTTTTACAAATTCTAGAGAGTACTGCTTATGTGGAAAATAGCTTCTTAAATAATAGAACAAAATACTGTATGTCTCTAAAACATTCAATCTATTTAAATACAGTAAATACAGCAAAATATTTTGTGAATTCTTAAGATAGTGTTATTATTTACTAGTCAAAGATTTCCTTTACCATAGTAGTGAGGTCTCAAGTCTGACATATGGATAAGCAGTTACTTACATCAAGATCACTGGTAAAGTAGAATTATTTCACAAAACTACTGGCCTGGCATGCAGCTTTCTGTCTGCTATAAAGTGGTTCAAAAGACTTTTTACTTTCTTCATTAGGGTTAAAAATATCCCATTACTTGTAGTGCCCCCTCATCCCCCTGTATACTTACCTGACCCTGACCCCGACCTCAATCCAGTGCTATGCCCGTCTGCAGCAGCTGTGTCCTGTCTCTCTGCTCACAGAGGCACTGGCTCATGCTGCTGTCAATAAAATCCTGTGAGCAGATAGCAGGAGGCAGGGCTGAGAAGGACTGTGTGTGTCAACAGATGCACATAGCCTGGCTCAGGAGTCAGCCCACAGGTGCCTCCCTATAGAAAGTGGCTTTCTATGATAGCACACTGAGAATAGGAGGAGGCCAGAGCATTGTCAGGGAACCTGAGAAGAAAAGGTTCAGGGCCTCCTTGTGCAATACCATTACACAGAGCAAGTAAGTGTAACCATGCTTATTATTTCAATTTAAAAAAAAGCTTTACAAAGGCTTTAATTTTGTCCCTGCCTTCTATCGCAGTCACAATGTATAAAGAAAAGATTTTACAGTAACATTAAAAGGTTTGGGATACTGTATGTGGAAAGCCTATCAGTTTAAAAACATTGCACCTTGCCTCTCTCTTGCTCTCTCTGACCTCTCGGCTTCCTTCAACAGTTTTTGTCCAGGTCTCTTCAACAAAGAAACTTTACATACACATACAAATCTGGCAAATTACTTAATACACAGTATAAAATCAGACTGATGAAAACCTCAGTACCAGTGATTTTAAGCTCCTCTTACCCAAATACACATTACACATGAGTATCCCTAATATTATGTCTCTAAAATAGAGTAAAACATCAAAGAAAACAGATGATCACTAATCCTAGCAGTGCTGCCTGTGTATACATTTCACTAGCTTTTTAATGCTTTGCAGGCCTTTCAGGCAGTGAAAGGGTTGAGAAAATTCAAGTACATAAAACTAAGAGAAGGGATCCTGGCAGATACATCTAGCAGAAGATCAATAGTAAAGCAGTTTTTTCATGATTTATTTTCTCTCGTCCTTAGCTGTAATTTCTTGACTTTATAAAACAAATTGCCCATTCAGGAAAAGCGCAATCTTCTTCCAGAGTCCTTTTTTATCTGAATTATGAGTTATCAGGCATAATTGGACCAATCCATCAATTTTTAGGTACTATGAAAACTTCCTAGGTCATCACAAAGGGGCATATGTATGTTTAGACATCTGACATAAAAAAATGCTTTTGGGAGAAAATATTTTTTTTATTCATCTGATAAGTGATAAGCTATAAATTTTCTACATAGGAAAATCATGCATGGGAGTGTGCCATGGGTGTATGGCATTTAAATATTTTTGGTTGTTTATTTTTATTTCCCATATACATTATACCAAACCTAAAATCTTCTCTTAAAGTTTAGAGTTAAATGCATCTTCATGGGAAAAAATAGCAATTAAAAAAATATTGTAGCATACACAATTACTACATAAGCTAGTTTGGTATTTCATTAAAAAATATCTTTCTTTAAAATCACCTTTATAATCTGCAGTGCTGTAGTTTTCTGTAAAATTCAATAAAATATGGCAACTTGTAATTTCCTGCTTTATGTGATTGGCTGACTGATTTTCCCAGAAGTCTGCACAAAGATAGAAGTCGGAGTTTAGGCATCCTCTGCAACAATAATGTCATTTTTGCTGATAAACTCCCAAAGGGTTAATCATCTCTAAAGGGATTCAACTCCTGCAACTTTCCTCATTTTAACATTGCAAATGCACTATCAATTGCTGATTGATAATGCAAAAGTCACTGTAATTCAGATTTACTCTTCTAATCGACATGAACAAACACATAGCTTTTTCCTTAGAGCAGAAACAGGTAGGAATCTGGAACAAAGTTTGGTAACCTATTTACAATGTGTGTTGATCACCCAGAGGGGGTTGTTTTTTCTCAACAAAAGTGAAATTCTTTTTAAGTATGTTTGTGGTTTTCTGCATTTTACAGACCACAATTTCACATACTGTTTGATATTTGTCAACAAGTGGATTGAGAATTCAAGTGTTGCCTTTGGTGTACTTCTAAAATCACCACATTTAAAAAAAAAAAACTAATTAAAAAAAAAATGCTACACCAATAACTCAATTGCTATAAGCAGCAACTCTTCTGCAAGACATATGTACTGTTCAAAAATTGGACAAAAATAAAGAGTTGCGCTAAATAAAAAACAATATAAATCAAAAACCAAAAAACACTAATAGAAAAAGTGTCCACAAGTGATGTGACAATAAATGTTATTTCCAATTGTTGATAATCTTGTTGTTCTCCACCATCCAGCACCATAGAAACTTACTTTGTGCATCAATGCCAACACCAAAGGTAAGAATGTCTGCTTACCAGCTTACCATTTTTGCGTGAATAAAGGTTTTAAAGATTTTACACCATGTGGAGCTCTTTTTCATTTTGGTGAATGCTGCCTACACCCGCATTGGGTAAGGAGTTCACTAAGGACAGGAGGACTCTGAGGACAATCAAAGGCCTTGGCTGGGCTATAGCCACAAGTGTGAACAACCTCTTGTAGTGAGAGGTCATTTGGAGCTGGTATGCAGACATTCTTACCTTTGGTGGTGGCATTGATGCACATTTAAAAAAATGAATTGCTCTGGAGGTGTGATGGGTGTAAAACATAAAGTTTGCATTGCAGAGCTAAGACTAAGGTTAGGACTTGTTAGTATGGGCTATTTTGGACAGGTGAAAGAAGCAGAAAGGTTTAACCTTAGAGGATAACAAAACTTTCAACGTTTACTTACTCTTTTGCCACCCCCACAAACACTTCAGTAGCCCTCCCTACCTCTCCACAGCTCTAAAATCATCCTAGTTTTAGCCTCTATGGCCTGGCCTGCCATGCAATGTTTACATCCTGCTGCTGGCCTTTTCTTTCCAATGTCTGCATTTATTCAGTAGAATTCTTTGGGGTTTTCTCCCAACAATGGTGATATTTGAAGTAATTTAGGAAATTATGCCAAAGAGTTATTATTGAAGTTTTTACCTTGAATCATTTTTTTATGAAGTTATTTATACACTATCCACAAGTGGCAATGTAGATTAGTTACTACAATTATACTGCCTAACTGCTTAATATTTTTTGAGGAACAATATCATCTACGCAGGGAGTGCTTTGTTTTCAATGAGTTGCTCGACTCAGGGACTTGCATTGTAGAAGAGAGCAATAAGCAAGAACCATTATGTAGCACTTCCAAGCTAGAAGCAAAATCTGAATAAATAATAAACAAAGATAGCTGTCTTTATGTAGATATATAAATACAAATTATACTTTGAAACAAAGAATTTCTAATAAAAGTATTTACATTTAGATGATCTGTTTTACATGTTTTTATAAAACATCATGGGAAAGACTATAGTATTTCTTTATGCTTGCTTCTTTAAAGTGCCTGCTTCAGAAAGTAGCATCATATCTGCTCATGGTGGAGATAAGGGATGTTTTGAGTAATCTTTACATCCAAAAATCTTCTTTGAAATGGTTCATGGCTGAAATATTGGTTAGAAATTGCTGTGTCCTGTCAAACTTGGAGTGGTTATTCATGTATGGCTTGCTCTCCAGATTTGTCTATCAATGTACAGTAAATCACTGATTCAGTGATATCATGTATATGGTTAATCTGTAAGTATAAGAAATAGTTTTACTTACTTTGCAGCATTGGCTTACTTTATTTGATGCATGTTCCCATGCTGTTAGGTTCCACAATGAGCTTAATAGCAGGTTCACTACAGAGTGCAAGATACTATATTCATAGAAATTAGATAAAACAAATGACTCCTTTTTAAATTCTTTATCTTGATGTGAGAATGCAGTAAACAGTAGGAGTGGCAAATAGGACAAGACAACTAAGACAATGTACAGTTTAGTAGTATGGTTTGAGAGCAGATCAACAATACTGGGTCCAGTCTGAATACCAATAAACACTGGAGTGGATAGCGGTCAGACTAACAAGTAGCGGGTAACAAAAGCGGAGGAGTCCTCAATCAGAAAATTAGGAGGTAATTCAAATTAAGTGGAAGGTGGATCATCAACTGGGGCATCATTACTTAGGCATTTGATTTGATACCATTGCACTGTAGATTGTTGAGTATCTGCGGGCAAGGTTTGGATGGAAAATTCCCAAGCATCAAAGAAAAACAAATGACTTTTAAAACCATAATGTCATTTTTTTTTTAATTTATAAAACATAACATTTATGTTTTACAAAATTTGTCTAGGCACTTGGAAATTCCACATTAGGAAATCTGAATCAGTTTCTTTATCCTAAAATGAAACTTTATTTCATGAAATGAAAAATAATGACATGCTAAAAGCAGAAGGGTGAAATGTGTTTCATACCTAATGTGTAGGTATTTATGTAATTAAAAGCTAATCAACCATGAATGCTAGTGCTTAAACCATAAAATGAGATGGTGTGGAATCCATATTGTGATGTAAATAGCATTTACATTTAATTATATATCTGTGAAAAAGAAATTAGAAGGAAAAGATTAGCAATAATAAATATGTATCAAATTGTGTGTACATTTCAAGAAATGAAACCTGTTTCCCTAAACACATTTCTTATCTTCCAGCATAATGGGAGTAGAGTGATGTGAGTTCATTTTACCAAAAGGTTGATTGATAGCTCAGATAATAAGGCATTTTCTGTGATAGGAAAAAGGTAAAAAGGTTTGCCCAGTCTGCAAACATTGTACATAATTCTTACCTAAAAGGTAAAAACTTTTTTTTATATCTTGGATTTCTGTAATACCATTATTTCATTTTTTTAGAATCATTATATGAAAGAACACTTGTATGTGTAAATATGAAGGTTGCCATTTTGATATTCTTCCAGAAATACCAGCTGGCTTTCTTTGGCTTCAGTACCTTGAGTCGATTACTCAGGGCAAGCATATTGCAAATTTGGTCAATGCAACGGTCCTTAAAATGGCCTAAAAATTAAGATCTCCTTATTATGGCAGGATCCTCCACACCAACCATTCCAAAATGCTGCATAATTACTGTTTAAATAATAAATAAACTGTAGCGAAAAGTTTGAAAGTATACTTACTTTTCACTAGGTGTCCGAACTGGAAAGGGCATCACAAGCTCTGCCATAATCCTGGGAATGTTGAGTATTCTAAATGTCATGATCCTTATTTTACCCAGGGTCTCAGAGGAAGGATTGAAAGAACACCCTTGCACAAATGCCAAAGGCAGAAGCCAAGTGAAAAATAAATGCATTTTTAAAAATGTCTTCACTCTTTTTTATTACAGCTATTAAGTAGCATTTTTGAACGGGGGTGAGGAGCCTAATTTAATCAGTAAATATTGCTTTTAAGTGCAAGGTTCACTTTATTTTTTTTCCTAATTCACATCCTTTTAAAAGCACCAGTCAGCTCTCCCACCCTTAACCTATTTTCAAGAAAGTACAGTATTATTATGACGGAGGTTAAGCTGTGAATTGAGAAACCCTGCATGTGCTTCTAAACAAAGAAGAAGAAGTGTTGTCTAACAAAGACTATACTCATAAAATCACTTATAGAAGATCTCACATAATGTTACAATTATTATTACTAAGCTTATTACATACTGGAAAGGGGTTCAAAGTGTAATGTAAACACACAGTAACTCATAGTGATCTTTAAGATTTGAATTTATAAAGAATAGATTAGAAAAAGGTGATCTTTGACTTTCTATTTACCCTACTATATAAAGCTACAGTATCTCACAAAAGTGAGTACACCCCTTACATTTTTGTAAATATTTTATATCTTTTCATGTGACAACACTAAAGAAATGACACTTTGCTACAATGTAAAGTAGTGAGCGTACAGCTTGTATAACAGTGTAAATTTGCTGTCCCCTCAAAATAACTCAACACACAGCCATTAATGTCTAAACTGCTGGCAACAAAAGTGAGTACACCTCTAAGTGAAAATGTCCAATTCGGGCCCAAAGTGTCAATATTTTGTGTGGCCACCATTATTTTCCAGCACTGCCTTAACCTTCTTGGGCATGGAGTTCACCAGAGCTTCACAGGTTGCCACTGGAGTCCTCTTCCACTCCTTCATCACAACATCACAGAGCTGGTGGATGTTAGAGACTTTGCACTCCTCTACCTTCCTTTTGAGGATGCCCCACATATGCTCAATAGGTTTTAGGTCTGGAGACATGCTTGGCCAGTCCTTTACCCTTAGCTTCTTTAGCAAGGCTGTGGTCATCGTGGAGGTGTGTTTGGGGTTGTTATCATGTTGGAATACTGCCCTGCGGCCCAGTCTCCAAAGGGAGGGGATCATTCTCTGCTTCAGTGTGTCACAGTACATGTTGGCATTCATGGTTCCCTTTAATGAACTGTAGCTCCCCAGCACTCATGCAGCCCCAGACCATGACACTCCCACCACCATGCTTGACTGTAGACAAGACACACTTGTCTTTGTACTCCTGACCTGGTTGCCGCCACACACGCTTGACTCCATCTGAACCAAATAAGTTTATTTTGGTCTCATCAGACCACAGGACATAGTTCCAGTAATCCTTGTACTTAGTCTGCTTGTCTTCAGCAAACTGTTTGCGGGCTTTCTTGTGCATTATCTTTAGAAGAGGTTTCCTTCTGGGACAACAGCCATGCAGACCAATTTGATGCAGTGTCCGGCATATGGTCTGAGAACTGACAGGCTGACCCCCCACCTCTTCAACCTCTACAGCAATGCTGGCAGCACTCATACGTCTGTTTCCCAAAGACAACCTCTGGATATGACACTGACCACGTGCACTCAACTTCTTTGGGCGACCAAGGCGAGACCTGTTCTGAGCGGAACCTGTCCTGTTAAACCACTGTATGGTCCTGGCCACCATGCTGCAGCTCAATTTCAGGGTCTTGGCAATCTTCTTATAGCCTAGGCCATCTTTATGTAGAACAACAATTCTTTTTTTTCAGATCCTCAGAGAGTTCTTTGCCATGAGGTTCCATGTTCAACTTCCAGTGACCAGTATGAGAGAGTGAGAGAGATAACATCAAATTGAACACACCAGTGCCCCATTTACACCTGAGACCTTGTAACACTAACGAGTCACATGACATACGGGAGGGAAAATGGCTAATTGGGCCCAATTTGGACATTTTCACTTAGGTGTGTACTCACTTTTGTTGCCAGCAGTTTAGACATAAATGCCTGTGTGTTGAGATATTTTGAGGGGACAGCAAATTTACACTGTTATACAAGCTGTACACTCATTACTTTACATTGTGGCAAAGTGTCATTTCTTCAGTGTTGTCACATGAAAAGATATAATAAAATATTTACAAAAAAAAAATGTGAGGGGTGTACTCTCTTTTGTGAGATACTGTATATATGTCTGCATCCATAGAAATGGCATTGGTCTGTCAATGTTAACCTGCCAACAAATGGCAGGTATTATCTCAACAAATGGCTGTATTATGTTTTGAAGCACAGTGATCAGGATCATGGAGAAAGTTATTAACTATTTCAGTGAAAATAAACACCGGGCACATCAAACTAGTCTAAGAAATTCTAGAAGGGACAAATTATGACTAAACAATAGCCCAACTTATGGAATGCATCAGTCTTGTAAATTGGGGGAAGCCTATTTGTAAATTATAAAAAAGGGGCCTGGGAGTCTGGATTTTTTTCTTTAGCTTTGGAAATTGAATCATTATAGTGTTATTTTCAAACGCTGTGCCCTTTTGGGCAACTGTCACAGGTGCCAGATTGATGACCAGTCAATTAATGTCTAATTATTGGCATCATTAATGTCATACATTTTCACTTCATATTTTTTTCTCTTGGTGTTTGAAGTCGTAATGCAGTTTCTTTTTTTATCAACCATAGTTAGAGGCATGGCTTAGTAAAACTGTGACTTCAGCCCATCAATAAAGTGTCATACAGCTTCTATTAATGTGGCTGTGGCAGCTCTATGTATGGAAATTCCAGGTCAGAAGACCGGGTATTGGCATACAATATATGAGTCAGATAGCCATCTGGGGTATGGCAATGTCATTGTGGACCAATGTTAGAAGAGGCAAAATAGAGTGAAGAATATGATGATCCTGCCAACATGTTTGTGATTGAAAACGTTGTCATTTGCTTTGTCAGCAAGAAACAACTTTTTATTATACGTACTCTGTACTGCATGTTGTCAATGTACTAAGCCATAGACTTTTTCTCAGAAGCAGATCTGAATATTATTTTATTTGGTTCTAATGCAGGCTTATTGATGTTTTACATAACATTTGTGAAAGCATTTACATTTCTATAAAAAGTTGTTTTGCCTGCGTTTGAGTGTAAGGCATTTTATAAAACTTGCACCTCCTATTAGATGTTAATTTAGCTTTTGGATTATCTTAGGGATTGGATTAGTGAAAGAAACAAAGGTTAGGGTTTAAGGTTTATAGGTTCAAATGGTTGATCTGCTTTGGGGTAATTTTATTTGTAGTGTTGAGTCTAGGTGAGACTGGATACAAGTTATAAATGAATGGTTGGTTTTAAGGAATGATGTTTGATTTCAGTTAGAGAGAGGGTTAATGTATACCTGAACTTTAAAAGTGAAGATTTGCTATCATTTGGGAACATTGAGAAATGTTAATTGTGCTTAAGCAGCACTCAGAAAGATTAACATTTTCCTGTGAATTTGTCCTAAATAATAGCAGTGCACTTCTTGTAACAGGCTAATCATTTGCCAGAGCTTTATAGCTGTATGTCTGCAGTGCATCTGAGCCCTGCTGCCTCTAACTGCTATTCTAAGGAAATGTGATTATGTCACTACAGTGTTGCTTGCTGTTTCCATCCTGGTGAGAAAGCTACAGTGCAAGGATCTTCCTGCTTCTGCTTAAAGCTCAGATGTAGTGAACATTTTTTTTTTTTAATCAACAGCTGGGATAGTACTTACAATAAAAAAATAAAAAAGTATCCTCTGTGCTGGTGGCTACTGTGTTGCCTGAAATCTTTAGTCCTCTGCCCATTAAATACCTTAGCAGCTGTGATCTTCTGGTGCTGTGGGGGTATATACAAGCAGCTTCACCTGTCACAGGCACTTGTCAAAAGTGATGGCTATGTCCACCCTTTCTGTACCCTGCTCCATTTAAAGACACTGTACAGATGGATGGTGTGATGGAACCATCCCACGCTCCGCTTGAGTCAGTATACCGCTTCCTCCAGTCTGAACATAGATATCAGATATTTTAGCTGCATATTGCAACCAATAACTAGGCAGAGCTAGTTTAGCTGCAAAACTGTATCTCTTTATTGAACAAGAATACAGGCTTTTTATACACTACACACTCAGGTGAGGCTGATCACATTATCATATGCAAACACAACTGTATACAGGAATATAAATAACACTATAAATATTAAGTTAATTAAACTAGCCCCCTGCACAATCAGGGACAGACTTGCTGACATCGAGTTCACAAAGTACAATATACATTATTACAAGTATAAACACATCCCCCAAAAGTTTGCTAGCAGACAACAGGTAAGTTAATTAGCACAATTAACAATACAAACAGTGATCTCCCCCCTCCTCAGCCTAGTAGACAACAGGAGGGGGCTTTCCAGATTTCATTAACCAGCTTTCTTTACACATACATCTGTTCACTGAGTCCCAAGCTGGTAGAGACCATTACATAACAGGACATCTTCCTAAATGCTTGCAGCTCCCTCAAATGACAGGGCTCATATTTGGTAGGTAAGAGGCTAGCATTCAGTCCCCTCCAAAAGCCTCTGTCCTGGCAGAGTCTGTCACAGATGAATTAAAGGTCACCCTCCTCCATTCATACAGCACTTTTGATTGTGGGAACCAACAGTATAGCTTCTATGAATGGAGCTGGGGGGCAAAAAGGGCGGGCATAATCGGAGGACTGAAGATTTTAAGCAACACAGCAGCCACCAGCTTAAGAGATACTTTTCAATAATTGTAAACTCCCTCCCTGGCGCTGTTAAAAAAACAAATGAAGTGACCTTACGCTATAACCCACTCTGTATATTTTTATCTGCTCCTCTATCAAGATGGCCGGTTCAGCTCTGTCTCAGTTTTTCTCTCCCTCTTTTCAAAATGTTCTTCTCTGTAGCATTCACACCTGAAAAAAAGGCAGCATGAACTCTTAACATTCTTATGCCGCATACAAACGATCGGAATTTCCAACAACCAAACCATGGATTTTTTTCCGATGGATGTTGGCGCAAACGCGGTGACGTACTACACATACGATGAGCTGAGAAAAATGAAGTTCAATTGCCATTGCGGCTCTTCTGCTTGATTCCGAGCATGCATGGAATTTTGTGCATCGGAATTGTCAACACACGCTCGGAATTTAGGACAACGGATTTTGTTGTCGGAAAATTTGAGATGCAGCTCTCAAATATCTGCTGTTGGAAATTCTGACAGCAAATGTCCGATGGAGCCTAAACACGGTCGGAATTTCCAACAACAAGCTCACATCGAACATTTGCTGTCGGAAATTCTGATTGTGTGTACGCGGTATAAGTGAGCACCTCTCTAAACTCTATGCACTCTTAAGCCTAGTGCACATGATCAGAAAATTGTACGAAAAATAGGGCTTTCAAAGCGATTGTACAATAATCTGATCATTAGTACACAGCTTTCCAGAGCCGATCACAACAGTTCATCCGAAGTTATCTAAAGAGACAAACACGAACATTTATCTCGTACCATACCAGATCATATGATTTTCATTTAATCAGTACAGTTTTTATTGGAAAATACAATACAAATACAATACAATACATCACTTCCAAAGGTGTATTCTGTTGTACGAGAATTTTATAAGTTGAGAAACCTCTTCAATTTCAATATGGAGACTAGCATGAAAAAATCAGACGATCATTCGTCTCATCATGTGTACGAGGCTTTAGGAAGCACAGTCTGGGTTTACACTACATACTGCTACATTTCACCAGGATTGTCATAGCACACAACTACTGTACTCACCTAACTCTCCTTCCTCAGAGTTCCACACTCCCAAACAATTTTTCCTAAACGTGACATGCCTAACTTTCCACACTACCATCTTTCTTGCTTGGTGCAATTCAGCTAAGAGGAAACATCTAGTTTCATAGCTCTTTATTAGCAATATTTTTTTCATCTTCAAGGTGAAAGCTTTGTAACTTTTACGCAATGACATTTCTATGTGTTTTGCAGTGCAGGAAGATCACCTATATGGCTATGGCCTTTCGAAAATAAGTGTCTATCTTTCTAGTATGTGAATACAAAATGTAGCTGATATACAGAGAACCATTACAGGGGGCAACTACAAATTTGCATGTAAAAAAAACAAAGTAAAATTTGTATATAACATATAAAAAAGAAAGTAAAATGTGTTACACCAAAAATACCTAGATAGATGCTACAACAATTAAAAAACAAATACTTAAGTTTTTGTAAAGATAGAAGGCTTTTTACCTTAAGGCATTCTCTGCATTAAGGTAACCCTTCCATAGTAAGCTCCCCCAGCTCCCAGCTGGCTCCCCCCCAAATATTTACCTTAGCCTGACCTTCATCCACTGCTGTTCCTGAGAGCAGCATTGCTGCTCCCTCCTCCCGCACTGGACATGAAGGCAAAAGTGGGAGCCATTGGCTCCAGATGCTGTCAAGCAAATCCTAGGAGGGGGGATTGAGAGATAGGACTGCTCGGGATCAAGCCCACACATGTGCCACCATAAGAAGTGGCTTCCTGCAGTGGCATACGGAGAAGAGGAGGAGTTTAGAGCTCCAGTGGGGGAACCCAGAAGAGGGGGTTTAGAGCCACTCTGTGCAAGCTGTCCTTCCCAGCCATAATATTACAAAAGGCCAGGTAGGAGCTCTCCCATCCTGGGTGGATGTCATATGACATCCTTTCCAGAACGCACCTCACATGCACCCCACGGGCCACTCTGCAGCACGATCTGTCACCCCATGTGTCCACTGGACACAATGGGATGAAAATTAAGTGTACCAGCCCACTGCTGGTAGCATGTGATCGTAGTGAACAATCACAGCAGATCACATGATGATTGTACACAATGGATAGCTTTCATTCATGCCATACATTGTGTTCTGAAGTGATGATCTCTGTGATTTGTCACAGTGATCACATGGTGCAGACAGGGCCAATCACAGCCCATTTGCACAATGTGATTAGCTGTGGACAATCACAGCTAGTCACAATAGTAAACACTGAATTAATGGATTTTATTCAGTAAAAATGGTTGTTTATAACAATGATATTCACTGTCATAAGCAATCATAGTGTGCAAAAAAAAAAAAGAAAAAACTGATCACCTCCCCAGAGTAATACAGTGTTACTATGGTACACGGTGCTTCTCTGGTCACAGTATGCAAACAAAATCATAAAAAATTACAAAAAATGTAATAAAAAAGAAAACATATTTTAAAAATTAAAAAAAATATTAATATTTTTTATTTTTTGCATACTCTCACCAGTCAGTGTCACTGCTAATAGCCACATCAGGTATATGATGATGTTGTACTGCACTAATGACAGTATGTAAAAAAGAATATGAATTTGAAAAGAAAGAAAAAAATTGTGACAAAAAATACAACTTAAAAAAAACTCACCATGGCTTTTACTAAATACCTTGGACTGTCTACTTTCCAAAAAGAGGTCATTTAAGGGATATTTGTACTGTCCTGGCATTTCGGATCTCAAGAAATGACATATAGTGGGGCAAAATGTATTTATTCAGCCACCAATTGTGCAAGTTCTCCCACTTAAAAAGATGAGAGAGGCCTGTAATTGTCATCATAGGTATACCTCAATTATGAGAGACAAAATGTGGAAACAAATCCAGACAATCACATTGTCTGATTTTTGAAAGCATTTATTTGCAAATTATGGTGGAAAATAAGTTTTTGTTTAATATCAAAAGTTTCTCAATACTTTGTTATATATCCTTTGTTGGCAATGACAGAGGTCAAATGTTTTCTGTAAGTCTTCACAAGGTTGTCACAGACTGTTGCTGGTATGTTGGCCCATTCCTCCATGCAGATCTCCTCTAGAGCAGTGATGTTTTGGGGCTGTCACTGGGCAACACGGACTTTCAACTTGCTCCAAAGGTTTTCTATGGGGCTGAGATCTGGAGACTGGCTAGGCCACTCCAGGACCTTGAAATGTTTCTTATGAAGCCACTCCTTCATTGCCCAGGCGGTGTGTTTGGGATTATTGTCATGCTGAAAGACCCAGCCACGTTTCATCTTCAATGCCCTTGCTGATGGGAGGAGATTTGCCCTCAAAATCTCACGATATTCGGCCCCATTCATTCTCTCATGTACACGGATCAGTCGTCCTGTTCCCTTTGCAGAAATACAGCCCCAAAGCATGATGTTGCCACCCCCATTCTTCAGAGTAGGTATGGTGTTCTTTGGTTGCAACTCAGCATTCTCTCTCCTCCAAACATGACGAGTTGTGTTTCTACCAAACAGTTCTACTTTGGTTTCATCTGACCCTATGATATTCTCTTAATCCTCTTCTGGATCATCCGAATGCTCTCTAGCAAACCTCAGATGGGCCCGGACATGTACTGGCTTCAGCAGGGGGACACGTCTGGCACTGCAGGATCTGAGTCCCTGGCGGCGTAGTGTGTGATGGTAGCCTTTGTTACGTTGGTCCCAGCTCTCTGCAAGTCATTCACTAGGTCCCCCTTGTGGTTCTGGGATTTTTGCTCACCGTTCTTGTGATCATTTTGACCCCACGGGGTGAGATCTTGCCTGGAGCCCCAGATCAAGGGAGATTATCAGTGGTCTTGTATGTCTTCCATTTTCTAATTATTAGTCCCACAGTTGATTTCTTCACACCAAGCTGCTTGCCTATTGCAGATTCAGTCT
Source organism: Aquarana catesbeiana (assembly GCF_042186555.1). NCBI lineage: Eukaryota > Metazoa > Chordata > Amphibia > Anura > Ranidae > Aquarana > Aquarana catesbeiana. The sequence goes on along the minus strand of NC_133328.1, from coordinate 201,264,709 downwards.
TCCCAGCCTGCTGCAGGTCTACAATTTTGTTTCTGGTGTCCTTCGACAGCTCTTTGGTCTTTACCATAGTGGAGTTTGGAGTGTGACTGTTTGAGGTTGTGGACAGGTGTCTTTTATACTGATAACAAGTTCAAACAGGTGCCATTAATACAGGTAACGAGTGGAGGACAGAGAAGCCTCTTAAAGAAGAAGATACAGGTCTGTGAGAGCCAGAAATCATGTTTGTTTGAAGGTGACCAAATACTTATTTTCCACCATAATTTTCAAATAAATTCTTTCAAAAATCAGACAATGTGATTGTCTGGATTTTTTCCACATTTTTGTCTCTCATAGTTGAGGTATACCTATGATGACAATTACAGGCCTCTCTCATCTTTTTAAGTGGGAGAACTTGCACAATTGGTGGCTGACTAAATACATTTTTGCTCCACTGTAGGTTGTCAGTACATCAGAATTTATCAATTGATCGATTTTCAGATATATATACCATAGTTTGTGGATTCTATACTTTCCTACAGACTAAATAAAATACACTGTTGTGTTATTTTTACCAAAGAATTGTAGCACAATACCTTTTTGGTCTAAATTTATGAAGAGAGATTATTTATTTGCAAAATCTTATAACAGAAACTAAGAAAAACGTGTTTTGTTTTGTTTTCAAAGTTAGCAAAAAATAAAAAAAACCCAGTGGGGATTAAATACCACCAAAAAAAAACTCTATTTGTGTGGAAAAGGTGATAATAATTTTAATTGGGTACAATGCTGCATGTCCATGCAATTGTCATTCAAAGTGTAACAGTGCTTAAAGCTGATAATTGGTCTGGGCAGGAAGAGGGTGACAATGTCCAGTATTAAAGTAGTCTAAATTTTTTTAAAACTTTAATCCTCCTGGCAGTAATCCCAAGTGTCATTCGGGGTTACATTTCAGTACCATTAGCGGCAACCACACTCAGGATTGCATTGCAGAATCCTGGTACAACATACATACCTTGTCACCAGGATCCTGCAATGTCCCCCCCTGCTGTGTCCTCCGCTGGATCATCTGCCCAATTTCCTGTGTTCCGGGTTCCGTTCCCTGCGATCGCTGCAACGAATGGGGGTGGAGCCCAGTGGAAAATTCAGAAAGTACAAAAAACATAACACATACAGTACACTGTAATCTTACAGATTACATTACTGTATCAAATCATTTGACTTCCCTTTTGTCTCTAGTGCTTTATCCAGTGCCCTGGATGCAGTTTTATATTATATATACTTTTCTTTCTGACTGGAAACTTGAGATTATTCATGGCAGCCAAAAAGTGTCCCTTTACGTCAAAAACGGTTTTAGACCAGCTAGAAAACAGTGATCGTAAATTAGAACACTTTCAGAATTGAGCGATAGTGAATCGTGGGGAAATTCATTTTATTATTATTATACTATATTTTTAATAATTATTAAGAGTTATTTATTATATTTTAATGTATGATTTCATGTTTCTAATTTTATTATACCCGGGATGTCTACTAGACTCTTGTTCGGACAGATTTTAGTGTGTTATTACTAAGAATTACAGGCCTACAATATAAAACGCCAAATTTCTATGCAAAACAATGTACCGCTTTGAGATTCAAAAATCTGATTTAATCATACAGCCAGGGAGGCTACAATCACTTTAAAATATGATTTCTGTTTACAGTGTCTTTGGTTTGGTTGGGGTAGGTAATGGGTAAACCACTGTCTGTTTTATTTATTTTTTCTGTCTGTGAGTTTTTTCTATACTTGCTTTTACAGAGAAGAAAACTGAGAGGAAACCCCCACGAGTACAGATATCACCAGAACAAGTGTCCGAATTGAAAGGTTTACCTAACCCACTGTTGTTGTGACAACCATAAAATGTGGATTTTCTATCCCTTTTTATTCTATTGACAGTGGTCACCTGGATAAATGGAAAGTCTGAATCACCTCAGTGGGAGCACAGACAACAATAAAGGTTTGGATGGGGTTCTAACCCTTCCACTCTCTCCAAAACAAAAAAGAGAGTGTAGATACAGTATATAATGTAACCACTTGCCAGCCATATACTGTATATATATGGCAGCAAGGCGACTCTCCTTTGCAAAATCACCCACCTGTACATGATTCTGCACGTCCGGGTCTGGGGCATGCACACGTGCCGCCAGCGACCTGCTTCCATTGTGGTTGGACACTGCGGGAGCCAATCAGCCGGGACCAAACAATCATTCCAGAGAGATGCAGAACGGTGGTCTTCCTATCTAAACAAGGCTGACCACCGTTCTGTGAGAAGGGAAGGTAGTGATCCTGTGTTTCTGCTAAGCAGGAACATGGATCTCTGCCTTCTCACAGTACAAGCACACCCCCCTCAGTTAGTAAGCACTCACTAAGAACACATTTAACCCTTTGATTGCCCCTAATGTTAACCCCTTCCTGCCAGTGTCATTAGTACAGTGACAGTACATATTTTTAGCTCTGATCACTGGGATTGATTTACTAAAGGCAAATAGACTGTGCATTTTTGAAAGTGCAGTTGCACTCTGCAAGTGCAGTTGCTCCGGGTCTTAGTAAATGAGGGAGAGCTCTGCTGACTTCCATTATCCAATCATGTGCAAGCAAAAATGCTGTTTTTTTTTCTTTTCCTTGCACGTGATTGGGTGTTATTTGTAAAGTGAATCTTTACCTTATTTGCTAAAGCTCTGGAGCAACTGCACTTGCAAAGTGCAATTGCACTCTCAAAAGTGCACAGCATATTTTCCTTTAGTAAATCAACCCCACTGTATTGGTTTCACTGGTTTCCCAAAAAAGTGTCGCTTAGTGTCTGATTTGTCCGCAGTAATGTCGCAGTCCCATTATAAGATAGTCGTCATTACTAGTAAAAAAATATTTTCTCCATAAATATATCCCATAGTTTGTAGACACTATAACTTTTGTGCAAATCAATCAGTATATGCTTATTGGGATTTATTTACCAAAAATATGTAGCAGAATACATTTTGCATAAATTGATGAAGAAATTAGATTTTTTTTTTTAATTTTATTGGATGTGTTTTATAGCAGAAAGTAAAAAATATTGTTTCTTCTTCAAAATTGTCGGCCTTTTTTGTTTATAGCGCAAAAAATAAAAACCGCAGAGGCGATCAAATACCACCAAAAGAAAGCTCTATTTGTGGGGAAAAAAAGGACTTGCATTTTATTTGGGTAAAGTGTCCCACAACCGTGCAATGGTCAGTTAAAATAACGCAGTGCCATATCGCAAAAAATGGCCGGGTCATGAAGGGGTAAAACCTTCCGGAGTTGAAGTGGTTAAAGCATTAGCATTGCTTCTATGATTAGGACTGTGTAACTCCACTCCAAGTTAGTAATGTGTTGGTGAGTTAAAAATTGTTGTGTACCTGTAGATAACTGTACAACACGAGTGGTCTTTATTTCAAAGATAGCCATAGACCTTTATAGATAGAGTTTTGACTTTGCGGATGCAAATTACTCTTCCAACCCCCCCCCCCCCCCCCCAATCAGTGCTCTCAGGGGTAGGAGCAATTAGAAAGGAAAAAACATTCTCTGTTTGTTTTTTTTTTCTTCCCACCTCACTGCCGGTGTTCTGCCGAGAAAGTTCCGCTCGGCGGCTAAGTTCCCCCCTCTACTGCGCAGGCGCTGCGCCTGCGCAGTAGGAACCGGCGGAAATAGCCGAAGCGGAATAGCTGAAAATCAGCTGTACACGGCGCCTGTAAGAGGGCCCCTCACCATGCTTCGGGCATGGCCTTGCTTCGCTCAGCTCTTTTAGATTCCCCCTCTAGGTCCACTTGGATGGTGGGGAAGGAACCTGGACCCAGAGCGCAGGCGCCGTGTACAGCTGATTGAAGCGTTTGAGCTTCAGCTATCTCCGGCGGCTGACAGTAGTCCGTACTGCGCAGGCGCTGCGCCTGCGCAGTACAGGGGGGAACTTATCCGCCGAGGGAACATTCTCGGTAAGACACCGGCATCTTGCTTGGCCTCCTTCTATGGTCTGCAAAGTTATAAAAATGAATGCATGGCTGACCCAATCATTCTTGTTTGTACAGTAGATGAACCAGCAAAGACAGAGGCTGGAGAGTGGTTGATTCCCAATTACTCACTCATCTGCACTCAGCCAGTTGATGTTTAATTAATTCAAAAATTTTAGGTATAAGAATGGACATACTAGTTTGGATTAAATCTTTGTGCGTTTAACAAATTATCAGAAGCCTTAGATGCAAACTTAACACCCATCACACTGCTGTGACTTATAAAGGACCTGAGAATGTTTATATAGAACAGCATATTGACATCCATATGTCAGGTTGTGTTTGGATTGGCAAAGCCATAAAGATTCCATGCTGCAAATGTTTTCTTTATGGCCACCACAAGGCTGAACTATGTCTACACTGGGCCCTGCTGTGAAATATTAGATCAAGAATTGTAATTACATGCCCCTGTTGAACAGGGGCAGAAAAATTGGGCCTTTGGTGGTGGTGGTGCTGGTGCCACAACACTGCAACCCCTCACAGACACTCTAGTTGGAACGCAGGAACGAGCCCTGCTGCAAAGTATTGCATCAAAAATTGTAATTACACGCCCCTGTTAAACAGGGGCAGAAAAATTGGGCCTTAGGCACTGGTGCTGGTGCCACAACACTGCAACCCCTCACAGACACTCTAGTTGGAACGCAGGAATGAGCCCTGCTGCAAAGTATTGCATCAAAAATTGTAATCACACGCCCCTGTTAAACAGGGGCTGAAAAATTGTGCCTTAGGCATTGGTGGTGGCGCCCAGAACCAAAAATGTTCTTTCAAGCTATCAGCGTGATGATTGAGGAGGAAGAGGATAATTACTCAGGGATAGTCACTCAGTATCAGCATAGGCAGTCTTTGAAGGGATCTGAGATTTAAAAAAAAATTATTCGGTTACATCAGCATCAGGTGCTTGGTAGCTGGTGGTGATCCAAGACTGATTCATTTTTATGAAGGTCAGTCGATCGACCGAGTCGGTGGACAGACGCACCCTGTGATCGGTTACAAAGCCTCCAGCAGCACTGAATGTGCGTTCCGAAAGAACGCTGGATGCAGGACAGGCCAGTGGCTCAATTGCATACTGTGCAAGCTCTGGTCAGTGATCCATCCTCAAGACCCAGTAACCCAGAGGATTTTCGGTGGGAAAGGTGTCCAAGTCTGATCTTGCCCCTAGGTATTCCTGCACCATGTAAAACAGACGCTGGCGATGGTTGCTGGAAGCAATCATACCTTGGGGCTGCGGACCAAAAAATTGTCTGAACGCATCAGTCAGATGGCCACCTTCTCCACCACTCCTTCTTTGACTGACCGAAGCCTCAGCAACACGTTGTCCAGAAACAGGAGTTTGTAACCTCCCAGTCTCTGGGAACGCGTTGCACAGACCTTTCTGCAAGGCCTCCCGAAGATGTTTCATCCTCTGCTCCCTCTGCAATGGCAAGATAAGGTCCGCAACCTTACCCTTGTAACGTGGATCAAGGAGGGCTGCCAGCCAGTATTGGTCCTTCTCCTTGATACCACGAATACGAGGATCCTTACGCAGGCTTTGCAGGATCAGGGAGGCCATGCAGCGTAGGTTTGCTGAGGCATTCAGTCCGGAGTCCTCTGGGTCACTAAGGACGACATGGTCCGCAGCCACCTCCTCCCAGCCACGTACAAGTCCATGTGTTTCTTGGGACTGATCCCTTAAAGACTGCTGCTGATGCTGAGTGCCAGGCTCCACCTCCATACTGACACAATCTTCCTCCTCCTCCTCCTCCTCGTCCTCTTCCTGTGTGATTGGCGGGCATGCAGAAACACTGTCTGGATAAAGGGGGCCTTGAGAGCTAAGGAAGTCCTCCTCTTCCTGCCTCTGTTCTGCCTCAAGTGCCCTGTCCATTATTCCACGCAGCGTGTGCTCCAACAGGTGGACAAGGGGGACAGTGTCACTGATGCATGCACTGTCACTGCTCACCATCCTCGTGGCCTCCTCAAATGGTGACAGGACAGTGCATGCATCCCTGATCATGGCCCACTCGCGTGGGGAAAAAAAACCAAGCTCCCCTGACCCTGTCCTGGTGCCATAGTCGCACAGGTACTCATTGATGGCCCTCTGCTGCGTGTGCAGCCGCTGCAGCATGGCCAACGTTGAGTTCCACCTGGTGGGCATGTCACAGATTAGGCGGTTCTTGGGCAGGTTAAACTCCTTTTGGAGGTCCGTCAGCCGAGCACTGGCATTATATGACCGGCGGAAATGCACACAGACTTTCCTGGCCTGCCTCAGGACATCCTGTAAGCCCGGGTACCTGCCCAAGAACCGCTGCACCACCAAGTTAAGGACGTGAGCCAAACAGGGCACATGGGTCATTTGTCCCTGTCGGAGGGCAGAGAGGAGGTTGGTGCCATTGTCGCAAACCACCATTCCTGCCTTAAGTTGGCGTGGTGTCAACCACCTCTGAACCTGCCCCTGCAGAGCTGACAGAACCTCTGCCCCAGTGTGGCTCCTGTCCCCCAAGCACACCAGCTCAAGCACCGCATGGCATCTTTTGGCCTGCGTACTTGCGTAGCCCCTTGAATGGCTACGGAGCACCGCTGGTTCCGAGGACAAAGCACAGGAAGAGGCCATGGAGGAAGAAGAAGAGGAGGGGGTGGAGGAGAGAGGTGTGTCACAATCATTAGCATTTTGGAGGCGTGGTGGCGGAACAACCTCCAACACTACTGCACCTTGTCCTGCATCCTTCCCAGCTGCCAGCAGAGTCACCCAATGCGCCGTGAAACTTAAGTAACGTCCCTGTCCATGCCTGCTGGACCATGAGTCAGCGGTAATATGCACCTTACCGCTGACCGCCCTGTCCAGCGAGGCATGGACATTGCCTTCCACATGCCGGTAGAGAGCCGGAATCGCCTTCCGTGAGAAAAAGTGGCGTTTAGGTACCTGCCACTGAGGAACCGCACATTCCACAAACTCACGGAAGGGGGCAGAGTCTACCAACTGAAAAGGCAGCAGTTGAAGTGCTAGCAATTTTGCCAAGCTAGCATTCAACCGCTGCACATGTGGATGGCTGGGAGCAAACTTCTTTCGGTGGTGCAGCAGCTGGGGCAGGGAAATTTGCCTGGTACAATCTGACGTCGGTGTACCAAAAGCAGATTGCCCACAAGTACTTGGCTGTGACACACCTAATTCTACACCTTCATTCCTTTCAGTGCAGGTCTCAGAGAGGACTGAAGGTATAGTGGGGTTGGAGATCTCAGCTGATGAGGAGCAAGGAGAGGTCCTCTTTGTTCTTTGGTGTGGGTCTTTTAGATACGCTTGCCAATGAACTGCATGGCAGGTCAACATATGTCTGGTCAAGCATGTGGTACCCAAGCGGGAGATGTTTTGGCCACGCGAGATACGCTTGAGACACATGTTGCAAATAGCAGCGGTGCGATCTGATGCACTCGTCTCAAAAAAGGCCCACACCAAAGAACTTTTTGAATAACGCGCAGAGACTGCAGCGCCCTGCACATGTGGAGCTTTGGGGTGTGATGCAGTCAATGTGCTGCCCTTAGGCTGGCCCCTGGAGGGCATCCTGCCTCGTTGGTGATGTGCCGCCTCCTCTTTCTCCTCCTCCTCTCTCCTATCAGGCACCCACGATGAGTCAGTGACCTCATCATCCCCTCCCTCCTCATCACTGGAGCAAACCTGGCAGTATGCTGCAGCAGGGGGAGCATGACTGCCAGATTGCTGTCCTTCTTGGGCACCCCCTCTGTCTGCGCTCATGTTACTGCCTTCATTGAGCTCAGTATCATCATCAGAGCCTTCCAAACGCTGGGCATCCTCCTGGAGCATGTGCCCAACACTGTGGTCAAACAGTTCGAGGGACTCCTCAGGAGGACATGGTGGGGCTAGGGAAGGAGTCACTGATGACATTGAGCCGAGGGAAGAGGCCGCTGCTTTGCCAGACAAAGTACCCTGGGCATGGGTGAGAGAGGATGAGGAGGATGAGGACGGCTTGGTCATCCACTCGACCAAGTCTTCCGCATGTTGTGGCTCAACACGGCCAGCTGCCGAAAAAAAGCCCAAGCGTGTCCCACGGCCACATGCTGATGAGGATGCACCGTCTCCATGACCAGCACTAGACACAGAGCCTGCTTGCCCTCTCTTATTGGCTTGTGACTGTCTGCCTCTCCTTCTTGGCCTTCCAGACATACTAATGGCCTGTAGCTGCACTAAGCTGGGATATGTATATATATATATATATATATATATGTATATATATATGTACTGATACTGCAGCTAGCAAAATCAACTGCCTGCCTGTAGTATGAGAACACCACCAACCTTCTACAGGTAGCTTTAGCTGAACACTGTGAGGTGGACGCACCCCACTAACTTGTAGGTTTAGCTGAACACTGTGAGCAGGACGCACCCCACTAACTTGTAGGTTTAGCTGAACACTGTGAGGTGGACGCACCACACTAACTTGTAGGTTTAGCTGAACACTGTGAGGTGGACGCACCACACTAACTTGTAGGTTTAGCTGAACACTGTGAGCAGGACACACCCCACTAACTTGTAGGTTTAGCTGAACACTGTGAGCAGGACGCACCCCACTAACTTGTACGTTTAGCTGAACACTGTGAGCAGGACGCACTGCACTAACTGTAAATAGTCTAGCTGCCTGACTGTGGTACTAATAGGATCAAAAGAACACCAGTAATTTTCTTCAGGTAGCTGTATATACTGTAACAAGACAAGCCTGCCTGTCAGTAGGAAGATAACAGGAACGGATCTAGCTGAACACTGTGAGCAGGACGCACTGCACTAATTTGTAGGTTTAGCTGAACACTGTGAGGTGGACGCACCACACTAACTTGTAGGTTTAGCTGAACACTGTGAGCAGGACGCACCCCACTAACTTGTAGGTTTAGCTGAACACTGTGAGCAGGAGGCACTGCACTAACTGTAAATAGTCTAGCTGCCTGACTGTGGTACTAATAGGATCAAAAGAACACCAGTAATTTTCTTCAGGTAGCTGTATATACTGTAACAAGACAAGCCTGCCTGTCAGTAAGAAGATAACAGGAACTAATCTAGCTGAACACTGTGAGGTGGATGCACCACACTAACTTGTAGGTTTAGCTGAACACTGTGAGCAGGACGCACCCCACTAACTTGTAGGTTTAGCTGAACACTGTGAGCAGGAGGCACTGCACTAACTGTAAATAGTCTAGCTGCCTGACTGTGGTACTAATAGGATCAAAAGAACACCAGTAATTTTCTTCAGGTAGCTGTATATACTGTAACAAGACAAGCCTGCCTGTCAGTAAGAAGATAACAGGAATGGATCTAGCTGAACACTGTGAGCAGGACGCACTGCACTAACTTGTAGGTTTAGCTGAACACTGTGAGCAGGACGCACCGCACTAACTTGAAGGTTTAGCTGAACACTGAGCAGGACGCACCCCACTAACTTTTGTAGGTTTAGCTGAACACTGTGAGCAGGACGCACTGCACTAACTGTAAATAGTCTAGCTGCCTGACTGTGGTACTAATAGGATCAAAAGAACACCAGTAATTTTCTTCAGGTAGCTGTATATACTGTAACAAGACAAGCCTGCCTGTCAGTAAGAAGATAACAGGAACGGATCTAGCTGAACACTGTGAGCAGGACGCACCGCACTAACTTGAAGGTTTAGCTGAACACTGAGCAGGACGCACCCCACTAACTTTTGTAGGTTTAGCTGAACACTGTGAGCAGGACACACTGCACTAACTGTAAATAGTCTAGCTGCCTGACTGTGGTACTAATAGGATCAAAAGAACACCAGTAATTTTCTTCAGGTAGCTGTATATACTGTAACAAGACAAGCCTGCCTGTCAGTAGGAAGATAACAGGAATGGATCTAGCTGAACACTGTGAGCAGGACGCACTGCACTAACTTGTAGGTTTAGCTGAACACTGTGAGGTGGACGCACCACACTAACTTGTAGGTTTAGCTGAACACTGTGAGCAGGACGCACCCCACTAACTTGTAGGTTTAGCTGAACACTGTGAGCAGGACGCACTGCACTAACTGTAAATAGTCTAGCTGCCTGACTGTGGTACTAATAGGATCAAAAGAACACCAGTAATTTTCTTCAGGTAGCTGTATATACTGTAACAAGACAAGCCTGCCTGTCAGTAAGAAGATAACATGAACGGATCTAGCTGAACACTGTGAGGTGGACGCACCCCACTAACTTGTAGGTTTAGCTGAACACTGTGAGCAGGACGCACTGCACTAACTGTAAATAGTCTAGCTGCCTGACTGTGGTACTAATAGCATCAAAAGAACACCAGTAATTTTCTTCAGGTAGCTGTATATACTGTAACAAGACAAGCCTGCCTGTCAGTAAGAAGATAACAGGAACGGATCTAGCTGAACACTGTGAGCAGGACGCACTGCACTAACTGTAAATAGTCTAGCTGCCTGACTGTGGTACTAATAGCATCAAAGGAACACCAGTAATTTTCTTCAGGTAGCTGTAAATACTGTAACAAGACAAGCCTGCCTGTCAGTAGGAAGATAACAAGAACGGATCTAGCTAAACTGAATACAGTGTATATATGTATATATGCAACACCTGGGATGCATATATATACACAATACACTGTAAGTGCAGCTAACTGACTGACTGTTCTGCCTAATCTATCTAACTCAAATCAAATGTCACTGTCTGTCTCTCTCTCTCTCTCAATGAACGCCGGAACACACACTACACAGGGCCGCCGTGCAGGCGGCCTTATATAGTGTGGGGCGTGTACTAAATCCCCTGAGCCATAATTGGCCAAAGCCTCCTTGGCTTTGGCCAATTATGGCTCTCTGTTCAGGCGGCGCTGTGATTGGCCAAGCATGCGGGTCATAGTGCATGCTTGGCCAATCATCAGCCAGCAATGCACTGCGATGCCGCAGTGAATTATGGACCGTGACGCGCCACACGAATTTGGCGCGAACGGCCCATATCGTTCGCAATTCGACGAACGATCGAACAGCCGATGTTCGAGTCGAACATGGGTTCGACTCGAACACGAAGCTCATCCCTAGTCTACACTGCTGGTTCCTTTGCAGACCACAGTAGTGTGAAGACGGTTCAGTGTACATCTAAGGTCTGTATTCATATTATGCATTAGACTCAATTCACAAAGCCAAAATACAAGTATAAAGCTGGCCCCACACTGTCAGAATACCCAAACAGCAGCGGCATCTGATCGTATGCAGCCGCTCTTTGGCTGACAAGTTTCTGCCTGATGTCTTCAATTTTCAATCGAAGTATGTTAGGTAGCAGGGGGCTACAGGGCCAGTGAATTTTGTCTGGTTCCTGATGAACTTAGCACAGTGTGTTGCTAGCTTTATGCTAATTACTAATACTAAATACTAATTTAGTCATCTTGCTGTAATTTTCAAATCTCATTGAACTCATCTCTGGACTTATCAGGGTGTGTCAGCATCTTAATTGAACCTGCTGTGATAAGAAGGCTTTGACAGTAGGTTAAGGGTAATTAATTAAAGTGGAACTTCAGCCAAATATCTAAATGTGTGTGTAGGTGAAGGGAAGCGCTGGCAATGCAATTAATTAAGTCTGCTGCACCTGAAAAACCCTGAATACCAGGAATGAAAAGTGATTGAAAGTGTAAAAGTGTGCTGATTCTATGTAAAGGGTGGGGAAACCCACAGTGGTATAGAATATGATGCACAAAAATGTTGCCCAATGTGAACACAATGGGTAAATTGGAAACAGGTTTGTGGTCTGGATTGACCTATAACACATGTGGATATACAAAATATCTTAAGATGCACATACAGTCCTAAAATATTTTGAATATCCACATGTGTTATAGGTCAATCCAGACCACACACCTGTTTCCAATTTACCCATTGTGTTCACATTGGGCAACATTATTGTGCATTATATTTTTTAGCATTGTGGGTTTTCCCACACATTACATAGAATCAGGGCACGTTAACACTTTTAATAAATATCTAAATGTACTATTGAATTAAGTATATTTTGTTGTACTAGTCTCAGTATTTGTAATCTGTTCAGTCACTCGTTTGTTGCAGAAACCCATGCCAACAAAATAGTGAGAATTTGAACCCCTCTGCTTATTGCTCAGATGTTAACAGTTTCCCTTGAATATTTTTGCTCTGATATTCTCCCAAAACTTTAACATGTATATGTATGCCATTATGTTAAAACCTAATTTAAAAAAACAACTAGTGAACTAGGTATAATGGCCTTTACAATAATGCACACATTGTCCTAATGTCTGCAAGGCTATTTATGGCAATCGATGAATGTCAGAAATGTTGCAATAGTGACAAGTACAAAGAAATCTAAATCTTTCACTCAGAGGGCAAAATATTGAATATTTTTTTTTTAATAAGCTATCACATAAAATGACCCTTTATTTATTAGATTTGCACAACAAAAATACCAGTCGCTATTGATTGAATGATCACAGATGTCAGTCAACAGCTTGAATTTTTATGTTGAATGTTTGCAATATTTCCTGTAACTAAGATATGGAAAAAGAAGATAAGACTAGTAAGACTAAAAACAAAAAAAAGCAATTAAGCATAATGCATGAAAGGTCACAATGACTTTGTACATAATAATTTTCATTTTTTTATTCTTTTTTTTAATTTATCAAAATACATTATTCATTATTTTGTACACTAGTTATTTTTTGGAAGTTGTTTTATTTTCCCTTTTCATACGTTTATACATTCTGTGTACATATTGTGTACTAATTTGTTTGATTATTTTCTTACAGTATTATGATACAGTATATTATGTATTGCAGGGAAAATGAGAATCTCTATGTTTTTCCCTATAGGTAAGGTAGGTTTGTGGACTTTGTTTATTCTTAGATAGTAGACACACACAAAGAAAAAAACAGTTTCCACAAATATTTTAAAAGCATTTTACAAGCTTTCTTGAAACTCTTAGGTTGTAGTCATAAAAAAAATTGCTGACTGGAGATTTGAATACTTGCCCAGTCATGATTTGTGCGTAATAAGTTGATTTTCTATGATCGTCACCACCATCTAGTGGCCATAATGTGGTATTTTCCTGACTGAGGTATTGAATAAAAAAAAAAAAACACATTATGTCCACTGGACAGACCTGACAAACATAGTTAACCACTTCTCACCCATGCTATAGCCGAAAGACGGCTGCAGCGCGGACTCTATCTGTCGGGAGGCCGTCCCTGGACGTCCTCCTGTTTGCTTCCGCGTTGCACGCTCCTGCGGGCGCGGATCGGGGAAATTTTGTGCTGCTCGTGTCCCTTGGACACAGCCAGTCACAGATCGCTGAAAACGGCCAATCATAGTGGCCGTTTTCAGCGCGATCGCTCTGCCAATGAGAGATGATCTCAAATGTAAACATATGAGATCATCTCTCATTGCCGGCTCTCCCTCCTCACACAGAGACAGCGTGTGAGGAGGGAGAGTGAACTGTGTCTAAAGCTAGTTACTGTGAGTAAAAAAAAACAAATATACTGTGCCAACACACATAATATCAGTGCCATCTGCCAGTGCCATCTGCCAGTGCCATCTGTCAGTCCCATCTGTCAGTGCCTTCTGACAGTGCCATCTGCCAGTGCCAGTGCCATCTGCCAGTGCCAGTGCCATCTGCCAGTGCCTCTGTCAGTCCCATCTGTCAGTCCCATCTGTCAGTCCGATCTGTCTGTCCGATCTGCCAGTGCCATCTGCCAGTGCCATCTGCCAGTGCCAGTGCCATCTGCCAGTGCCTCTGTCAGTCCCATCTGTCAGTAACATCTGTCAGTCCAATCTGCCAGTGCCATCTGCCAGTGCCATCTGTCAGTCTCATCTGCCAGTGCCATCTGCCAGTGTCATCTGCTAGTGCCAACTGCCATCAGTGCCACCTGCCATCAGTACCACCTGCCATCAGTTCCACCTGTCAATGCTACCTGTCAGTGCAACCTGTCAATACCATCTGTCAGTACCACCTGTCAGTGCCACGTGCCATCTGTTATCAGTGTCACCAGTGCCACGTATCAATGTCATCAGTGTCACGTAAGTGTCACGTGTCATCAGTGCCATGTAAGAGTGCCAGCTATCATCAGTATCACTTGTCATCAGTGCCTTCTGTCATCACCAACAATGGCTAGAAGATTATATTCAGCTGAGGAGGCGTACAGTATTCTTGCGGGCGACGAGAGCAACGGGGAGCTCTCCACTTCGGATTCCTCCTCATTTTCCGATTCTGAGTCTGACGTGGACTACGAGCCTGTCCTAACCAGTGGTACACTGACAGCCTCAGAGCAGGAGGATGAGGTCCGCCCGCCAGACGAAGGCATACTGTTGAGGAGGCAGTGCCATCCACCAGCAACGCAGTGCCATCCACCAGCACCGCAGTGCCATCCACCAGCACCGCAGTACCTCGGCAAAGGCCACGTACCAAAGGGTTAGGTCCCATGCCAGCCTTCCCTATTCCCTTCAAAACCCCTAGTGGCTGCCACCTAATTCAGGAGAAGCTAACGTTCCCCCTTTCACTGCCCAGCCAGGAGTCCAGGTGGACACAGAAAATTTTTCCCCGATAGACTTTTTCCACCTTATTTTTACTGAGGACATGCTTGCATCTATTGTTGCCCAGTGCAACCTATATGCCCAACAATTTATTGCAAGTAACCCAACGTCCTCTTATGCCTGTCCCTACGAGTGGAGAGCCCTAACAGTGGAGGAGTTTAAAATTTTTTTGGGCCTCACTGTATGGGACTAAACAGAAAAAATTAAATACGTTCGTATTGGTCTACCCTCCCCATCTACCACATGCCCATCTTTTCCTCAATAATGCCCAGGACCAGATATCTTATGATTATGAGATTCCTTCACTATAACGACAATACCCAGTGCCCTCCCCGAAATCACCCAAATTTTGACAAGCTTTTTAAAACTCGGCCCCTAATAAATTATTTTTCAGAAATCTTCCCCCAGTTGTTTACCCCTGGCCAACACATATGTGTGGATGAGTCCCTTATCAAATTTTCTGGCAGGCTGGGCTTAAAACAATTTATTCCCACCAAAAGGGCCCGCTATGGGGTGAAGATGTACAAATTGTGCGATCATGCTACAGGGTATACCTATGCCTTCATGGTATACGAAGGGAAGGACACCCAGCTACATCCCCCTAATTGCCCAGAATATATTGGATCGAGTGGGAAAGTTGTTTGGGAACTCATAAACCCACTCCTGGAGAAAGGCTATCATCTGTATGTGGACAATTTTTATTCTAGTTTGCCCCAGTTCCGAAACCTTCATAGAAAGAAGACTCCAGCAAGCGGCACCGTAAGGACGAATCGGAAGGGCTTTCCTCAAAGCCTCGTCAACAAAAGGTTAAGAAGAGGGGAGGCGGCGAGCTTACGGAATGAGGAAATTCTGGCTGTGAAGTGGAGGGACAGAAGGGACCTCTACATGCTTTCTTCAATCCACAACAACACATTTGTTGAGATCACCAGGAGGAATGGCCCAATTCAAAAGCCGACGTGTATCTATGAATACAACATGTATATGGGGGGTGTCGACTTTAACGACCAGATGCTCGAGCCCTACCTTTCCACTAGAAGAACATACCAGTGGTATAAAAAAGTTTCGATTTATATATTTAATTTGGCCATTTACAACACCTATGTAATTTATCGCAACTCCACCGACAGACCCAAACCCTTCCTTGCCTACCAGGAGGAAATCACCACTGCCCTTATATACCCGAACGGCCCACCAGAAAACATTAGATCCGATGTAATTAGTAGACTCTCTGAACGCCACTTTCCCGATAAAATCCCTCCTAGACCAACAGGCGAAAAACTTAAAAAAAAATGCCGGGTGTGCTCCAAACGAGGGGTGAGAAGAGACACCACTTATCATTGTCCCCAATGTCCTTCCCAACCAGGCCTCTGCATAGTTCACTGTTTCCGCCGTTACCATACTTTACTAAATTATTAGTGAAGTATGGTAAACATAACCCTCACTTCCTGCCTTCACACACCTTCACACCCCTTATGCCTCTACTTGCTCTGTAACTGACCCTGGCTTGTTATTCGACCACGCTTCTGCCTACCGATTCTGTACATACCTCTGCCTGATCTGGAACTGACCCTGGACTGTTTGACCATGCCTCTTGCCTGCCTCTTGGACTGATCTTGTACCCTGCCAGTGGACTAGTGGGATTCAGAACACAGGGGTTTCCCATATGTGAGGGGCTCCAGAATTGTTTTTCTGGATGGAGAAAACAATTTCATTTGTTTTCTCATTCCTAGATTAGGGTCTGAAGACTTGGAGGATTCAAAGAGATTTGGGTGGGAGAAGCCTCTACCCCGTCCCCATTCTGTCCTGAACGAGGCCCTACTTCTGCCTGTAGGACCTATGCCATCATGCCTCTGCCTGTCGCATGAACTGACCACACCACATGGACCTGCCTACTACCAGGACCAATATATTGGCACTGCTGACAATCTCTGCCTGCACTTACCCTGGACTATATATGGACAGTATCCCTGCCTGCTGCCTGTACTGACTATGGACAGTATTCCTGCCTGTTGCCTGGAAAATTGCATTTGCTTTTGCTGACCAAGTCCCTGCCTGCTACCTGGACCAGTGCTATCCTCCTGTGTACAACTGCGCTACTACAACCACAAGTAATCTTTTGTTTACTCTTTGCTCAGCATAATGTAGTTTGGGGTGTAATTCTTGGTATGTAAATGCTATGTGTCCCTAGAACACCTGATGGTGTTCCTTGCATGTTGGGCCTCTGTATGTGGCCAGGATGTGTAAAAGTCTCACACATGGGGTATCGCCGTACTCAGGAGGAGAAGCAGAATGTATTTTGGGGTGTCATTTTTGCTATGTACATGCTATGTGTTGGAAATATCTTATAAATGCACAACTTTGCGTAAAAAAATGCGTTTTCATTTTTTTTCCACATTTTCCAAAAACTTTTGGAAAAAAATGAACCATTCAAAAGACTCTTTATGCTTCATAGATTATACATTGGGGTGTTAGCTTTCCAAAATGGGCTCACTTTGTGGGCGTTTCCATTGTCCTGGTGCTCCACGGCCTTCAAAAGTGTAATAGGTGGTTGAGAAATGAGATGTGTAATTTATGCTCCTAGAACGCCTGATGGTGCTATTTCAATATTGGGCCTCTGTATGTGGCCAGGCTGTGTAAAGGTCTCACACATTTGGTATCGCCATACTCAGGAGGAGTAGCAGAATGTATTTTGGGGTGTCATTTTTGCTATGTACATGCTATGTGTTGGAAATATCTTATAAATGCACAACTTTGCGTAAGGAAAATGCGTTTTCATTTTTTTCCCACATTTTCCAAAAACTTTTGGAAAAAAATGAACCGTTCAAAAGACTCATTATGCCTCATAGATTATACGTTGGGGTGTTAGCTTTCCAAAATGGGGTCACTTTGTGGGCGTTTCCATTGTCCTGGTGTTCCAGGGCCTTCAAAAGTGTAATAGGTGGTTGAGAAATGAGATATGTAATTTATGCTCCTAGAACGCCTGATGGTGCTATTTCAATATTGAGCCTCTGTATGTGGCCAGGCTGTGTAAAATTCTCACACATTTGGTATTGCCGTACTCAGAAGGAGTAGCAGAATGTATTTTGGGGAGTCATTTGTGGTATACACATGCCATGTGAGAGAAATAACCTATTAAAATGACAATTTTGTGGAAAAAAAAAAGAATTGTGGGAAAAAAATGACAACATCAAAAACCTCACAATGCATCTTACTAAATACCTTGGAATGTCTACTTTCAAAAAAGGGGTCATTTGGGGGGTATTTGTACTTTCCTGGCTTGTTCGGGTCGCAAGAAATGAGATAGGCCACCAGTACATCAGGTGTGATCAATTTTTTATGATTTTCACCACAGCTTGTAGACTCTCTAACTTTCACACAGACCAAATAATATCCACTAAGTTGGGTTATTTTTACCAAAGATATGTAGCAGTATAAATTGTGGCCAAAATTTCTGAAGAAAAATTAATAATTTGCAAAATTTTATCACATAAACTAAGAAAAATGTTTTTTTTCTAGCGCAAAAAATAAAAAATCCAGAGGTGATCAAATACCACCAAAAGAAAGCTCTATTTGTGGGAAAAAAATGATAAAAATTTCATTTGGGTACAGTGTTGTATGACCGCGCAATTGTCATTCAAAGTGCGACATCGCTGAAAGCTGAAAATTGGTCTGGGCAGGAGGGGGGTTTAAGTGCCCAGTAAGCAAGTGGTTAATCAACATATTAACCCACTTTAAGACTGTTCCATCCCCTTCCTGCCCAGGCCATTTTTCAGATTTCAGCACTATAATATGTACAGACCGTGCATATAATGCTATGGCTCCATTGCCACATGATGATGCCAAATAGCATATAAAATAAAAAATGGAAATAAAAATTAAATGAAAATGTATAAAAACTTTTATTTGGCATGATCATGTGGCTAGGAGCCATAGCATTATATACATGGTCTGTACATATATATTACCCTATATATTGTTTCAAGCGCCATAGTGCAGCATATGTCTCTGCAGGTGAGACAATAGTTACTACTATGCTTGTTTTCTCTTTTTCATACTATATCAGATGCCTGGCCCTTCTCTCTGCCACATTGGCTTGCTGTGGCTATTTTGGTTCTTGTATTGGATCTCTCTCCTACGTGGAGTTTGGCGGTGCCATGCAGGTTATCCTGGTGTTATGATGGACATCTCATTTGGCTTTTAACCGCTTGCTGACCGACTCACGCCAATATAGGTCGGCAGAATGGTTCTCTTGGGCAAAACCCCATATGGGTATGTTTTACCCTTTAAGAACCACCAGAGGACACACAGCGGGGGACCTGATGCGCGTGGCCAGGGGGCGCAATTGCCTCTGGCCACGTGCGTTTGCGGGCATGAGCGCCAGCACGGGGATTTGTGTGTGTAAACATACAAATCCCTGTTCTGTCAGGGGAGTGGAGACATATTGTTTGTTCCTACTAAGTAGGAACAACGATATGTCTCCTCCCCTAGTCAGTCACATCGCCATACAGTTAAAACACATCTGGTGAACACACATTTACCCCTTGATCACCCTCTAGTGTTAAGCCCTTCCCTACCAGTGAAATGTACACAGTAATCAGTGCAATTTTATAACACTGATCGCTGTATAACTGTCAATGGTCCCAAAAATGTGTAAAAAGTGTCCGATCTGTCCGCCGCAATGTCGCAGTACTGCTAAAAATCGCAGATCACCACCATTACTAGTAAAAATAAATAAATAAATAAATGAATGCCATAAAAATGCCATAAATCTTTCCCATAGTTTGTAGACGCTATAACTTTTGCGCAAACCAATCAATATACGCTTCTTGTGATTTTTTTTTTAACCAAACATATGTAGAAGAATATATATTGATCTACACTAATGGAGAAATTGGTTTTTAAACCACTTCAGCCCTGGAAGAATTTACCCCCTTCCTAACCAGGTCCTTTTTTGAGGTATGGCACTGTGTCGCTTTAACTGACAATTGCGCATTCATGCTACGTTGTACCCAAACAAAATGTATGCCCTTTTTTCCCCACAAATAGAGCTTTCTTTTGGTGGTAGCACCTCTATGGTTTTTATTTTTTGCGGTATAAACAAAAAAATGCAACAATTTTGAAAAAAACACAATGTTTTGTACTTTTTGCTATAATAAATACTCTCAAAAAAACCTAATTTCTTCATCAGTTTAGGCCGATATGTATTCTTCTACATATTTTTGGTAAAAAAAAAACGCAATAAGCATATATTGACTGGTTTGCGCAAAAGATATAGCGTCTACAACATAGGGGATAGATTTATGGCATTTTTATTTTATTTTTATTTTTTACTAGTAATGGCGGTGATCTGTGATTTTTATCCAGACTGTAACATTGTGACGGACACATTGGACACTTTTGGCACTTTTTTGGGACCAGTGACATCTATACAGCGATCAGAGCTAAAAATAGCCACTGATTACTGTATAAATGTCACTGGCAGGAAAGGGGTTAACATTAGGGGTGATCAAGGGGTTAAACATGTTCCCTAGATGTGTTCTAACTGTGGGGGGAATGTGGCTGACTAGAGGAGGAAAGAGATCGTGTGTTCCTACTTAGTAGGAACACACGATCTCTCTATTTTCCCTTGACAGAACCGGGATTTGTTTGTTTACACACACAGTTCCCTGTACTCGTTCTATCACGACTGATCGTTGGTGCTCGGCCGGTCATCGCGCTCGCCGGGCATGCGCATCGGCTCTGGGGACATGCTGCTACAGCATCTTAAAGAGCTGACGTACAGCTACGATGGCTCGCGCAGGGGAGCCATCCTGCCGCAGTATAACTGCGACGGCTGGGCGGGAAGCGGTTAAGAACTTTTCTGGAGATATTTATTATAGCAAAAAGTAAAAAATATTGTTTTTTTCTTCAAAATTTTGCTATTTTTTTGTTTATAGCACAAAAAATAAAAAATGCAGAGGTGATCAAATACCACCAAAAGAAAGCTCTATTTGTGGGACGCACATTTGTTTTGGGTACAGCATTATCAGTTAAAGTGACCCAGTGCCAAATTGTAAAAAGTGCTCCGGTCAGGAAGGGGGTAAAATCTTCCAGGTCTGAAGTGGTTAAAATATTTTACAGGTGCATTGATGCCTTATATCATTTCAGGACACGTAAGTGTATCCTATTATATTGAACGCAAGAACACAAGCAAATCTTTAACCACTTGCCGCCGGCCAAATAGCAAAATGACGGCGGCAAAGTGGTTTAGTTATCCTGATTGGACGTCATATGACGTGATCAGGATAAGAGACCCGATGCGCGCCCGCGGGGGAGCGCAGCGTGGCAATCGGAAGTGCTGTGTGTCAGTCTGACACACTGCAACTCCGATTGTGGTATGAAGCCTCTGACAGAGGCTTCATACCATGTGATCAGCTTTGACCAATCACAGCTGATCATGGCGTGAACCAGGATTCTAATAAATAGTTTGCATTAGTAAAATATATTATTAGCCTTTTTTACATTGAACTAGTTAAATATAAATGTATACTTTTTTCTACTACTGTTGCTCTGTATATGTTGTATCATGCATAATCAAATAGGTTCTGAATAGTTTATGAAAAACTATGGAGTCTATTTATCATTGTTTTCACCCTAAATTCACACTACTTTTATTAAAGATTCACATAATTTCACATAGTACTCAATTATAAAACTGTGTGAACATTGGTGAAAGTTGTATGAATCTTGGATGAAAATGCAATTTCACTGTGCGATTTCACAGTGCGATTTCTGTTGTGACAGATGCAAATTTAATGCAATGTTTGAGGGGACTGAGCATAGCTGAAGATTTAATTTGCACAGCACCCGCACTAAACTCGCACAGGACCCTTTTTTTAACTGGATCAAAATCGCATCTCATTGATGTGAATGACCTTCATAGAAAACAATGTACTTTCAGATGACATGCAAATCTATGAATTTCAGTTCGCATCAGATTTGCATCGGTGTGACCCGGGCTTTATGGATAGACTATTTTGTGAATTTTTCTCCCTTTTTGGATCTGTTTGTATCTTTTCTTCTATAAGCAGAAAGGAATACGGTAAAACCTTGGATTGTGAGCATAATTTGTTGCGGAAACATGCTTGTAATCCAAAGCACTTGTCTATCAAAGTGAATTTCCCCATAAGAAATAATGAAAGCTCAGATGATTTGTTCCACAACCATTTGTTCATAAGTCCTTCAGTCTATAGTCCATATAAATAGATAATAACAATGTGACTTCTAGGCAACTTCGAGGCAACTTCAGGGAATGCCTGGGTAATCTTCCTGTGGTGTCCAGGTGGAAAAATGAGAGCTCAAAAAAGCTCAAAAGACTGTAAGAGCCACTTCTTTGAGCTTCTTTGAGCTGCAGTGTGCCCTTAGGGCTCATGTACACTGCAACTCAAAAAAAAATCTGCTTTTACAGGCATTTGAACTTTTATTTCAGCTTGAAGAAGCTTGTGCTTTTTTGTGCTCTTGTGCAGGTTTTTAGTAAACTTCTTTGAGCTTTTTTGAGCATAACTTTTTTTCACAAACCCTTTATGGGCACAAGTCGGTTAGAAGTCACCTTGAAGTAGTACAGGAAATGTTTCTAAAGTCAGAGCGACTTCAGTAGTGCTAATTAAGACAGCTCTCATTGACTAAAATGGGATGTCCCTTCTCTTTTATACTCAGTTGTGAAGTGACACTACTCGTATTGCAAGACCTCACTTGTTTATCAAGTTAAAACACTTGCATCCAAGGTTTTACTATAAAATTATACCATTCAACTCTTCTTTCATGTATATCTTTGAACACTTTAAACCTAAGGGCAGTCAAAATAAAAAACACAAAAATCATCACAAGGGGACATGACTTACAATTAATGCGCTATGTCTCTTGTGCTGTTGGCTCCTGGTTTCTTACAAATCCTCCTCCATCAATGTCCTCCTTGCCGCTGAAATCTTCTGGTGTAGCAAGGGTTTATAGAACTGAGGCAGCTGTCATGTGCACTCATCAAGAGTGCATGATTATGCCTGTCCTTTCATAGAAGCCATACTACAGGATACTATGAATGGAGGACAAGTGGATGATTGAAAGGTCCATGCACAGGAAGTAGGTGGAAATCACTCCAAGGTAGTAGAAAATACCATCTTAGACTTAGTTGTCACCAATTGAAGATTTTCAATTTCCCCCTTTTTCCACGACAACTGTGAAAATTTGGATTTGGACATTTTCTGTCTTAGTAAGAATGGTCACTAGGACAAATATGGTAAATTTCCCTAGTGGAGAAAAACACAGCAATACAAACATGGCACTGGTACCATCACCAGATCTATCAAAAACAAAAAAAATGTTTTGGCTAAGAATAAACTTAAATGTTCAATTCAGTATTTTAGTTTCTTGTGATAACCAGAAAAGAAAAATGTATTTATAAACTAAGTGTGAAAATAAAACACTGAATGACACCGCAAGTAAAAACTGATTGAAGACTGATTAAGAAGGATTACATGTATAGTAATATTACTTACATGTTCCTCCGGATTTTTTTCTTGATTTGTTTTTTTTTACACACTAGAAAACAGTTGTATTATAGAAGTACAAAATAATGCATAATATTGTGGAGAACTGAAATTCACTGAAAGCAAAATTCCCTTAAAAATAATTGACAACAAATGGGAGTTTGTAATATTTGAATCTCTACACCTTAATTGTTTAACAGTGTATACTCCCCTGTCAAAAATAGCTAAGTGTCCTTATGTTTAGATATATTCTCATCCATTCAGTGCAAATTGTTAGATCAATGGCAGGTTGTAAGGTCCCCACATCTAAAATAAAGACTTTGTTAGCTGGATGTTTTGTCTGTTTTCAGCATTGAGCTGGGGATTTAAATAGAATGGCATCATGCCTTAATCCTAAGTAATTATTTTAAAGCCCAACTCCTGGCTCAGCTAACCATGCTTAAGCTACCCATGTGAAGCCCCTTCCCTTATTCAAAAACTTTAGGTCAGTAGTGTGATGCCTGAGGCCCTCTTGGGCTCTTATCCTGGTGGTGGGTGGTCTGTATCATTACATTGTGAATGCTAGACAATATTCAACCCAAAAGAATGAGGACATAGTGTGGTACAAGAGGGCTAAACTAGGGGATAGTGCCAAAAACAGCCAACGTTGCTTTTTTACTTTAAATACTGTCTGGGGTTCATCTTTCTTTTAATGCACATAGTTGGGCTTTAATGAATTCTGTCAAAGCACTAAAAGCAATTATTTTACCCTTTTAACATTTCCAAATTCAAAACTGTACACGTTCCTTGGTGTGATATTTAAAGAGTTTATTATTCCTACTTACAAACTAATCCAAAATCAGTAACACTTTGGAACATGTTGATCTATATTAGTGAAATGACAGCTCACTTCCCATCCATTTTACTGCATTAATGTAATGTATTCTGGAGCACTGTGTGTTCCTCACGACATACCGCAATTAGCGCATACCATTAATTTCACAAAAGAATAGAATTTAGTAGATCAATGAATAATATTGAATTGTTTTGAAAGGATTAACAGAACATTGAGTATAAAGATATTGCCTCTAATGACATTCTGACATGCAGGGGTTTAGATCTCTCAAGACAACACTCCATTAGCAAATGCTTTCAAATTAGTAAACGAAAGAAACCTTTAGTCAACCACTGGGGAGTCTTTACAGTAGGGTTTCAATTGGAGTCTGAAAGCAGAACTGTGAGCAGGAGGTGTTTGTAAGCATTTCTAATGGCATTTTGATGTACATGTACAAAATTGATGTCGGAAGGATCATTGTAGAGCCCCAAACAGTGGAATATTGAGGACACATTCAGGTGGCAGTCACATTCTGGCTGGGTGAGCCCAGTATATTTTCTCATGTCACAGTTGATTAGCTTCACGGAGAAGTGGAAAGAGTAAAAATTCTCTTATTATTACAGCCTGCCATATCAGCCTCTTTTCCCTTTGAATGCAACATTAGTTTTTGTCCAGGACTCTAACCACTTTCTACAGTTTGGGGAATTGTAAAGTAGAAACAATTTTCCCAGCAAGGTTGACCTTCAGAGTAATGAGAAATGACTGGAATTTTCTATGTTTCTCTAAAATTTTAAGGTGAGACTTTGTGAATGGGATAATATGCTTCCTTTACCAACTATTATTGCTGAGATTTCTATCTTCTACTTTCAACCTAATTTTTTGCTCATTCTCAAGATTATATAGAATGGATCAGCTTTTGGCCAGATAGCAAATTTATTGGAAAATAACCATAATATATTTTAGATCTTTTATTATAACTGTAGTTGGGGTTGTGTTTTTCTATCATTAAGTAAACCCTTTTTCTTAGCTTGTAAAATTCTAAAGATAAGATATTTGAACCCTTGGCAACAATGTCAGATTTTACTGTTATGGTGTGAATCCAGCAGGTTATACACTTTTTTTTACACTGAGAAGTTTGCTGCAAACTGCTATAGACTTTATCTTGATAAGAAAACACAGTCAGGCAGAAAGTTAATTTTAGCATTTAAGACCCAGAAGAAAAAAAAAAGTATTTCAGTGGAACTGGAATTCCATTGTTTCAGAGTACGGATATTTATAGCTCTATACCTGTGTTAAAAAATGACTAAAAATATAAACATACTGTATGTAATATATTGTTATATTTGGCCATGTGTTGCTTGCATTTGACATTTTTGGCTACTAGATTTTTTTTATAAAAAATTACAATTTGTGGGTGATACTTTCTTTTTATCACAAACTCTTCCTGTTTGTTTGAGAAAACATCTTTGTGTTGGCTACAAGACAATTTAATGTCTACTGACAGCTTTTATAAGTATTCTCACTGAATTACAGTGCCCATAAAAATATTCTCTCCCTTGGAAGCTTTCATATTTTAGTGTCATAGAAATTTTAATCACAGTGAATGTTATACATTTTTTTTAACACTGATCAACAGGAAAAGACTCTTTTATGTCAAAGTGACGACAAATGTCTGCAAATTGATGCTTATGTAAATTCTAGCAATGAGCTTCTCCTATTTGTTCTCTTTTGGCCTGTTAAATATACCATTAAAATGTTATGTTATTTCTGCTTGATAAGTGCAACAAAATACCAGTTGAGCTTGTCAGAAATTCAGAGCTGCTCTGTGTACACTTCCTATGTTATCTTAAGGAGCCTAATTAGCCATTTTGCTTCTTATCTTTGTTAGAGAAGAGTCAGTCCATATTTTGTGGAAACTGAGAAGGATTCAAACATTTAGCTAAAGACAAAGAGGTGAAGCTGATACAATTTAGTTCTCAAAAATGCATTGTCGGCCCACAGTAGGATTTAGCAGCCCTTTCTGGCACGTCGACAGACATGTACTTGCAGGTCCTTTAAATATATAAACCATGGGGAAATGTGCATGAGATGCGCTGTATATTATTTTGCCCTGACAAACTTTCATTTAATTATAATGAAAAGACACAAAATAACTGACTTTATAAATATATTCTCCCATCAAAATAGCAATTTGTAAAAGTATTTTTTAAGGAGAAATTACAGCACTGAGTCTGTGCAGATAGGTCTCATCTTATCAGCTTTGCACATCTATGTAAAATATAACATGGGAGAATGCATACCAAACCTGCTATAATGTTGTATTTTGCTTTTCTCGGATCTTATCATTTGATTTGAGTTCTCTTAAAACATGAAATGCATTAATTTCCATAACAGTGAGCCTATTGTAAAATTTACAGTTCACATGAGTTAACATGGCACTGTAAGTATTGCAAAATCAAATGATTATTTTGAATAAAAAATGTAGGTACGTAGTTTTAAAAAAGAATTAAAAAAAACTGTTGTATCATGTGACCTATAATCTAGGTCAGGGTTTCTCAACTCCAGTCCTCAAGGCGCCCCAACAGGTCATGTTTTCAGGCTTTCCATTAGTTTGCACAGGTGATTTGATCAGTTTTACTGCCTTAGTAATTACCACAGCTGTTTCATCTGAGGGAAATCCTGAAAACATGACCTGTTGGGGCACCTTGAGGACTGGAGTTGAGAAACACTGATCTAGGTAAAGACTGTTCTTTTTTTTTTTTTACAAAATAATTGTAAGATCTGTCCCTTGTTTTCCTTGGGGATGTTTTAAATGCCTAAAATTGATCCTGCCAGCCATTTCAAACTTTTAAAATGAAAAGCCCTGCACAAGAGCAGATATCACATGTTGCCTGCTATATTTCTATTTAGCAGCTATCCCTCTGAAAAGCTGTCTGATTTTGTTTTTCTTGTGTTACTAAAGACTTGAACTCCCTGATTTGTCATTTAGGGCAAAATGACAGAATCTCTTGCTGGCCTGTTGTCCGACCCACTTACACTCAACTTCCCCATGCTTCCCCCACCACTCCATTTAGAGTACTGTGTTTATGTTTGTGATTAGCCACTTAAGCCAGAGCGATTATTTATTGGAGGAGGTCACATGTTTCCCTGTACTCAGAATAATCAGAAATTTTCGACGGCTCAAAGGGAGAAACGTGGGAAAAGGCAGAGAAGATCTAGGTGAGTATAAATAGATCCCTTTCATTAGAGTGTCTTCTGGCTAATAAAGTACTAAGTAATAAAGTAAACAAGCATCTTCTGTCATCTAGCAAGATCTATATTTCTGCAGAAGTTATTACAACATCCCATTAATCTACTAGGAGGTAGGGATGAGCTTTCTGTTCGAGTTGAACATGAGTTTGACTCGAACATCGGCTGTTCGATCGTTTGACGAAGATCGAATATTATGGGGTGTTCGCACCAAATTCAAGCGGCGCGTCACACCCCGTAATGCACTGTGTCATAGCAGTGCATTGCTGGCTGATAATTGGCCAAGCATGCACTATGACCCACATGCTTTGGCCAATCAGAGCGCCGTCAGCAAAGAGAGCCATAATTTTCCAAAGGCAGGGTGCCTTTGGCCAATTATGGCTCAGGGGGTTAAGTCCATGCCCCACACTGTATAAGGCCGCCTGCACGTCGGCCCTGTGTAGTGTGTTGCTGGCGTTAGATTGAGCAGGCAGTTCGTTCCTGGTGTACTGTTTTTAATCTACTTCAGGCAAGCAGGTGATTCAGTTAGCTGCAGAGTATTTATTTTTATATATATATACAGTCAGACTGGTATTTTAGCTAGATCTCACTGCAGACCGTTCCTGGTGTACTGTTTCTAATATACTTCAGGCAGGCAGTTGATTCAGTTAGCTGCAGTGTTTTTAGTGTATATATACATCCCGGTTTTATATATATATATATATATATATATATATATATATATATATATATATATATATATATACACTGTATCCTGTGTAGCTAGATCTGACTGCAGGCCATTCCTGGTGTACGTATTCAAATATACTTTCAGGCAGGCCAGGCAGGTTATTCAGTGATCTGCAGTGCATACAATTTATATACTGTCTCCTACATATACAGTATCTCACAAAAGTAAGTACACCCCTCACATTTTTGTAAATATTTTATTATACCTTTTCATGTGACAACAATGAAGAATTGACACTTTGCTACAATGTAAAGTAGTGTGTGTACAGCTTGTATACCAGTGTAAATTTAAAAAAAAATAACTCAACACACAGCCATTAATGTCTAAACTGCTGGCAACAAAAGTGAGTACACCCCTAAGTGAAAATGTCCAAATTGGGCTCAATTAGCCATTTTCTCTCCCTTGTGTCATGTGACTTGTTAGTGTTACAAGGTTTCAGGTGTTAATGGGGAGCGGGTGTGTTAAATTTGGTGTTATCGCTCTCACTCTCTCATACTGGTCACTGGAAGTTCAACATGGCACCTCATGGCAAAGAACCCTCTGAGGATCTGAAAAAAAGAATTGTTGCTCTACATGAAGATGGCCTAGGCTATAAGAAGATTGCCAAGACCCTGAAACTGAGTTGCAGCATGGTGGCTAAGATCATACAGTGGTTTAACAGGACGGTTCCACTCAGAACAGGCCTTGCCATGGTCGACCAAAGAAGTTGAGTGCACGTGCTTAGCGTCATATCCAGAAGTTGTCTTTGGGAAATAGACGTATGAGTGCTGACAGCATTGCTGCAGAGGTTGAAGGGGTGGGGGGTCAGCCTGTCAGTGCTCAGACCATACGCCGGACACTGCATCAAGTTGGTCTGTATGGCTGTCGTCCCAGAAGGAAGCCTCTTCTAAAGATGATGCACAAGAAAGCACGCAAACAGTTTGCTGAAGACAAGCAGACTAAGGACATGGATTACTGGAACCATGTCCTGTGGTCTGATGAGACCAAGATAAACTTATTTGGTTCAGATGGTGTCAAGCGTGTTTGGCGGCATCCAGGTGAGGAGTACAAAGACAAGTGTATCTTGCCTACAGTCAAGTATGGTGGTGGGAGTGTCATGGTCTGGGGCTGCATGAGTGCTGCCAGCACTGGAAAGCTTGAATACCAACATGTACTGTGACATACTGAAGCAGAGCATGATCCCCTCCCTTTGGAGACTGGGCCTCAGGGCAATATTCCAACATGATAATGACCCCAAACACACCTCCATGACGACCACTGCCTTGCTAAAGAAGCTGAGGGTAAAGGTGATAGACTGGACAAGCATGCCTCCAGACCTAAACCCTAGTGAGCATCTGTGGGGCATCCTCAAATGGAAGGTGGAGGAGCACAAGGTCTCTAACATCCACCAGCTCTGTGATGTTTTCATGGAGGAGTGGAAGAGGACTCCAGTGGCAACCTGTGAAACTCTGGTGAACTCCATGCCCAAGAGGGTTAAGGAAGTGCTGGAAAATAATGGTGGCCACACACAATATTGACACTTTGTGCCCATCTTGGACATTTTCACTTAGGGGTGTAATCACTTTTGTTGCCAACGGTTTAGACATTAATGGCTGTGTGTTGAGTTATTTTGAGGGAGCAGCAAATTTACACTGTTTCACAAGCTGTACACCCATTACTTTACATTGTAGCAAAGTGTCATTTCTTCAGTGTTGTCACATGAAAAGATATAATAAAATATTTACAAAAATGTGAGGGGAGTACTCACTTTTGTGAGATACTGTATATCCACTACATTCTAGTCTAGCCAAGCCTATATCTGACTGCAGGCCATTGCTGGTGTACGTTTTCAAATACACTTTCAGGCAGGCAGGCAAGTGATTCAGTGATCTGCAGTGCATTAAATATATATACAGTCTCCAACATATATATATCCACTGCATTCCAGTCTAGTCAAGCCTATATCTGACTGCAGGCCATTGCTGGTGTATGTTTTCAAATACACTTTCAGGCAGGCAGGCAGGCAAGTGATTCAGTGATCTGCAGTGCATTAAATATATATACAGTCTCCAACATATATATATCCACTGCATTCCAGTCTAGCCAAGCCTATATCTGACTGCAGGCCATTGCTGGTGTACGTTTTCAAATACACTTTCAGCAGGCCAGGTAGGCCAGGCAGGCCAGGCAGGTGATTCAGTGATCTGCAGTGCATAAAGATATATATACAGTCTCCTACATATATATCCACTGCAGTCTAGTCTAGCCAAGCCTATACCTGACTACAGGCCATTCTCGATGTATGTTCTCAACGACACTTTCAGGCAGGCAGGCAGGTGATTCAGTGATCTGCAGTGCATAAAGATATATATACAGTCTTCTACATATATATCCACTGCATTCTAGTCTAGCCAAGCCTATACCTGACTGCAGGCCATTCCTGGTGTTCTTTTTCTAGTAAACTTCAGGCGGTGTTTTGCTAATCCAATTTTACAGCATGTCCGGAAGGCCACCAAGGAAAGGCAGATGCTCACAGGCCACTAAAAGAGGGCAAGCAGGCTCTGTGTCTACAGCCAACAGTGCTGGTCGTGGACACGGTGCATCCTCAGCATGTGGCCGTGGGGCACGCTTGTCCTTTTTTTTCACAGCTGGCCACGTTGAGCCACAACATGCAGAAGAGTTGGTAGAGTGGATCACAAACCCATCCTCATCCTCCTCATCCTCTGTCACCCAGGCTAAGATAAGTTTGGCTGCCAATGCAGCTGCCAAAGCGGCCTATTCCATCGGCTCAATGGCACCAGTCACTCCTTCCCTAGGCCCACCATCATGTCCTGAGGAGTCCCCAAAACTGTTCGACCACAGTGTCGGGTACATGCTTCAGGAGGATGTGCAGCATTTTGAAGGCTCCGATGATGGTACCCAGGTTGAGGATGAAGGCAGTAACGTGAGCCCAGAGAGAGGGAGTGCCCAAGAAGGACAAGAAACTGGCAATCATGTTCCCGCAGCTGCAGCATACTGCCAGGTTTGCTCCAGTGGCGAGGAGGGAAGGGGATAATGAGGTTACTGACTCTACGTGGGTGCCTGATAGAAGAGAGGAGGAGGAGGAGGCACATCTCCAATGAGGCAGGACGCCCTCCAGGGGCCAGCCAACCAACTGCATCACACCACAGAGCTCTGCATGTGCAGGGCACTGCTGTCTCCGCGCGTTTTTTAAAAAGTTCTTTGATGTGGGCCTTTTTTGAGACGTGTGCAGCAATATCGCACCATTGCTGTTTGCAACATATGTCTGAAGTGTATCAAGCGTGGCCAAAACAGCAGCCGCTTGGGCACCTCATGCTTGACCAGACATATGTTGAGCTCCCATGCAGTCCGTTGGCAACAGTACTTAAAAGATCCACACCAAAGAACAAGACGGACCTCTCCTTGCTCCTCATCAGCTGGGATCTCCAACCCCACTATACCTTCAGTCCTCTCAGAGACCTGCACTGAGAGGAATGAAGGTGTAGAATTAGGTGTCCCAAGCACTTGCGGGCAATTTGCTAGTGGTACACCTAAATCCGATTGTAGCAGGCAAATTTCTCTACCCCAGTTGCTAAACCGTCTAAAGAAATTCGGTCCCAGCCATCCACATGCTCAGCGGCTGAATGCTAATTTGGTTGCTAGCACTCCAACTGCTGCCTTTTCAGCTGGTAGACTCTGCCCCCTTTCAAGAATTTGTGGAATGTGCGGTACCTCAGTGGCAGGTTCCCAAATGCCATTTTTTCTTGGAAGGCCATTCTGGCTCTCTACCGGCATGTGGAAGGCAATGTCTTGGCCTCGTTGGACAGGGCAGTCAGCGGTAAGGTGCATATTACACTGACTCATGGTTCAGCAGGCATGGACAGGGGCATTACCTTTCTTTCACGGCACACTGGGTAATCCTGCTGGCAGCTGGGAAGGATGCAGGACAGGGTGCAGTAATGTTGGAGCTCCAAAATGGCGGTAAGGGTGATTCTGCCACACCTTTCTCCTCCACCCCCTCCTCTTCTTCTTCCTCTATGGCCTCCTCCTGTGCAGATTTGTCCTTGCAACCAGCAGTGCTCAGTAGGCATACTAGGGGCTACGCAAGCACTCAGGCAAAAAGATGCCATGCGGTGCTTGAGTTGGTCTGCTTAGGGGACAGGAGCCACATTGGGGCAGAGATTCTGGAAAGTCTGCAGGGGCAGGTTCAGAGGTGGTTGACGCCACACCAGCTTCAGCCAGGAATGGTGGTTTGCGACAATGGCACCAACCTCCTTTCCGCCCTCCAACAGGGACAATTGACCCATGTTCCCTGTTTGGCTTACATCCTTAATTTGGTGGTGCAGAAGTTTTTATGAAGGTGCCCGGGCTTACAGTATCTCCTGAGGCAGGCCAGGAAAGTCTGTGGGCATTTCTGCCAGTCATATAATGCCAGTGCTCAGCTGACTGACCTTCAAAAGGAATGCAACCTGCCCAAGAACCGCCTCATCTGTGACATGCAAACCAGGTGGAACTCAACGTTTGCAATGCTGCAGCAGCTGCACATGCAGCAGAGGGCCATCAATGAGTACCTGTGTGAGTATGGTACGGGGACAGGGTCAGGGGAGCTTGGCTTTTTTTCGCATGCACTGTCCTGTCACCATTTGAGGAGGCCACAAAGATGGTGAGCAGTGGCAGTGCATGCATCAGTAATACTGTCTCTCTTGTCTTCCTGTGGGAGCACGCGCTGCATGGAATAATGGACAGGGCACTTGAGGCAGAACAGAGGGAGGAAGAGGAGGACTTCCTTACCTCTCAAGGCCCCCTTTATCCAGACAGTATTCCTGCAGGCCCGCCTACCACACAGGAACAGAAGGAGGAGGATTGTGTTAGCAAGGAGGGGGAGCCTGACACTCAGCATCAGCAGCAGTCTTCAAGGGATCATTTTCAGTCCCCAGAAACCCATGGACTTGTACGTGGCTGGAGGAGGTGGCTGCATATCATGTCATCCTTAGTGACCCAGAGGACTCCGGACCGAATGCTTCGGCAAACCCATGCTGCATGGCCTCCCTGATCCTGTCAAGCCTGCGAAAGGACCCTTGGATTTGTGGTATCAAGGAGAGGGATCAGTACTTGCTGGCAACCCTTCTTGATCCACGTTACAAGGGTAAGGTTGCAGAACTTATCCAGCCTTCGCAGAGGGAGCAGAGGATGAAACATCTTCGGGAGGCCTTGCAGAAAGGTTTGTGCAATGCTTTTCCAGAGCCTGGGAGGTTGCAATTTCCTGGCCCTCCTGGACATGTTGCTGAGGCTTCAGTCAGTCTCAGAAGGATCGGTAGAGAAGGTGGCCGTCTGACCGATGCATTCAGACAATTTTTTAGTCCGCAGCCCCAAGGTCTGTTCGGTTCCAGCAACCACTGCCAGCATCTGATCAGACTTGGAGACCTTTCCAACTGAAAATCTACTGGGTTACTGGGTCTTAAGGATGGATCACCCGCCAGAGCTTGCACAGTATGCAATTGAGCTACTGGCCTGTCCTGCATCTAGCGTTCAGTGCTGCTGGAGGCTTTGTAACCAATCACAGAGTGTGCCTGTTCACAGACTTGGTTGATCGGCTCACCTTCATAAAAATGAATCAGTCTTGGATCACCAGCTACCAAGCACCTGATGCTAATGTAACCGATTAATTTTTTTATGAATGTGAGATCCCTTGAAGACTGCCTATGCTGATGCTGAGTGACTATCCTGTTATGCTGAATGACTATCCTATTCCTCCTCAATGTTCATGTTGATAGCTTCTAAGAACATTTTTGGTTCTGGGCACCACCACCAGTGCCTAAAGCCCAATTTTTCTGCCCCTGTTTAACAGGGGCGTGTAATTACAATTTTTGCTGTAATATTTTGCAGCAAGGCTCGTTCCTGCGCTCAACTAGAGTATCTGTGAGGGGTTGCAGTGCTATGGCACCACCACCACCGCCTAAGGCCAAATTTTTCTGCCCCTGTTTAACAGGGGCGCGTAATTACAATTTTTGCTGTAATATTTCGCAGCAGGGCACGTTCCTGTGCTTAACTAGAGTATCCATGAGGGGTTGCAGTGTTGTGGCACCAGCACCAGTGCCTAAGGCCCAATTTTTCTACCCCTGTTTAACAGGGGCACATAATTACAATTTTTGATCTAATATTTCACAGCAGGGCCCATTCCTGCGCCCACAAAGAGTAACTGTGAGGGCTTACAGTGTTGTGGCAACACCACCACACCACCACCAAAGGCCCAATTTTTCTGTCCTTGTTCAACAGGTGCATGTAATTACAATTCTTGATATAATATTACACAGCAGGGCATGTTCCAGTCCCCACCAAGAGTAACTGTGAGGGCTTACAGTGTTCTCGTACCACCAACACCTAAGGCCCAAATTTCTGCAGAGTATATAGGGCAGGCCGTATGGTATAAACAGGCGGTCCCCTACTTTCAAACATCCGACTTACAAACAACTCCTACTTACAAACGGAGGAAGACAACAGGAAGTGAGAGGAAATCTACCCCTAGGAAGGAAAATTCTCTCCTGTATAAGTTAAAAGGTGTCTTCACTTATGCTTTATTATCACCAATCCTTGTTTCCCTAAAAACCCCAAATTTTCAAAATCCAATTGTCATTGGAACAGAAAGTGAGGTGAAATCTTCTGAACAGGGGCACAGACAGCAAAACAAATGTTACAGGGGTGATGATAACCCTTCCCTATGTTATCCAAAAAGCTTAAAAATAGATTTTTTGGCTGGAGCTACACTTAAAAAATATACCTGTTCCAAATTACAAACAGATTCAACTTAAGAACAAACCTACAGTCCCTGTATTGTTTGGACCGCCTGTATACTGCCGTTCAGAGTATATAGGGCCTGGGGGCCCCACGCCTTTTCTTTTTTTAATTTGGGGGTGGGGTTCCCCTTAATATCCATACAAGACCCAAAGGGCCTGGTAATGGGCTAGGGGGTTACCCATGCCTTTTTCTCAATAATTTTTATCCATATTGCTGGGACATTACAGCCGCAAGCAGTTTTACATGACTTTTATTCCTTTAGAAATATCATTTTGTGCAGGGACTGTTCTAAACATGGGAAACACGCACCACTTTGCAGGCATACTATAGACACCCCCCAGACACTGGGGAGAAGTATGGCAAGACATGGAATCGGGTCGCCGTTTAGGTGGTGAGATAAGTACCCCCTCATGTATGACCATTTGTTTCCTCCACTGCTTCTAGCCCAGCCTCCCCTTCTGCCTGCTGCAATCATCCTATGCATATTATATCTGCTATCTACTGTGGGCTTTTCTGCTGTGCTTGACGCTGCTGTTCTTCTAGTGCCTATCTGCTGTAATAGATGAACTGTCAGATACTGCTGATCACCCCTGCTGTGTCCCCCAGGCATCTATAATGGCCAGTTCCTGCCTACCTTTACCAGATATATTGGCCTATGGACTTTATCACAGCTTACATCCACCTCTACCCACACACCTGCTATACCATGCCCCTGAAAAGCCATCCACAAATTGTGCTACTTTAGTTCCACAATTTTCGCTATTACAATCAACATACAGGTGGTGAATGGAGTGTGATTGTGGTATGTTTGGCCATGGCTTCATCTGTTTTTAATGACAACGTTGTCAATTTTATGGTTAGGGCCAGTGATAGTCACTCACTATAGCCCTCTCTGCTTTAAATTGTTACTATTTTGTGTGGTGTTTTTTCCTAATTGTTAATAAAAGTTGGCTTGGTTTTTCAGACAGTGCTTAAGGGTTTTCTGTCCTCTTGAGAGAATTCTTCCCTCTGTTTTTTGTTTAACGGTGTTCGAATATTCGCACGAACCTTCGGTCCGTTCGCATGTTCTGGATGCGAACCGGGGGGTGTTCGGCTCATGCCTACTAGGAGGTTACGCAAGTGCTGAATTTTTCAAAACTGCAGACAAAATTTTGCAGGAAGAGTTAAAAATAATGCATCAACTGTAAAAAATACTACTAAAAAAAAAAGATAAAATAGTGACCAATTGAGCAAAAGCTGACATGTAGGTTTACTGATAATTATCCTAACTGCCTGACTTCAGTGATCCCTTCACTCCTTTATTTATCATACCACCACTTATCTCTGAATTCACTTTTTCTTTCTTTCTCCTTTTCTCTTTCTTTTTCCTACAGCACTGATGTTTTTTTTTTAATTATTATTAGCAAACTGTAAATAAATAGTATGTTTGACTATCAGGTTTCAAATTGAAGGATTATTTTCTCTATTTGTTTTACCACCACCTTTTTTCTGTTCTATCCCTTTTACTCTTTCTACCGCACTGATTGATTTTAATTATTAAGAAATTCAAAAGAGTATGTTTGACAATCAGGTACCAGATTGATGGATTAATTTCCACCTGATAAGATTAAACAGTCATAATAATTGTGTCTAAAACTAACTGTAAGGCAACATCTTTTTAATGGGTTGGAGCACATTACTCAACAGACTGACTGTACAATTTGTTTTATATACTAACAATTATGTAGTGCAATGTAACCTGACTGGTTTCAGATTGATTAGATTGTTTAGGTAAGTCCTCACATTACAAAGCTATGGTAAATCTAAGCTATTTACATTAAGATTGTACTGGGCATGCCCAGCTTAGTGATAATCCTGAGCAGTGTGGAAAATGATCTGCCCAACAGTAAAGCTGTTGTGGCATTCAGATAGCCATGAATGCTACCTACCTAAATACATAAGCCAACACTATAGATTATAGAGGAAACTATTGCATTTTCTTCTGTTAAATGCATGTGAAAGAAAGATAGCAATATATGACTAGCATAAGACTTGCATATGCATGCTGAAATAATGAGTGTTTGAAGTGTATTGACACTCTCTGCCCCACTAAGGAGCACTTTCTTTGGCTCACTGCTCCCCATCTTTTGATCTCAATTGTGCCCCTCTGGACTGGGCCCCGTGCTGAAATAATAAGTGTTTGAAGTGTATTAACACTCTCTGCCCCCTAAGGGGCAGTTCCTTTGGCCTACTACTCTTCATCTTATTGGCCCATATTAGGCCCTTCTGGACTGGGCCCTATAGCCACTACATTTGCTGCAGTGACAATATTTCATCAATGTATAACTCTAATCTTGCTGCTTTTATTTATTTCTTTCTAAATGCCAAGAAAGAAAAACACATCGACAGATCAGAAGTAAAAGCCACTGCATGGTAAATCTGACCTAAAGATCTTTTGAGATTTTTCTACTAGCAGTAGTAAAAGAGTGATTCGTGAGACTTTGGGAAGTGTTGATTTTCTGTCAGATAAACAGAGCTCATAACTCTAGGGGAATACAAATTGCAGGTGAAAGTGTGCTACTGCAGGTTGATATTTTACTATCTGGATACCAGTATTTACTAGGCCTTGCCCAATGTAATGACAGGGTCTCCTAAAACCACTTGAACTCCTGCACCTGTAAACTTATTATAAACCAGAGAAATGTTTACCTTTCAAGCTTTTATGGGTTGATTTGTCATTGCTGAAGACACAAACTGAAGACACAAATTTAATACTCATACATATATAAACCATAATTTAGTTATAAGAGAAATTAAATTCTCTTGACTGCCGTGTCTTTTTTTAATCATCAGGCACAATGCAGGAGCAGAATTACAGAATTAGAGTGATCTAAGGACAGGATCTTTAAAAAAAATATGTGTGTGTGTATATATATATATATATATATATATATATATATATATATATATATATATATATATATTTAAACCTAAAAGTGTACAGTATACGTAACCATAACACAGTTATAAGAGAGATGAATTCCTCTTGACTGCAGTGTCTTTTTTTTTTAATTTCTTAGATTAAAGTGGAGAGATATGTTTGTATCTTGGAGATGAGGGCATAGGATACTCCATCTTACTGAAGACAAGCAATCTGTCCAATTCAAATGCTGTGGGACCTGTATCACATTTCACACCTTGATCCCTTTATCATAGTGGTAGCTGTCCAAGGAAAACACCAATTTAATAGAACATTTCTGCTTTGCTCTATAAAAAAGCTATTGTGTGTCAGAGTTTTAGTGTTTGTATTCTTTTCTCAAATACATGTGTGTGTGCTTGAAAAATTGTATTTTAAGTTGGAATAGATAGCATAAAGTTAAATCATCCAAAATATGTTTATAACTCTTGACGATTCTGGAGATAAAGTCTCTGCACCTGTCTTCTCAGGTCCTCACATTACCACAGTGATGACAAGGGGGCACAGTCTTTCTTTTTTTTTTTTTCTAGTTATGTTACGTTAGAGGAAATGCAGCAGAAAGAGTGAGACTCCTCCTGTTGTGGCAGCTGGGGAAAAAAATAACTTGGCCAAGGCGACTTATTGCTGGAGTTAGTATGAGTTACAAGAAGCAAATGGATTGTACTGTGCATCACTGTCAAGTACGAATGAGATTCAAATTTGCTACACAGTGGATTTGTGGTAAACTTGATGGTTCGCGGTAACAGCAAATTAATGGGGAAATTCACTAGTACCAAACTTCAAAGGACTTCTGATGCCCTACCTGATGTTTCAACTGTAATCCCCCATGGGGGGTGGGGGCAATGGGGCCCCATTATGGCCCAATTGGCCATAATAGGGGATTTGCCATTGGTGTTAGTGCAGTTGAGAGTCTGTGTTGGGAGAGTTAGTTGCTATACTCTGCTGTATTGTGCTGCATTACTATTACTGAGGATTGCAGTGTGGTGGACTATGTATATTTTTGTGTATCTCCCACATGTCCACAGTTCAGAGACCCAACAAACCTTTTTAAGACTAGGTTTTTGCATGTTTGTTTTGTGTTTTCTTTTATTCTATGTTTATCCATGTGTTTTTTTTTGCTAGGTTAAGAATTGGATTGACGTTTAGTGTTTACAGGTTATTTTGATGCTTTGCAGCCTGAAATGAAGACAGACACAGTTTTTGTTTTATCCAGCTGTATTTACTAGTGCAAATTATAACATCCAAGTGAAAGCTATAACACCAACATGTTAGAAAAAAAGAAAAAACCTCAAAACCAGAATCACTAAGTTGGAAAAATGATCACCCCCTTGTGTATTTCATTGAACCACCTTTTGCTTTAATTACAGCCTTTAGTCTGTTGGGATATGTCTCTACTAACTTTTCACATTTAGACTTTGCAATATTCGCCTGCTCTTCTTTGCAGAACTGCTCAAGATCAGTTAAATTTGATGGTGCCTGTTTGTGGACTGCAGTCTTCAAGTTATTCCACAGATTTTCAATGTGGTTTAAGTCTGGGCTCTGACTAGGCCATGCAAGGACATTCACCTTTTTTCACCTTCAACCACTATGTGCTCATTTTTTCCGTGTGCTTTGGGTCATTGTCATGTTGAAAGGTAAACCTTTTTCCCTTTGACAACTTTCTAGCAGAGGGCAGCAGATTTTCCTCAAGAATTTGATGGTATTTTGCCCCATCCATTTACCCTCTATCCTGACAAGTGCTCCAGTTCCTGCTGCAGAGAAGCACCCCCATAACATGATATTACCACCTCCATGCTTTACTGTAGGAATTGTGTTATTTGGATGGTGAGAGAGAAGTTTAGATGTATGTATCATAAATTAAACACTGCGCTATCAAAAAGATGCAGAGAAGGTGAAGCAGCCACATACAGTGCAACAACAACCACAAGAAATAATATAAAGAAAAAATGTAGCGCGTAAACACCAAACTGTGAAAATCTACAAAAAATATTCATAAATAGTAACACCATCTATACAATGGATAACTCCAGAGTCTCTCATCATAAAGTGGATCAGTGAAGTCCATCAAATAAAGCATGTATAGTTGAAAAAAGTCCCACTGATTGAAGATGGGTAGGTGGAAAAGGTAATAGATACTCTGGCGTAGGCAGATATTTAAATCGCCGAGAACATCTCCATCAAATGTACAAATCTTGATAAGGTAGTGTGTAGAAAACTCTTACCAGATATACTGGACTCCCGTGTCAGCGATAGGGAATCACATAGGCAGGGTGCCCCACCGGGCGTTGGAAAGATTGTCACGGCTCCCCGAACCCTCCAGGTCAGACTCTGCGTGGATCTCCAGGGGCCACCAGGTAGGTCCTCGCGATGAATGGCCGAAGTGCAAATCAAAGGGAACGGAATATTTCCACTGGAACTGAGGTGGGAACTGGATACTCATTCAAATAACATGTGGAGAAAGGAAAAAATGCCTCCACATAGTGTAGATGAAAAAAGTGGGGGTTTTATTGCTAAAAAGCCTGATAACAGTTAAAAAATGTGATCACAATTATAAAAACAAAGATGGGCAACAAGAAGGATGCTAAAAGCGTCCGACGCGTTTCGACCCATAGGTCTTCTACTGGAGCATGAAGCATCCTCTACAAGTTGCCTTATATTTATAACTAAAATAATAATATCCACCAATGACAACCAAATACAATCCGACTTTCTCATTGGTTGGACCAGATCACCTGATCCCACCCGATTGAAACTGGTGTAAAGGTACTCATCCTATTTCATTGGCTGAGAATCTTCAAATGGTCAGCCTACTTCCTGACAGACATAAAATAGAACCAATCCTGACAGTAAATACAATTCTCTGACATAGCCCAGCCATACATGATAAATAGAGTGGGGCCGAAGAAACCGCACTAAGTACTTCATTGCTGACACTACTAGAGTGGCCTCAAACCCCTTAGAGGCTTGAGACCAATCAGAGCTGACAAGTTGGTGGGAGGACGGTTCCGACGGCCAATAGGGAATCAGGCCAGAGATCACGTCGGAAACGCCCTCCTTCCACATGTAAAACAAAGGGAAGTGACGTCAGACTGCACAGCGCGCCCGACGCGTGTCCCCTGTCACGTGGTTAGAGTATGGAGACACCGTAGGAACAAACCCGAGGGAGACCTGCATAGACGCAACCGCATATGTTGTCATATCAGGCACTCCCCCGTGTTTCTACGGTGTTCCCGCAGAGCAAAAGGGAAAGAATATCTTTAACCCCCGAGGTCTTAAGGGAGTGTCTAGTGCACATGTGAACTAAACTTAGTGTACTGAAGCCACCTGACACCACACCGGAAACACTGGATCGCGGAAGGGGCCGCATGACTCCAAATCCCTGCTCAACATTAAAACGGAACTGAAAGTTCCGGTCTAATCGGCCATAGTCTTATGTAAAAGGGAAAGTGTAAACTCACAAAATACATAAGCTAAACGTAGAAAGCTTCTTATTAAAAATTACACAAGATCTCAAATCATAATTTGAGGTGAATGATCTAGTGAAGAAAGATGTGATTACAGTGGAAAAATGTATCTATATGTGTAATAAGTGATCAATGAATGACAAAATATTGGCAATGTGAACTATAAACCTAAAGGGACACGAGGAATGCCCGTCCACATGAACATCTAAAACGCACCCTCACCCTAGGCTGGCCTAGCCTGGATAAAAGTGTGGAAAAAGGTGAAAAACTGTACCCCAAATAATGATCGATGGGAATCAGTCGATCAAGATATGATATATCTATATAAAGGCATCGAGAAAAAACTAACTGATCAAGTAATGTTCAGGATCGATTGATGAACGAGTTGAGGTCCCACTCCATGTTCAACCCAAACGGGAAGTAGGACCTAAACTCGTAGATCCAGAAAGTCTCGAGGCGTGAAACGCCCCGTAAACGTGACTCCCCCCTCCAATGCGGGACAAACCTATCTATAACTTGGAACAGGGTTCCCGTAGGATCTTTATTGTGGCACTCTAGATAGTGGCGTGGAACTGTGTGCTTGTCTCTACCTTTCTTGATTGCAGCTACGTGTTCATTGACACGAACAGAAAAAGTTCTGATCATGCCACCCACGTACTGCCTGTGGCAAGGACAAGTTAACAAGTAGACAATATACTGTGAGAAGCATGTAGTGAAGTGCCTCATTTGGTATATACGGGACGTAACCGTAGATTGAAAAGAGACACTCTTACGTCTCCCTCCAATATTATGGAGGCACACCTTACACTTACGGCAAGGGTAATAACCCTTGCACTCCTGAAAGAAAGACACCTTCTTGGAGGGGTCTATAATATTTGGGGCGATTTGCCCCTGGATGGACTGAGCCCCCCGGAAAATTACTGCAGCTTGTTGTGGTAAAACCGAGCTCAACACTCTATCATTCCGGAGTACTCTCCAATGTTTTTTAATAATAGCCTGAATCTGTTTGGATTGAATGGAATGGGTGGTGAAAAATGACCACTTCGCTTTAGATTCAGCATTGGTTTTGGGTCGCTCAACCAAAGTGGAATTCCTGTCAGTGAGTAATGCTCTATTGATTTCACCATCCACAAGGTCAGAATCGTACCCTTTATCAAGAAATCTGTTTCTAAGAACCTGTGACTGAACTACAAAATCAGAGGTTCGGGTACAGTTACGCCGTAGTCTCAAAAATTGGCTATGGGGCACTGACTTGAGCCATTGTTCACGATGACAGCTATCGACCGGAATGTAATTCTCTGGTCCCTGAAAGAAGGAGCAGCAGTGGTGGTGGCTGCCACAGTAACTAAGCTTACCTGCAGACAGAACTAGCAAGCAGTGCCTAAACCGCATGGTTGCTGACTTTACTGGGTCCAGGGCTGATGCAGACACTCCCGTGTCTAGGCTGGACCACTGCTGCTCTTTCTTTTAGCAACTGTATAATTGCGCAATGTGCACTGAGCCTCTTGCTTGCCCTGCAGCCAGTATGCTATCTGAGAGGGCCTTCAGAGCAGCAAGAGGCTATGTTATGGATAG
The DNA here is from genome assembly GCF_042186555.1 of Aquarana catesbeiana. Taxonomy (NCBI): domain Eukaryota; kingdom Metazoa; phylum Chordata; class Amphibia; order Anura; family Ranidae; genus Aquarana; species Aquarana catesbeiana. Next base: position 201,222,045 of record NC_133328.1, on the reverse strand, counting down.
GTGAATCCACCTGTCCCTTGACCATCTTGGCAGTTTGGACCATCTAATGTTCATTAAAAGGACCAGTCTTGGACCACAAAACCCCAGATGCTTCACCACAGCTCCAAAACACTCAGCCCGGGTTCACACCTATGCGAATTAGATGCGGCTTACACCGCATCTAATTCGCAGGACATTTTAAAATACATTCATATGAATGCATCTGGTTCACATATGTGCGTTGCATTCGCACTGCGCATTGCACAAAAAACGTGTGCGTTTTTTGGGCATTGCGGTGCGAACTACAAGCCTATTATCTCCTATGGGAACGCATCTGATTCGCAGATGCATTGCGTTCTGAACAAGGAATTTCTACTTCTCCTCACTACACCTCCCCCTCTCCCCCCCTCCCTCCCTCCCTCCCTCCCTCCCTCCTCCTTCCCCTCTCCCTGCTCTCTAATCCTGAGCAAAAATGCAATGAATCCTTTGAACAGGAGATTTTTATCTCACCAGTGAAACCTGAGCTTCAATTTGCACCGCACAAGTGTGAAACAGGGCTCAATGTTTACATCAAGGTAAATACACCGTGAGGCTTTATTAATACTTGTGGTTGGGGACTCAACAGTGCTGGTTTTCTGTCCCCAAAAGTTCCCTCTTAAGTTTAAAAGGCAGCAGAGGGGGTGTGTGGACAAAAAATATCCCCACTGCCACGGTCAGCGAGCACTATAGCCCGCTGAACACAACCTGATCAATTGAATGGGGGTGCCCCATTCTAGTGTGGGGTTTAGAGGGTTAAAACAGGTGGTGATGAGACAATATAACACCTCCTTGCCAGCTGCAAAACTTCTAATGTATGCAGTGGAGTAAATCCTGTGTTACACCTCAGAGTTTGCAGCTTATTTCAGGGCAATATCACTTTAAGGCTGGGTTCACACTGCAGACGGATGTGGTTTACAGCAGGGGTCCAGTGTGTCCCTGTTCTCCATTTCAGGGATGAATCAGGGCCACATTTTTGCCTGAATTTGGCCCTGAAATGGAGCCAAAGACTCACCAGACTCCTGTGCAAGCCACTCTGCAGCTGCCACAGAGATATTTGAACCAGCTCCATAGAGAGCCTGTCATGTGAATTGGATGCACGGAAACCCATATCAAATTTGCACTAGTGTGAACCCAGTCTAAAGGTTAAGTTAACCTTAAAATTAAATAATAAATGCACTGCGTTCAATGGCTACTCTTACTGGGTAATACTGGCTTATTATTGCTTGATGAAAAAGTCAGGTATTACAGCCCAAACACCTTGAAAAAAACTTTTTGTTCACTTTAAAATTAATTAAATTGTGGTTCTGCTGTATTTAAGCCAGCCTAAATGTAATAGTTAAAACCTATTTAAGCTTACTCCAGATTATGTGATGCCAAAATATAGCGATGCTGTCTGTGAAAATCCTACTATTTAGTAACACCATGTACAACTTAAAGGTATCTCCAAAGCATGCAATGCAAAGCATTGGTGTTTTTTCCTATGTTGGCCTCAAAGCCACATTTAAAGGGCCCTCTTCCTGCTATGCTGGTGTGTCTTATGCCTACATACTTTTGCTAATAGGTGTCCCTCATTCCCATCTCAGAAAGTTGGGAGGTATGCTTATACTGATATGATCCTGCACTTCCCTGGCAAACAACTCTCCCTATGTGCCGACACATCTTTATGTCAACTGAAAAATATAGTCCCTGCATCAGTCTTAATGACATCAGAGGCAACTGACCCCTGGAGTGCATGGGAAAAGAAGCTGTGGGTATCTTATAACATAGAGGAGCCTTTGGTAGTAGAGGATCAGGTAAAGTAAAGCTGCTTTACTTGATCCCCCTAGGCATAAACGAACAGTTATTTTTTGCAGTGCAGGCACAGTCCCAAGAGGAGTTTTACTTTTCCCGGAGTTCAACTTTAAATTACCCTCATGGCAATGCCAAACTCCCCATGCCCTTTTTTTGACAATAGTTTTCTTGTTAGCTAAAAAAAAATGTCCAAGATTCACCTATTACAGGAGTCAATTCTAATTCAAATTTTAGGTTCGTTGAGCGTCAAACTAGATTCTACGAGCCCTCACTTATTACTAATGTTGAGTTAACAAAAATACTATTCTGATTTCCAGTTGTTCAAGTGGGAATGATTAAACACAATTGAAAGATCCTTCTTAAGTTGTTCTGCACATTTTACCTGGTGAACAGAGACACAGCTGCTAATCTAGTCACGGTCAAAAAATAGTAAATCACCAAAACTTTTTTAAACAGCCAAGATGAAGTTTCAACTCCTGGAAATTATTCTGTTGGTCATATACAATTCATAATTGGTCAAATGAATACATTTTTGTAACTGCTGTGTTTGTATTATTGCATATGGGTACTTTTCAGTTATCACAGTTAAAGTGTATACTCTTAAAACGGAGCTACACCAAAAAGGGGAAGCTCCACTTGTTCACACCTTCCGCCGGTCCACTGCCACATTTGGCACTTTTGGGGTGGAGCGGGTACCTGGTTTTGATCACCACACAGTGATCTATGTCAATTCCAGCCCCTCCTCCTTCCCCCTGCTGCCTTCTGGGACACACAGAAGTCCCAGAATATGGCGAGACCATTCAGAAAGCTCAGCACAACTCACATATGCGCAGTAGGAAACAGGCTGTGAAGCAGCAAAGCTTTACTTTCTGTTTCCCTTACTACAGATGCTGGCGCTTGCATCCGAAGCCGATTGACCAATTGACTAGGGGTGCCGATATCGCTAGATTCCTGGACAGGTAAGCGTCCTTATATTAACCACTTGCCCACCAGCCGCCGCAGTTATACTGCAACAGGTTGGCTCGGCTGCGTGAATTGCTGTAGGTGTAAATTGGGCTCACGCATTGTGACCTGTGAGCGCGCATGCGCTGATTGGCCAGCAGGAGGTAGTTAGCAGGTCCAGTGGACTCAATGTCCGCTGGCCCCCGCAATTGTTCCAAAGTAAACAAGGCAGATCTCCGTTCTGTCAAGGGATGACACAGAGATCCTGTCTTTCTGCTATGCAGGAAGACTGATCTGTGTGTTGTCCCAGACAGCCTATCCCCCAAACAGTTAGTAAACACACTGAGGGAACACATTTATCCCCTTGATCGCCCCTGATGTTAACCCCTTCCGTGTCAGTGCCATTAGTACAATGTCAGTGCATATTTTTAGCACTGATCACTGTAATAATGTCAGTCAAAATTGTCGGTCTTTTTTGTTTATAAATAAAACAGCAGATGTGATAAAATACCACCAAAAGAAAGCTCTATTTGTGAGGAAAAAAAGGAGATCAATTTTGTTTGGGTACAGCATCACACACCCGCACAATTGTCTGTTAAAGCGATGCAGTGTCGTATCACAAAAAATGGCCTGGTCAGGAAGTGCGGAAATCCTTCCAGAGCTGAAGTGGTTAAAAGTTAGCAGCTACAGTATTTGTAGCTGCTGACTTTTAATTGTTTTTTTTTTTTACAGACTGGAACTCCGCTTTAAGCAGTAAAAAGCACAATAGAGTTTATACTCTATAGGTGTATGTGTGCTTGTGTGTGTGTATGTAAATACATGTTAGTGCATTAAGGTCACAGCCATTTGCTTAAATCTTCTTTTTAAGGCTTTCTTGCTACTTATTAAAAGAAAGTTCAATAAATCACATGATTTTCCCTCACAGGGGTTTTTCTGTATTTCAAAGACAAAGGGGTCAATTCACTAGATGACTAGATGTTAAGGCATGCGATAAAGGTATCATGTTACTCATTTCCATAAAGTGAGTCCAATTCATAAAAAGAAATAAAAAATAAAGATTTTGTGGTAAACAACAAACAAAAAAAAATTGTCAGAACAGGAACTAAAAAAATGCGTTGTATTTAACACCTCCCTTTTGGTGGCGGTAACCAGTGCAGTATTTCCTCGTGGAGTGAGAGGGAGTTGAGAAAGTGCTTAGCAGCATAACAGCTGTGGAGCTTTTTGAATGCAATATTTTTCAATTTAACTTGTTTAGAAGACATCAGAGGAGGAGGGTTGTGACGATGGCTGCACGACATTTTGTAGAGAGGACCCTATGGGATGACTTCACAGAGAATGAGGCTCCATGGAAGTTCCAGCTGAACAAGGAGCTGATCCTGATGCTCTACGTTAGGCTGCAGTTTAACAACAATTAGTAAACATGCCACATTTAAACAATTAGCAAAGTACACTTAATTAGAAATTAATTGAAGACAATAAAAAGGTCAAATTATTTTTCTTTGTATTAGTTTCCAGCCATTTTAACAATTGCAGCAACGTGATATGTAAGAAATATACAACCAAAACAAAAATGGACACAGTGGTCTTTACATAGCAACATGAACAATTTACATATAACACGTTTAAAAATGGGCACTCTGTTACCCCTCGACACCCACAAAAATGGGCAATATTCTTCCCTGGAAAAAACCCACACAATTGGGCATTTAACACCCCTCAAAAATGGGCACTTATTATTGCTCCTTAGGAAACACCAACACAAGTAGAACCACTAAAATGGGACACAAATCTACCCGCAGAAAAGGGCACAATACTACCCACAGATTCCAACCACAGAAAGGGGCCTAATTCCACCCACAGGAAGGAGTACTTCTCCACCCACAGAAAGGGGTGGATTACTACCTCGGAAAGGGGGCTAATTCCAACCACAGAGAGCCCAATTCAACCCATTGGACATTTTCACTTAGGGGTGTACTCACTTTTGTTGCCAGCGTTTTAGACATTAATGGCTGTGTGTTGAGTTATTCTGAAGGGACAGCAAATTGACACTGTTATACAAGCTGTACACTCACTACTTTACATTGTAGCAAAATTTCATTTCTTCAGTGTTCAGTGTCACATGAAAAGATATAATAAAATGTTTACATAAATGTGAGGGGTGTACTCACTTTTGTGAGATACTGTATATATATATATATATATATATATATATATATATATATATATATATATATATATATATATACATGTATATATCTAACACACTTACCAGAGACTTTAATTGGAGATGCCTCAATAACAACACACTTTTACCCTATTTTTTGCTCCTCCTAATCAATTATTAAGAAAATACGAAACCTATCTTCTTTCAAGAATGTGTTACTAATTAAAGTATGTGTTACTAATTAAAAGAATGGATTGGCAGCTTTGATTTTGAGATTCTATAGAGAGAGATCATTAACAACATTGAAGCCATAATTTATGCTCGACATAAAATGAATATCAAAAAAGACATGCTGAAATAGCCAAAGTCCTGAAAAGTCTTAATATTGAAATGGAGGAAGAGTGATGATACACTGTAGCACAGAGGTGCAACTAGTAACTTTAGGGCCCAGGTGAAGAAATCATGAAGGGCCCCCCCCCCCAAAAAAAAGCATGATTTTGATAGCATATTCTTTCCACTGTACAACAAGGTAAAACATTTCTGTTTCTGATTTCACTGGTAGTGGAGGGGTGGTGGTGGCGTTTGTACTGGAGGGGAGGTGGTGGTGGTGGTTCTGGAGGGGGGTGGTGGTGGTTGTACTGGAGGGGGTGGTAGTGGTGGTTCTGGAGGGGGGTGGTGGCAGTTGTGCTGGAGGGGGGTGGTGGTGGTTGTACTGGAGGGGGGGTGGTGGCAGGGGTTCTGGAGGGAGGGTGGTTGTACTGGACGGGGGTGGTGGCGGTGGTACTGGAGGGGGGGTGGTGGCGGTTGTGCTGGAGGGGGGGTGGTGGCGATGGTACTGGAGGGGGGGTGGTGGCGGTGGTACTGGAGGGGGGGTGGTGGAGGTGTCTAGTATTTTTACGGTGAGCGATTATGTTGTTTTGAATATACCAGGGTTATTGACTAATTGCTTTATTTTTTTAAGGCAGCTGCTCTTTTGATTGCTTGTCTTGAATGTTCAGTAAAGATGGTTACTTTTACAAACTGCTGGTTGGTGATCACTGGGTCTCTTGTAGAGAGACCTAATAATACTAAAAAGGCACTAAAATACAATCATCAATCCTGCAGGATACTCTGTTGACTTGGAGGTTGATTAAAATACCTTAACTATGTTTTTTCTGAAAACCTTTTTATATGTCTCAGCCACACTTACATGTACAAGCTATAAACAATTCACATTAGGAGTAACTTTAATATTAGAAGTTGCGTGACATTTAGTTTACTAGATTTCTGTGTGTAATAAAGACATTTTATAAAGTAAAGTTTTCATTTTTTTTCATCCTTGCATTTCAGTGCTATTGATGCCCTACAGCCCATTTCAGCCACTTCCTGTCTACATGCATGTTATGCACATCATTGTTCATCAGAGGCTTCCTAGTAGTCACAAAGGCAAAACATCATGTCAATGAGCATTTATACGTTGGCTAATAATATTCATTAGAATGTGACATGGTGGTAATGTAGAAAGCAGCTGGGAGACAGGGGTTAGAGGATCGTCACCCTATAAGAGGAAATGCATAAATGAGTACCTACATGGTAAGACTAGGTTAATATATATTGTCTATAAAAATATACTGTATCAATAAATATATAAAGTCTGGGGAGTATATCAAAGGTCTTACTACAGCACATGGAACATCACATTTTGTAATGTGCAAAAGGAATTGAATGCTTTGTTCAAAAGGTAAACACACCTGCCTAGCTGTAATAAACCTGAAACAGACAAATGTAGTCTACTATGAAATCTGACTGTTCGATTAAGGAGCATAAAAACATGTATTTTTAAATGCCCTCCTTTTCTTAGTGAATTGGGCTCCAGTTTCAACCTAAAATCCACAATCCTGTCAGCAGACTGCTGAAAGTCAAAAAATAATAATAATAATCAATTCCCTCAATTATCATCAATCATCAATCATTCCCTCAATTTAAAAAAAAAATGTGACTTGCAAAAAATATTGGGTTAACAATAAACTCCTGTGCTATAACATTTATAAACATTGAAAAATACACAGACGCATATCAGATGAATAAATAAAGTCCAAACAGACCACACATAAAGTGCTCTAATGCATCTTCATATTTCAATATGTGCTCCACCATATAACAACAGTGCTCCATCAACAGGTGAAATACTCACTAACCTCCGGACAAGACCCTTAAAAGGGCCAACACAGCATAATGGTAATCAATTCTGTACACCAGATAGTGGGTCCTCTGTTCACTTCCTCCTCTGATGATAGAACTTCCTCAGCTCGGATTATTCCACAGAACTCTCAGAATAGAGGAAACAATCTTCAATAGTGCAGTATCATGATTAAAATGCATTAATGAATACCAGCCAAGCTTAACGAAATGCACTCACATTTATTCAGTTAAAAACAAGCAATATGATATAACAAAGTAACAGGGTCTCATAGCATCCAAATCAATAATGGTACACGCCGCCTGGCTGCTCCTTTACGCTTTACACCACTCCCCCATGTGACTTCTTCAGACCTTCTGAAGAAGCTACTATTGGAGATTGTATCCTTTATTCTGAGAGTTCTGTGGAATCATCCCAGCTGGGGAAGTTCTCAATGTGCAAAGAAAAAAAAAACAGTAGTTTTGCTTGCATATTATAGTATGATGGAAGTTAGGCCAGCCATACACGGTTCAAATCTTGACCAGTTAATGGGCAGGATGAATGTACCAAGTTGATCGATTAACTTGGATACACCCAGTCTGCCAGATTATCTTATGATTAACGCAAGCAGCTGCTATAGCCACTAGAGAAAATCATTGTTTCCCTGACAGCTGCTGCCAGGGCTTTCAGAATACCTGAACAGAAGCTGCATCTGATTGGATGCAGCTGCTGATTTGGCCATTCATTTTCCAACAGGGCCAGCCATACAGTGATTTTTTGGCTGAAATTCATATTGTTTGTAGTTAGCTTTAGGGGCCATATCATACAGGAGAGTCTTGATAAGTCAGTGTGGCTTTCACACAGATTTGCAAATCACAATGAACGCAACTAACACCTTTAAATACATAGGGGGTTATTTACGAAAGGCAAATCCACTTTGCACTACAAGTGCAAACTACTAGTGCAAAGTGCACTTGAAATTGCACTGAAAGTGAACTTGGAAGTGCAGTCGCTGTAAATCTGAGGGGTAGATCTGAAATGAGGGGAAGCTTTTCTGATTTTATCATCCAATCATGTGTAAACTAAAATGCTGTTTGTTATTTTCCTTGCATGTCCCCCTCAGATCTACAGAAACTGCACTTCCAAGTGCACTTTCAGTGCAATTTCAAGTGCACTTTGCACTTGTAGTTTGCATTTGTAGTGCAAAGTGGATTTGCCTTTAGTAAAAAAAAAAACATAGTGTTTAAGGACTGCTAGCTATTTTTAGAGAAGGGTAGGAGCCTTTGTCAAAATGTGGTTGCTTTCTTTGCTCCTACTGTTAGAGAAAAGTGGAAAGATAGCGATGGACCCGAAGGGTTATCTTACTGGTATTGTTCTGAATCAACTACAAGGCAATAACTTTATCTTCAGCTTCACATAGAGCTTACATGACCTGGTGATCTATTTATCCCTTGCATCAATTCAGACAGCTTAACTCAATTGATAACTCACTGTATGGAAAGACAGACGATGAATCCTCTTGAATGTTCCGTTTAATGATGGGTATCCATAGGTAGAAAAACGTTGCAGTTGTAAGCCACATGTAAAGATGTTACAGCAATGAGGTATACTGTGCACAATGAATCAGAGAGAGGAAGGGGAGGAGAATATACAGAACTACGGTGAGAGAAAGAGTTCAGATAGACAGAGGGAACAGATCTTAAAGACACAGAGCATTATAAATCACATAGTGTAACACAACACTCCTCGTCTGAAATCTTTAGATTTCATAACCATAAACAATTATATATATATTCAATAAGTCCAATACTGTTAAATGTCCTGGAACCTGTAATGAAAAACATGCAACAAGCAAGTATAAACATAAGTCCAACAGGATTGAATAACATGTATTCGGACGTATGACATCTTCAAAGAATTCCAAAGTTCAAGGTAGAACCTGTAGATAGCAGCAATGTACTCTCCGCCGTGCCAACAGCATGGCTAGTCCTTGCATAAGTCACTCACCTGGCAAAAGGAGTACTAACTCAGTAATTGGTCGAGTGAAGGTTTGTGTGGATCCTCCCTTGGTTACCTTAACTTCTACCTTCCGGACCTTGTTATCGTCACTGGGCATAACCTTGGTAATAAGACTCATAGGCCACTCATTCCGACAAACTTCCTTGTCTTTTAGAAGGATGAGATCTCCATTCTTAAGATTAGGCTTAGATGTTTGCAATTTGTTACGACCTTGAAGGTGATAAAGATACTCCTTCCTCCAGCGATGCCAAAACACATTGGCAAGATGCTGCACCTGCTTCCATTGACGACTGTAGATATCCTTGGGTTCAATCTCACTTGACGATATTACAGCAGTCCTAATCTTTTGAGTAAGGAGCGAAGCTGGAGTAAGGATCACTGGAGCATCAGGATCTGAAGATACCGGCACAAAAGGTCTTGCGTTCGCTATAGCACACACTTCAGCGAGAAAGGTAGACAAAGTATCATGGGTGAGTGGTAAAGACTTGTGAGCCTGCAACATGGAGTCAACAGAGGGTGAGTATGACTCCTCACACAAAAAGCTTGGAGGTGACAGCCATAAGCTGCCCTGAAGAACATCAGATGACACGGCTCTGGTCCCACAGTCAGCTGGATTGAGTTTAGTGGGAACGTAATGGTAGGGAGAATCTCTTAATATGTTCAACCCTGTTGCTGACATACACATGAAACTGTTTTGTTTGGTTGTATATGTAACCAAGTACTACCTTACTGTCTGTATAGAAGGTGAAAGAATCAATTCTAGTGTCCGTTTCACTTTGTATGACTTCGTCAATTTCTACTGCTAGCACGGCTGCACAAAGTTCAAGTCTTGGTATGGTATGTGCAGGTTTGGGAATGAGTTTTGCCTTGCCTAGAACAAAGCTACAGTGTGATTCCCCATTCTTTTTAGAGGTCTTCAAATAGGTTACTGTAGCAATAGCTTCAACTGATGCATCTGAGAAAATATGAATTTCCCTCCTGTAAACAGTTGAAATAGAACCTGGAACATGGCAACGGGAAATCTGAAGTTTTCCTAGTGACTTCAAAGAATGTCTCCACCTTTCCCACTTGTGTTAATTCTCACTAGGTAAGGGAGTATCCCAGTCTATGTTCTCAGTAGATAACTGTCTTAGCAGAATCTTACCTTGAATGGTAACTGGAGCAAGGAAACCGAGTGGGTCATAGATGCTATTCACCATCGACAAGACTCCTCTCTTAGTGAGGGGTTTGTCACAAGTTGACACTTGGAAGGTGAATGTGTCTTTTTCGATGTTCCACAACAAACCCAGACTTCGCTGTACAGGAGGCACATCTGTACCCAAATCAAGGTTTTTTAGACTGGTGGCATAGTCCTCAGAGTGAAAGGCATTCATAAGTTCCTGGCTGTTGGATATAATCTTGTGCAGTCTAAGGTTTGCTGTAGCCAGCATCTCTTTTGTTCTGGTGAGGAGATCAATCGCTTCTTTAGCGGTTGGAAAAGACTTGAGTGCGTCATCAATGTAGAAGTTTCTTTCAACAAACTGATGAGTATCAGATCCATATTCTTCTTCTCCAGTCTGAGCTGTTCTCCTTAGCCCATAAGTTGCCACTGCAGGAGAAGGACTGTTACCAAAGACATGTACCTTCATTCGAAAGTCTATAACTTCCTTGTGGATGTCATTGTCTTTGTGCCATAGAAACCTGAGGTAGTTTCTGTTGTCTTCTCTGACAATGAAGCAGTGAAACATCTGTTGAATGTCTGCCATAACTGCTACAGGCTCTTGTCTGAAGCGAATCAAGACTCCTATTAGACTGTTGTTCAAGTTAGGCCTTGTAAGGAGCATGTTGTTGAGAGAAACACCTTCATGCTTAGCACTGGAATAAAGACAACTAAAGACAACAATAAAGACTGATTTGGTCTGGTTTACGTGGGTGATACACGCCAAAGGATGGAAGGTACCATCATTCTTCTCCCTCCTTTAGTGGGGGTGCAGGCTCTGCGTGATCTCTGTCAAATATATTTTGCATAAAGTCCACAAAGTGTCTTTGCATCTCTGGTTTCCTGCTTAAGTTTCGATTTAAGGAGGAGAATCTACTGATGGCCTGTTGCAAGTTGTTGGGCAGTCTCTCTCTTGGGAGACGAAAAGGTAGGGGTGCTACCCAGTTATTGGAGGTGTCTTGAAAGAACTCATTGTCCATTACCTTGATGAATTCTTTGTCTTCCGTTGAAGGAGCCAGTATGTCATCTTCACTGGTTGTATTAAACACTGTAGAGCTGAAGTCGTCATCGTGGCAGGAGAAAGGGCTTGTATTACCTCAGATACCATGTTGCCATTCGTGGCTGGCTATCTTCTCTTTCACCCAGTAGTGATGTGGGCATGGCTCAAAGTAAGTGTTTCGGCCATTTGGCAGAACATTTGTCTTAAATGACGAAATGTTGGTAGGTCTCTTCATTTTGCCCATACAGACGTTGCCTATGATGACCCACCCTAGATCCATGCGCTGAGCAAATGGGGCATCTGGGGGTCCACTGACTTGTCTGTGTACCTTGTGAATTCTTAGAATGTCTCTTCCTAACAGAAGAAGGATCTGAGCATCTTTGTCAAGCGGTGGTATCTCATTTGCTATTACCTTCAGGTGAGGGTGATGGAAAGCAGCAGCTGAAGTAGGGATTTCTTCCCTGTTAGCGGGTATCTGATTGCACTCGACAAGTGTAGGTAGGGGTAATTGCAAGTTACCTTTGAGAGAAGATACCATGAGTCCATGAGCCCTTCTTCCAGAAGCCTCTGTAGTTCCACTACAGGTACCCAAGGTGTAAGGATGAGCTTCGCCTTTTATTTCAAATAGGTTAAACAGTTCTGATTTTGCAAGCGATCTATTGCTCTGATCGTCTAAGATAGCATAGGCTTTTAGAGTCTTTTCTGGTTGGTCCTTGTGGTATATGTTCACCAAGCATATTTTAGCACAGGACTTATCACAGCGGTCTTCTCCACAAACTTCAGTGCAGGATGAAGAAATTATGGTAGAATTAGGCACTTGGTCTGTATTCTCCCTGCCATGCGTTAACCTGGGAGGAGCATTAGCAGGTTGTGCAGAGCTGGGCTCAAGCGGATGTAGGGCTTGCACATGCTCTTTGGAGCCACACTCTATGCACTTGATGGATACATTACAGTCCCTTGCAAAATGTTCGGTAGAAGCACAGCACCTGAAACATACCCTAAATGTCTTTAAAAGCTCCTTACGCTCTTCCAGATGCTTTTTCCTGAAGCCAATACATTTTTTGAGGGGGTGTGGCTTCTTGTGAATGGGACACTCTCTGTTAGGGTTTTCAATCTTCCTACTCTGTCTGTCCGTGGCCACCACTGTGGTAGGAGTGGGAAGGATGTCAGTCTTTTTCACGGATACTGGGCCTCTACGGCTTCTATAGTTGCCCTGAAGACTGGTACTCTTAGGAAATGGTGAGAAGAGACTGTACTCACCGTAGGAAAAACTTGGATCATTCTTGGTCTCTGCCATTTTCCTGATGAAGTTGCAGAAGAAAGAGAATGGAGGGAAGGAATCCTTGTTCTCTTTTTTGTATGATGATCCTAGTGCAGACCATTTCTCTTGTACACCATACAGGAGCTTGGAGACGATTGGGTTTACCCCTCTTGCAGTGTCAAGGTAACTGAGTCCAGGTAGTTTTGGGTCTGCCTTGGCTAGCTGAAGCTCAAGGAGAAGGTCACTCAGTCTCTGGAACTCCTTGTTGTCCTTACCAGATATCTTTGGAAAGGTTTCCAGATGCACGAACAAGGCATTTTCTATAGCTTCTGGACTGCCATAACTTTGCTCTAGTCGCTCCCATGCAGCTATAAGGCCTGCTGTTGGATTGTCCATGAAAACTGATCTCAATGGCTTAACACGTGCAGCAGATAGAGGACCAAGCCATCTAATCAGGAGATCCAATTCTTGAGCCGCTGTAATGCCAAGATCGCTGATTGCAGTTCTGAAAGCACATTTCCAACTTCTGTAGTTCTCAGGTTGGTCATCAAAACTTGTAAGACCAGTCTTTGTGAGCTCTCTGCGAAGTATGTACCTCACAAACTCTGCTGTCTCAGTTGTCTCTGCCTTTATGTGAGATGCTGTTGGCTGAATGGTGCTGATTGCACTATCTTTGACATTATTGTTAAAGGACACAGGTAAATATGGTGCAGCAGATGCGTTCAGGTGAGTTGCTTGCTTGAAGTCGGTTGTTCCAATGGTACGTTGACTCAATGCTGTACCGATGACAGGAAATTGATGACTTGCTTGCAGCTTGCTCTGATGCTCTGTGACATAAGAAGGAAGGTTAGGTAGGCAGGCAGGAAATGCATTGGAGTGATTTTGCATGCAGGAAGTTGCTGGAACCTCTTTAACTTGGAGCTGTGAAGGAGTTTCTAAGTTGCCAGGAGCATTGGAGACAATGGAGTGTATACTGCAGTGGCTTAGGACATAGTCTTTAGTGCGTTTGAGGGGATCTTCCATATCTGCTATGTTTAGGTTGATGCTGTCTTTCTCACTTGCACCTTCGTCTGCACTGATAGCTTGCTCTAGGACCCTTAGCCTTGCCATAGCTGCGTCATGTTTACACTGTTCATTTAAGATTTCTATAGTTGCTCTTTGACGTGCTGTGTGAGCTTCCAACTCTGCTCTTTGACATGCGGTCTGAAGCACTGACTCCGTTTCCAACTCTGCTCTTTGACGTGCTGTTTGAGCTTCCAACTCTGCTCTCTTTTCTGCATATGCGACCTGCACCTTGCTGGCTTCCGCTTCAGCGCGGGCACTAATAAGTCGCTCACTGAGTGTTGAGTATCTTGAACTATGACTTCTAGAAGACCTTTTAGAATGTCTGGTGGAAACAGATCTGTGAGATGCAGTGTCCTGTAGCAACTTTAACTTTGCTTCTGCCTTTAATTTGGTTTGATGGATAAAACTGTCTCTGTCCAGATTAAGAGCCTTGAAATTCTTTAATTCCTGGAGTGAAAGTTCTGTGTTCATATTTTGTAAGACATTAATGAACTTGCCACTGGTAAGCTGATAGAGCTCATAAGAGATAGAGAGTTGTTTAATGGTGCCCTCTAGTGTCAGTAATTCACCTTCAACAGACACTGTATTTGATTCAGAAGCAATCTTTTCCCAAAATAGCTTCAAGCTATTAAACAATTCAGTTCTTAAGGCTTCATAATTCTTCATCACTTTCCAGGTGGGTTTGACTGAGCGTTTGGGTAAGTCAGTTGGCTCAGTGTCTTGTGCTGGAGTAGCTGTGTATTCACATTGAGAGCTGTGGTGACTCATGCTGACACAGGCAGACAATGTCTCAGTGATAAGCAGTAGGGATGAGCTTCGAGTTCGAGTCAAACTCATGTTCGACTCGAACATTGGCTGTTCGCAAGTTCGCCGAACAGCGAACAATTTGGGGTGTTCGTGGCAAATTCGAATGCCGCGGAACACCCTTTAAAAGTCTATGGGAGAAATCAAAAGTGCTAATTTTAAAGGCTAATATGCAAGTTATTGTCATAAAAAGTGTTTGGGGACCCTGGTCCTGCCCCAGGGGACATGGATCAATGCAAAAAAAAGTTTTAAAAAGGGCCGTTTTTTCAGGAGCAGTGATTTTAATAATGCTTACAGTCAAACAATAAAAGTGTAATATCCCTTTAAATTTCGTACCTGGGGGGTGTCTATAGTATGCCTGTAAAGGGGCGCATGTTTCCCGTGTTTAGAACAGTCTGACAGCAAAATGACATTTTGAAGGAAAAAACTCATTTAAAACTACCCGCGGCTATTGCATTGCCGACAATACACATAGAAGTTCATTGATAAAAACGGCATGGGAATTCCCCAAAGGGGAACCCCGAACCAAAATTTTTAAAAAAAAATGACGTGGGAGTCCCCCTAAATTCCATACCAGGCCCTTCAGGTCTGATATGGATATTAAGGGGAACCCCGGCCAAAAAAAAAAAATGACGTGGGGTTCCCCCTAAATTCCATACCAGACCCTTCAGGTCTGGTATGGATTTTAAGGGGAACCCCGCGCCAAAAAAAAAAAAAAAAAACGGCGTGGGGTCCCCCCAAAAATCCATACCAGACCCTTATCCGAGCACGCAACCTGGCAGGCCGCAGGAAAAGAGGGGGGGACGAGAGTGCGGCCCCCCCCTCCTGAACCGTACCAGGCCACATGCCCTCAACATTGGGAGGGTGCTTTGGGGTAGCCCCCCAAAACACCTTGTCCCCATGTTGATGAGGACAAGGGCCTCATCCCCACAACCCTGGCCGGTGGTTGTGGGGGTCTGCGGGCGGGGGGCTTATCGGAATCTTGAAGCCCCCTTTAACAAGGGGACCCCCAGATCCCGGCCCCCCCCCCTGTGTGAAATGGTAAGGGGGTACTTACCCCTACCATTTCACTAAAAAACTGTCAAAAATGTTAAAAATGACAAGAGACAGTTTTTGACAATTCCTTTATTTAAATACTTCTTCTTTTTTCTATCTTCCTTCATCTTCTGGTTCTTCCACCGGCGTTCTCGTCCAGCATCTCCTCCGCAGCGTCTTCTATCTTCTTCTCCTCGGGACGCTCCGCACCCATGGCATGGGGGGGAGGCTCCCGCTCTTCTCTTCTTCTTTTCTTCTCTTCTTCTCTTCTTCTCTTCTTCATTTTCTTCTCTGGGCCGCTCCGCACCCATGCTGGCATGGAGGGAGGCTCCCGCTGTGTGACGGCGCTCCTCGTCTGACAGTTCTTAAATAACGGGGGCGGGGCCACCCGGTGACCCTGCCCCCCTCTGACGCACGGGACATGACGGGACTTTCCTGTGGCATTCCCCGTGACGTCACAGGGAAGTCCCGTCAAGTCACCGTGCATCAGAGAGGGGCGGGGTAACCGGGTGGCCCCGCCCCCCGTTATTTAAGAACTGTCAGAGGAGGAGCGCCGTCACACAGCAGGAGCCTCCCTCCATGCCAGCATGGATGCGGACGGCCCGGAGAAGAAAATGAAGAAGAGAAGAAGAGAAGAAAAGAAGAAGAGAAGAGCAGGAGCCTCCCCCCAATGCCATGGGTGCGGAGCGGCCCGAGGAGAAGAAGATAGAAGATGCCGCGGAGGAGATGCTGGACGAGAACGCCGGAGGAAGAACCAGAAGAGCCAGAAGAACCAGAAGAACCAGAAGATGAAGGAAGATAGAAGAAAGAAGAAGCATTAAAATAAAGGAATTGTCAAAAACTGTCTCTTGTCATTTTTAACATTTTTGACAGTTTTTTAGTGAAATGGTAGGGGTAAGTACCCCCTTACCATTTCACACAGGGGGGGGCCGGGATCTGGGGTCCCCTTGTTAAAGGGGGCTTCCAGATTCCGATAAGCCCCCCCGCCCGCAGACCCCCACAACCACCGGCCAGGGTTGTGGGGATGAGGCCCTTGTCCTCATCAACATGGGGACAAGGTGTTTTGGGGGGCTACCCCAAAGCACCCTCCCAATGTTGAGGGCATGTGGCCTGGTACGGTTCAGGAGGGGGGGGCGCACTCTCGTACTCTCGTACTCTCGTACTCTCGTACGTTCTGATAAGGGTCTGGTATGGATTTTTGGGGGGACCCCACGCCGTTTTTTTTTTTTTTTTTGGCGTGGGGTTCCCCTTAAAATCCATACCAGACCTGAAGGGTCTGGTATGGAATTTAGGGGGAACCCCACGTCATTTTTTTTTTTTAATTTTGGCCGGGGTTCCCCTTAATATCCATACCAGACCTGAAGGGCCTGGAATGGAATTTAGGGGGACTCCCAAGTCATTTTTTTTTTAAATTTTGGTTCGGGGTTCCCCTTTGGGGAATTCCCATGCCGTTTTTATCAATGAACTTCTATGTGTATTGTCGGCAATGCAATAGCCGCGGGTAGTTTTAAATGAGTTTTTTCCTTCAAAATGTCATTTTGCTGTCAGCCTGTTCTAAACACAGGAAACATGCGCCCCCTTACAGGCATACTATAGACACCCCCCAGGTACGAAATTTAAAGGGATATTACACTTTTATTGTTTGACTTTAAGCATTATTAAAATCACTGCTCCTGAAAAAACGGCCGTTTTTAAAACTTTTTTTTGCATTGATCCATGTCCCCTGGGGCAGGACCCGGGTCCCCAAACACTTTTTATGACAATAACTTGCATATTAGCCTTTAAAATTAGCACTTTTGATTATTCATGTTCGTGTCCCATAGACTTTAACGGTGTTCGCGTGTTCGAACGAACTTTTTTCCTGTTCGCATGTTCTGGTGGGGGGTGTTTGGCTCATCCCTAATAAGCAGGCAGGATCTGTGTGCTGTAATATGACACCCTGCAGCCTGGTCTCAGGTTATGAAGATTCCATGTGCTGCTGTCTCATTCTTTCTTGCAATGAGGGCAGTAAATCTTGCAATTAGGCTGTGGAACTCTGTTTTTCTACTGTTCTGACTCAACTACAAGGCAATAACTTTATCTTCAGCTTCACATAGAGCTTACATGATCTGGTGATCTATTTATCCCTTGCATCAATTCAGACAGCTTAACTCAATGGATATCTCACTGTATGGAAAGACAGACGATGAATCCTCTTGAATGTTCCGTTTAATGATGGGTAGCCATAGGTAGAAAAACGTTGCAGTTGTAAGCCACATGTAAAGATGTTACAGCAATGAGGTATATTGTGCACAATGAATCAGAGAGAGGAAGGGGAGGAGAATTTCAGAATTTCGGTGAGAGAAAGAGTTCAGATAGACAGAGGGAACAGATCTTAAAGACACAGAGCATTATAAATAACATAGTGTAACACAACAGGTATTGTTATCTTAACCACTTGACGACCGCCTCACGCCGATTTACGTCGGCAAGGTGGCACGAACAGGCAAAATCACGTATATATACGTGATTTGCCTTCCGCGGGTGGGGGGTCCGATCGGACCCCCCCCCGGTGCCCGAGGCGGTCGTCTTTTGTCCAGCGGCGATCAGAGGTGAGGGGGAGACCATCCGTTCGTGCCCCCCCCCTTGCGATCGCCGCCGGCCAATCAGATCACTTCCTTTGCTGCTGTATGCTAAACAGCAGCAAAGGAAATGATGTCATCTCTCCTCGGCTCGGTATTCCGTTGCAGTGCAGAGGAGAGAAGACTTCACTGTGAGTGCACCAACACTACACAACACAGTAGAACATGCCAGGCACACAAAACACCCCGATCCCCCCCCAATCACCCCCCCCCTCCCTGTCACAAACTGACACCAGCAGTTTTTTTTTTTTTTTTTTCTGATTACTGCATTGATGTCAGTTTGTGACAGTTACAGTGTTGGGACAGTGAATATTAGCCCCCTTTAGGTCTAGGATACCCCCCTAACCCCCCCTAATAAAGTTTTAACCCCTTGATCACCCCCCGTCACCAGTGTTGCTAAGCGATCATTTTTCTGATCGCTGTATTAGTGTCGCTGGTGATGCTAGTTAGGGACCTAAATATTTAGGCTCGCCGTCAGCGTTTTATAGCGACAGGGACCCCCATATACTACCTAATAAATGTTTTAACCCCTTGATGGCCCCCTAGTTAACCCTTTCACCACTGATCACCGTATAAATGTTACGGGTGATGCTGGTTAGTTTGTTTATTTTTTTTAGTGTCAGGGCACCCACCGTTTATTACCGAATAAAGGTTTAGCCCCCTGATCGCCCGGCGGTGATATGCGCCACCCCAGGCAGCGTCAGATTAGCGCCAGTACCGCTAACACCCACGCATGCAGCATACGCCTCCCTTAGTGGTATAGTATCTGATCGGATCAATATCTGATCCGATCAGATCTATACTAGCGTCCCCAGCAGTTTAGGGTTCCCAAAAACACAGTGTTAGCGGGATCAGCCCAGATACCTGCTAGCACCTGCGTTTTGCCCCTCCGCCCGGCCCACCCAAGTGCAGTATCGATCGATCACTGTCACTTACAAAACACTAAATGCATAACTGCAGCGTTCGCAGAGTCAGGCCTGATCCCTGCAATCGCTAAAATTTTTTTGGTAGCATTTTGGTGAACTGGCAAGCACCATCCCCAGGCAGCGTCAGGTTAGCGCCAGTAGCGCTAACACCCACGCACGCACCGTATACCTCCCTTAGTGGTATAGTATCTGAACGGATCAATATCTGATCCGATCAGATCTATACTAGCGTCCCCAGCAGTTTAGGGTTCCCAAAAACGCAGTGTTAGCGGGATCAGCCCAGATACCTGCTAGCACCTGCGTTTTGCCCCTCCGCCCGGCCCAGCCCAGCCCACCCAAGTGCAGTATCGATCGATCACTGACACTTACAAAACACTAAATGCATAACTGCAGCGTTCGCAGAGTCAGGCCTGATCCCTGCGATCGCTAACAGTTTTTTTGGTAGTATTTTGGTGAACTGGCAAGCACCAGCCCCAAGCAGAGTCAGATTAGCGCCAGTACCGCTAACACCCACGCACGCACCCTACACCTCCCTTAGTGGTATAGTATCTGAACGGATCAATATCTGATCCGATCAGATCTATACTAGCGTCCCCAGCAGTTTAGGGTTCCCAAAAACGCAGTGTTAGCGGGATCAGCCCAGATACCTGCTAGCACCTGCATTTTGCCCCTCCGCCCGGCCCAGCTCAGCCCACCCAAGTGCAGTATCGATCGATCACTGTCACTTACAAAACACTAAACGCATAACTGCAGTGTTCGCAGAGTCAGGCCTGATCCTTGCGATCGCTAACAGTTTTTTTGGTAGCTTTTTATTGAACTGGCAAGCGCCAGCGGCCTAGTACACCCTGGTCGTAGTCAAACCAGCACTGCAGTAACACTTGGTGACGTGGCGAGTCCCATAAGTGCAGTTCAAGCTGGTGAGGTGGCAAGCACAAGTAGTGTCCCGCTGCCACCAAAAAGACAAACACAGGCCCGTCGTGCCCATAGTGCCCTTCCTGCTGCATTCGCCAATCCTAATTGGGAACCCACCACTTCTGCAGCACCCGTACTTCCCCCATTCACATCCCCAACCAAATGCAGTCGGCTGCATGAGAGGCATTTTCTTTATGTCCTCCCGAGTACCCCTACCCAACGAACCCCCAAAAAAGATGTCGTGTCTGCAGCAAGCGCGGATATAGGCGTGACACCCGCTATTATTGTCCCTCCTGTCCTGACAATCCTGGTCTTTGCATTGGTGAATGTTTTGAACGCTACCATTCATTAGTTGAGTATTAGCGTAGGGTACAGCATTGCACAGACTAGGCACACTTTCACAGGGTCTCCCAAGATGCCATCGCATTTTGAGAGACCCAAACCTGGAACCGGTTACCGTTATAAAAGTTAGTTACAAAAAAAGTATAAAAAAAAAAATATATATATAAAATAAAAAAAAATAGTTGTCGTTTTATTGTTCTCTCTCTCTCTATTCTCTCTCTCTTGTTCTGCTCTTTTTTACTGTATTCTATTCTGCAATGTTTTATTGTTATTATGTTTTATCATGTTTGCTTTTCAGGTATGCAATTTTTTATACTTTACCGTTTACTGTGCTTTATTGTTAACCATTTTTTTGTCTTCAGGTACGCCATTCACGACTTTGAATGGTTATACCAGAATGATGCCTGCAGGTTTAGGTATCATCTTGGTATCATTCTTTTCAGCCAGCGGTCGGCTTTCATGTAAAAGCAATCCTAGTGGCTAATTAGCCTCTAGACTGCTTTTACAAGCCGTGGGAGGGAATGACCCCCCCACCATCTTCCGTGTTTTTCTCTGGCTCTCCTGTCTCAACAGGGAACCTGAGAATGCAGCCGGTGATTCAGCCAGCTGACCATAGAGCTGATCAGAGATCAGAGTGGCTCCAAACATCTCTATGGCCTAAGAAACCGGAAGCTACGAGCATTTTATGACTTAGATTTCGCCAGATGTAAATAGCGCCATTGGGAAATTGGGGAAGCATTTTATCACACCGATCTTGGTGTCATCAGATGCTTTGAGGGCAGAGGAGAGATCTAGGGTCTAATAGAGCCCAATTTTTTCAAAAAAGAGTACCTGTCACTACCTATTGCTATCATAGGGGATATTTACATTCCCCGAGATAACAATAAAAATGATAAAAAAAAAAAAATGAAAGGAACAGTTTAAAAATAAGATAAAAAAGCAAAAAAATAATAAAGAAAAAAAACAAAAAAAAAAAAGCACCCCTGTCGCCCCCTGCTCTCGCGCTAAGGCGAACGCAAGCGGCGGTCTGTCGTCAAACGTAAACAGCAATTGCACCATGCATGTGAGGTATCGCCGCGAAGGTCAGATCGAGGGCAGTAATTTTTGCAGTAGACCTCCTCTGTAAATCTAAAGTGGTAACCTGTAAAGGCTTTTAAAGGCTTTTAAAAATGTATTTATTTTGTTGCCACTGCACGTTTGTGCGCAATTTTAAAGCATGTCATGTTTGGTATCCATGTACTCGGCCTAAGATCATCTTTTTTATTTCATCAAACATTTGGGCAATATAGTGTGTTTTAGTGCATTAAAATTTAAAAAAGTGTGTTTTTTCCCCAAAAAATGCATTTGAAAAATCGCTGCGCAAATACTGTGTGAAAAAAAAAAATGAAACGCCCACCATTTTAATCTGTAGGGCATTTGCTTTAAAAAAAATATATAATGTTTGGGGGTTCAAAGTAATTTTTTTGCAAAAAAAAATAACTTTTTCATGTAAACAATGAGTGCCAGAAAGGGCTTTGTCTTCAAGTGGTTAGAAGAGTTGGTGATGTGTTGCATAAGCTTCTAAATGTTGTGCATAAAATGCCAGGACAGTTCAAACCCCCCCCAAATTACCCCATTTTGGAAAGTAGACACCCCAAGCTATTTGCTGAGAGGCATGTCGAGTCCATGGAATATTTTATATTGCGACACAAGTTGCGGGAAAGAGACACATTTTTTTTTTTTTTTTTTGCACAAAGTTGTCACTAAATGATATATTGCTCAAACATGCCATGGGAATATGTGAAATTACACCCCAAAATACATTCTGCTGCTTCTCCTGAGTACGGGGATACCAAATGTGTGAGACTTTTTGGGAGCCTAGCCGCGTACGGGACCCCGAAAACCAAGCACCGCCTTCAGGCTTTCTAAGGGCGTGAATTTTTGATTTCACTCTTCACTGCCTATCACAGTTTCGGAGGCCATGGAAAGCCTAGGTGGCACAAAACCCCCCCAAATGACCCCATTTTGGAAAGTAGACACCCCAAGCTATTTGCTGAGAGGTATAGTGAGTATTTTGCAGACCTCACTTTTTGTCACAAAGTTTTGAAAATTGAAAAAAGAAAAAAAAAAGTTTTTTCTTGTCTTTCTTCATTTTCAAAAACAAATGAGAGCTGCAAAATACTCACCATGCCTCTCAGCAAATAGCTTGGGGTGTCTACTTTCCAAAATGGGGTCATTTGGGGGGGTTTTGTGCCACCTGGGCATTCCATGGCCTCTGAAACTGTGATAGGCAGTGAAGAGTGAAATCAAAAATTTTCACCCTTAGAAATCCCGAAGGCGGTGCTTGGTTTTCGGGGCGCCGTACGCGGCTAGGCTCCCAAAAAGTCGCACACATGTGGTATCCCCATACTCAGGAGAAGCAGCTAAATGTATTTTGGGGTGCAATTCCACATATGCCCATGGCCTGTGTGAGCAATATATCATTTAGTGACAACTTTGTGCAAAAAAAAAAAAAAAAAAAAGTGTCACTTTCCCGCAACTTGTGTCAAAATATAAAATATTACATGGACTCAATATGCCTCTCAGCAAATAGCTTGGGGTGTCTACTTTCCAAAATGGGGTCATTTGGGGGGGTTTTGTGCCACCTGGGCATTCCATGGCCTCCGAAACTGTGATAGGCAGTGAAGAGTGAAATCAAAAATTTACACCCTTAGAAATCCTGAAGGCGGTGCTTGGATTTCGGGGCCCCGTACGCGGATAAGCTCCCAAAAAGTTCCACACATGTGGTATCCCCATACTCAGGAGAAGCAGCTGAATGTATTTTGGGGTGCAATTCCACATAGGCCCATGGCCTGTGTGAGCAATATATCATTTAGTGACAACTTTTTGTAAATATTTTTTTTTTTTTGTCATTATTCAATCACTTGGGACAAAAAAAATAAATATTCAATGGGTTCAACATGCCTCTCAGCAATTTCCTTGGGGTGTCTACTTTCCAAAATGGGGTCATTTGGGGGGGTTTTGTACTGCCCTGCCATTTTAGCACCTCAAGAAATGACATAGGCAGTCATAAACTAAAAGCTGTGTAAATTACAGAAAATGTACCCTAGTTTGTAGACGCTATAACTTTTGCGCAAACCAATAAATATATGCTTATTGACATTTTTTTTACCAAAGACATGTGGCCGAATACATTTTGGCCTAAATGTATGACTAAAATTTAGTTTATTGGTTTTTTTTTATAACAAAAAGTAGAAAATATCATTTTTTTTCAAAATTTTCGGTCTTTTTCCGTTTATAGCGCAAAAAATAAAAACTGCAGAGGTGATCAAATACCATCAAAAGAAAGCTCTATTTGTGGGAAGAAAAGGACGCAAATTTCGTTTGGGTACAGCATTGCATGACCGCGCAATTAGCAGTTAAAGCGACGCAGTGCCAAATTGGAAAAAGACCTCTGGTCCTTAGGCAGCATAATGGTCCGGGGCTCAAGTGGTTAAGGTATTGATGGTGTAAATAATCTGGTTCCTGGCCAGGCAGCCCCTACACTCCAGGGGGTCTCCACAGTCTCCTTCACCTGAATGTGAAGCGCCACAGCACTGCTAAGAGGTCCAGATATAACTTTATTCCATTATAAATTATATTAGTAATTTATAATATAATATGTAAAAGTGAGTACACCCCTCACATTTTTGTAAATATGTTATTATATCTTTTCATGTGACAACACTGAAGAAATGACACTTTGCTGACTATGGGCCCTGGCATTTAAGGGAACACTACTCTTTGGAAAGTGTATGCCTGGGGGATCAGTGGAGTGGTATTGTTACTTTGGATTCAAGTCCATGTCTCCCCAAAACACACAGACTCTGGGACTCTAAGCCCAGGGTCCATGTTAAGGGCCTAGATGCCACATTTCCAGCAAGGACTGCTCAACACTATGGGACTCATAGCAGATGTAGATGTCATCAGCAAGCTACCTGTCTGGGGTTGCCTGCTATAATGTGTTTATTGCAAGTAGGTCTAGTGTGCCTCCTAAGGGTCTTTTCACCCATTGTTAATTGTGCTAATTAACTCACCTTTTGTCTGTCTGCTAAGCAAACCATTGTGGATTGTGTTTGTAATACTTGTAATAATGTGTATTGTCCAGTACACTGTATTCAGTATTGTAGAAATCGGCAAGTCTGACCTGGAATGAAACCTCTTAGTCATCCAGGTAGCTAATTAACGTAATGTTTATAGTATATGTCTGTTGTTCTAACTATATTCCTGTGATCAGTTTGTATTGTTACGGTAATATTCTCAAGAGGGGGGTGGTCCTCCTATGGGGTATATATTTTGTGTGAGTTTGTTCAAATAAATTTGTTCCAGCTTTGCAGCCAAACAAGTCCTGCCTTGTTTTTGTTTGCAATATGTGGCTATAATATCTGATATCTATCTTCATTCTGGAGAAAGCGGTATATGATGGAAGCACCCAAGTGGAGTGTGGGAAGCGTTTCAGTTAAACTCTTGTTTTAGGATGTCCTCGGGGGGGAAGAGCACTGTGCCCTGAACTCTCCCACTTGTAAATTTAGCGAATCGATATTTGCCATTGCGTCACTTCTGGTTTCCGGCTTCTCATCCCGGCCAACCAGGACAGGAAGCTGAAGATTTGGAAGCCGGAAAGAAGATCAGGTTAACACGGATGCTGCCTGGTATCGGGGAGCTGTGATCGCTGGAGGGCTCTGTTTGTAGGTAAGTCTCACGGCATCCTCTGGTGAGTGCAGACCTGGAGGGGTTTGTTTGCGCCCCCCAAAAATGTTAGCACCAGCCGCCACTGATAGTCAGTAGACATTTTTAAATGAGGAATGAAAGAAGAGAGTGTACACCAAAAACTTAAAGTGAACCAATGTTTTTCCCATGCAGGATAAAGCAACAGGTACACTTTTTTGGAAGTTTCTTTTCATTGAAAGATTTACATCGTGGGACATTTTTATTTTTTAACAAAGGACTTGTCCCAAGCTGTTTTAAATTTTGGTGCGGGATTCCCCTTAATTGTCATACCAGACCCAAAGGGCCTGGTAATGGACTGAAGGGGGATCCCATGCTCTTTTTTTTCAATGAGTTTTATCTATATTGCCGAGACCCTACAATTCATTACAGCTGCGATCAGTTTTAATGACAATTTTTCCTTTAGAAATGTCATTTAGCTGTGGTACTTTTCTAAACACGGAAAAATCCACCACTTTGCAGGCATACTAAGGACACCTCCCAGGCACGATATTTAAAGGAATATTTCATTTTTATTGTTTCACTTTAAGCATTAAAAAAATCACTGTTCCTGAAAAAATGTCAGTTTTTAAAAAAAAAATTTGCGTTGATACATGTCCCCTGGGGCAGGACCCGAGTCCCCAACCACTTTTTATGGCAATAACTTGCATATAAGCCTTTAAAATTAGCACTTTTGATTTTTCATGTTCCATAGACTTTAACGCTGTTCCGCCAGCTTTCGAATTTGCCGCGAACACTGCATATTGTTCGCTGTTCGGGAAACAGGCGAACACCCAATGTTCGAGTTGAACTTACGTTTGATTTGAATATTGGGCTCATCCCTAGTTCAGACATCAGGAGCAAAGGAATGTTAGTCTTATGTGAGCTTCAAGTTGTAAATTGGAGTTTACATAGGGCTGGGAACTCTCTCCCTGCCCCTCGAGTAACCACACTGGGTAGCCAATCCCTAAGCACAAGCATTTCACCTAGAAGGGAGTTAGTCCCATGCTTCCCATGCCTGGAAGTACCTGTTATACCCAGAAACAGGACTGAGCAGCGGAGAAGCAAAGAGAAGGTGAGTGTTTACTGCTGGTGGGCACCTTTAAAGTGAACCTTTTGCTTTGCCATGGATGAACAAAGCAAGTGTTCACTTTAAGGAATCACATTTTAGTACAGGGCCATCTTTAATATTGATTGGGCCCTGGACAAACATTGCCTTTGGGCCCCCCAACTTAAAATAAGGTCAGGCAGCAATTGAGATTGGTTGCCAGAGGTTACAGCTTATCATTACTGCTCATTGACTGGATGCTAGAGGTTACAGCAAACATTACGACTCATCAATTAGTTGTTAGAAGTTACAGCACATAATTTCTGCTAACTGATTGGTTGCTAGAGGCTACTGCACAGCCTCACTTCTCACTGATTGGTTGCTAGAGGTCACATGTTTACCGCTCACTCATTAGTTGCTAGAGGTTACATGTTTACTACTCACTGATTGGTCGCTAGAGATTACTGTGCATCATTACCACTTATTGGTTGCTAGAGGTCACAGCACATCAATACAGCCCACTGATTGGTTGCTGAAGGTTACAGCTCATCATCTCCTCACTGCCTGCACACCATGGACTGGAGAGGTGAGGGGACCCATCAATAGACAGAAAATTCCTAGAACTTGCTATTAGCAATGAGCAGAGCAGAGCACACACAGCTATGAAGGTTAACTGAGTGCAGCTAGGAACAGAGCCCAATAGGAGCATTATCCCTGAGGACAGGCTACCAGAAATAAATGACTAGTAATGCCACCTGCAGGGGTGAGCTAGGTACAGAGTGCAGGATAAAGGGGTGAGCTTTGTACAGAGTGCAGGATTTAGGTGTGAGCTGTGTACAGAGAGCAGGATTGAGGGGTGAGCTATATACAGAGTGCAGGATTTAGTGGTGAGCTGTGTACGGAGTGCAGGATTGAGGGGTGAGCTGTGTACAGAATTCAGGATTGAGGGGTGAGCTGTGTACAGAGTGCAGGATCGAGGGGTGAACTGTGTACGTAGTGCAGGATTGAGGGGTGAGCTGTGTACAGAGTGCAGGATGGAGGGGTGAGCTGTGTACGGAGTGTAGGATTGAGGGGTGAGATGTATACGGAGTGCAGAATTGAGGGGTGAGCTGTGTACAGAGTGCAGGATTGAGGGGTGAGCTGTGTACGGAGTTCAGGTTTGACGGGTGAGCTGTGTACGGAGTGCAGGATTGAGGGATGATCTGTGTACAGAGTGCAGGATTGAGGGGTGATCTGTGTACGGAGTGCAGGACTGAGGGGTGATCTGTGTATGGTGTGCAGGATTGAGGGGTGATCTGTGTACGGAGTGTAGAAGTATATCATACAGCATTCCTCTGGCATCAATCCCCCCACCCCCCTTTCAATACTGAGCACATCCCCAGTCCTCACCAGCTAAATAACGTCAGAGTGTGGCTACAGAAGTGCAGCTGTAAGTTACTGAATGTCCATGGCTTGAAGCAGCTTCTGACTGTGTACATCCATACATACACAAGCAGCGATCCTGTATTTACAAGTGACAATAGCGGGCCGCTCAGCAACCAGCGCCGGATCCCAGGGGTGGAGGAACTCCGGCTGAAAAAAAAAGCAGATGGGCAGCACAGGCTCCAGGGGCAGCTGCCCTCCGGCTGAAAAAAAGCCGGCGGGCAGCACAGGCTCTAGGGGCAGCTGCTTTGGGCCCCTCAACAATGGCGGGGCCCTGGGCAGATGCCCCGTTTGCCCTGTGGTAAAGACGGCCCTGTTTTAGTATACAAAGTAGTCGTTTGTTAGAAATACATTTTTTCTGCACCTTTTTACAGAAATATTTGTACAACTAGTAAATGCTGTGTGGAAAAGCACAGACTTTTTTTACCTTGTTTTCTATTTTACTTTATTTTCAATATTTTTTTTATTTCATTCTGTACATTTAAGTGAGATTATGTCATTCAGAATCATTGTTCTCAGTGAGTGGAAATTCCAGGCAATGCTTATAAAACAGTTTGCTTTCTTAAGATGCTGAAAGGATTATTAAAACTATGAAATATCGCTTAGCACCACAACCACATAGAGTTCATGAATTAAATTATCACTGCATGAAGGTAGTTGGTTTCATGCAGAGTTTCATCAATAATTTGTCTGGACAGCTGCCCAGAGCAACAGAGTTAAACAACTGTCCTTCTCTGTACACCTGTGCCTTTCCTAAACATGTAAGGGCATTGCGATAGCAATCTCAATGACCCAGCTTGCAGAATGAAACACATCACACTGTGAATAATGAGGTCCAGAGCTACACTAGTAGGCTATATGTTCACTGTTTATAGCAATTATTAACACAACCTCCCTAATACCATAACTAAATTAAAAGGGAGATACCTCTGTGGTTAAAAACTCTAAATGGATATTCTGGAACAATGCAGGATGATAAAAGCTAGAATAAAAAGCAAAACGATATTTATATTTTTGATGTTATGAATTTTTGGCCATTTGAACTTATTTTCTGAAAGGATTTATTCAAGGTTATAGAATTGTTTTTAAAATGTCATGTTTAAAACTAGCAAAGTCATTTATAAAAGAAAAGCTATTTTAATATAGTACTGTAGAGATATAAAGGACATCTTAGCTATTAAAAAGGTAATTTGACCACTCTGGGTGAAAGGGAATTGATTCTAGTTGGTCCTGCACTCCTATGCAGAAATAGAAATAATTTACTCTGTTCTGTACAATAAAAATATATTAGAACTTACTTTTGATTGCATGGAGTTTGTGATAACTCTTTCTAGTAATGATCTGAAGGCAGGGGAATTTAATACTACTTTAAATTGCCAGTAAATGACAGCTTCCAGGTGCTTTGTTCTGTTTATAAAGAAAGCAATCAATGATTACCTTCACCTATACAAGATCCTTATCCAAACGGGGTCTTGTATACATGTTAATGGAAGATTTCACACAAAAAAAAACTATGTAGGGTTCCCCCTAAAAATCCATTTGGTATTGATTTCAAGAGAACCCCCCATAAAAATAAAAAAAATAGTATGACCCCCGCCCCCAAATTCCATACTAGCCCTGTGTGTATATGAGCAGCTGATCTTTGACCCAGTGGGGTTGAATTGCTAATGGAGTATACTGTAGGTTGTTCACTTAGCAAGAACTTGAGAAGTATATGTTCACTTTGTAAAGTAAATGTAAGTAAAAAAATTGAAACTATATTTACTTTGAATGAAGTTTCCTGCTGATTTACAGTGGGAAAAATAATTATTTGATCCCCTGCAGATTTTGTAATTTGCTCACTTACAATGAAATGAAAGGTCTATATTTTTTTTTTATCATAGGTGTATTTTAAATGATAGAAACAGAATATCAACCAAAAATCCCAAAAAAACACTTGATCCAAATGTTATAAATTGAGTTGCAGTCCAGTGACTAAAATAAGTATTTGATCCCCAAGCAAAACATGACTTAGTACTTGGTGGAGAAACCCTTGTTGGCAAGCCAGATGTAAGACGTTTCTTGTAGTTGGTTACCAGGTTTACACACATCTCAGGAGGGATTTTGGTCCACTCTCCTTTACAGATCTTCTCTATATATCCTTAAGGTTTCTTGGCTGTCAATTGGCAACTCGAAGGTTCAGCTCCCTGTATACATTTTCTAAAGGATTAAGGTCTGGAGACTGGCTAGGCCACTCTATGACCATAATGTGCTTCTTCTTGAGCCACTCCTTTGTTGCCTTGTGGTTTGTTTTGGGTCACTGTCATGCTAGAAGACCCAGCCACAACCCATCTTCAGTGTTCTGACTGAGGGAAGTAGGTTCTAATTCAAGATTTTACAATACATGGCCCCGCCCATTGGCCCCTCTATGTGGCAAATTCGGCCTGTACCTTTAGCAGAGAAACAGCTCCAAAGCATAATGTTTCCACCTCTGTTCCTGGATGTAGGGATGATGTTCTTAGGCTCATACTCAGCATTTTTCTTCCTCCAAACACCGCGAGTTGAGTTAATGCCAAAGAGCTACATTTTGGTCTCATCTGACCACAGCACTTTCTCCCAATCCTTCACTGAATCATTTAGATGTTCATTGGCAAATGTCAGACTAGCCTGTACATGTGCCTTCTTGAGGTGGGGAACCTTGCGGGTGCTGCAGGATTTCAATCCACCGCAGTGTATTGTGTTACCAATGCTTTTTTGGTGACTGTGGTCCCAATTGCCTTGAGATCATTCACAAGCTCCTCCCGTGAAGTTCTGGGCTGATCCTCCATATGTCTCATGATCATCCTTATCCATGAGGCAAAATTTTGCATGGAGCTCCAGACCAAGGGCAGGTGATTTTTTTTTTGTATTTCTTCCATTTGTGAATAATCGCCTCCAACAGTTGCCTCCTTCTCACCAAGCTTCTTGCTAATGGTCTTGTAGCCCATTCTAGCCTTTTGCAGGTCTACAATATTATCCAAAATGCCCTTTGACAGCTCTTTGGTCTTGACCATGATGGTAAGGTTTGAATGGAAAAAAGAGATTCTGTGGACAGGTGAACCTTCAGTAATGTGATGTACCTTTTTTAATGCAACAAGTGCAACTAGGGATGTTATATTGGTGAAACAGGACAGACATTCCAAATAAGAATGAATCTAAATAAATACACTATAAGAAAGATGATGACTGTACAGCTGTGGGAAATTATTTCTCCAAAAAGACCACTCTATGGAAGACATGAATGTTTTGCCTCTTAAAAGGAACAATGAACATACTCTCTGGAAAGAAAAACCCATGAACTAGGATTGATAATTCTGTTTGACACAAGAGATAAATTGACTAAAAGTGGACCCGAGCTTTCTAAATAACTATCAAATAGTTTTAGGAATATTTTCACCTCTGTTTCTCCATCCATCCCATTCCATGGTCCACTTCTCTACTTCTTATTTGAATAACTTTCTACATTTATTACTATGTGTGTGTGTTTATTTTTCAAATATTGTTCTGCTTAGACCTTGTCCCTAAATTTTAGTTAGTGCAAATAAAGAGTGTCATGGACAATTGTACTGTTGCAAGTTCAGTAATACAGATACAGTCGTCTACAGCAGTGATCATCAACCCTGTCCTCAGGGCCCACTAACAGGCCAGGTTTGCAAGATAACTGAAATACATCACAGGTGATATAATTTGCTGCTCAGTGATTGCAGTATTCTAGTCTGCATCTCCCCAAGGTAGTACATAAAACCTGACCTGTTAGTGTGCCCTGAGGACAGGGTTGATGACCACTGCTCTACAGGTAATGACTTTGTATTGTTGTTATGGTTATTATTGTTTTGTAACTCTACTGATACATTGTTGGCACTGCTTGTAATTGTTATCTTGGTTACAGGACATCCACTATTCCTATTGTGACTGAACATATGTCTACAACATGAAAATAAAAGGGAAGTGTAGACACTGTATGGTTCCTAAGTGATAACAGCAATACAGTACCTGTCGCAACAGCAATCTGTACTGGACTAATTATGATTATTACTGACTTACTGTGATCATAAAGGAGGGTCCAGAAAAAAACCCAGATCTTTATGTGGAGCATGAGAAGTCTGTTAATCTGTCGACCTTCAGTTTTTCTTTTTTTATTTTATGGTTGTTTTGCTTCTGTTAGTAAATGTAGCACAGATTCTGATACTCCTTAATAATCAAATGCTTTCCAAACTGCAATTCAGGATACATTAGCCCTTATAGATATTGGGGCTGATTTACTATTGCTGTTGCAAATTTACCAGGGCTGTGCTACCTTGCCAATACTTTCACTAAAATTACATAGCAGCTCAGTGTGGGAATGTCAAATCGATGTTGGTGGTTAAGAAGAAAGACTTTTTTTTAACAAATGGCGTAGGGCTCCCCTTAATATTCTCATCCAATCATGCATTCAAGTTGGTTGGCAGAACATGACTAATGTTGGGGTGGTGAATGCCATTTTCTAGGGTAATATGCACAGGATTGCCAAACAAATGGCATGGGACTGAACACTGCTCTAGGGGATATATTATAAAGCAAGAAAAAAAAGTGCCATTTGGCAGGGAGTAACAATTTTTATGGTTAACTTTAAAAATGCAAAATTCCCTTAAAAGAGAAGTATTTTTTTTTGCTGAGAGGCTGAGACTGCCATCAGTCCTGGCAGCTGGTGGATTCAGATTTCCTAAGTTGGCATGACGTGGTGCCTGGACTAATTCCGGTAAAGTCGTCGGAGAGCAGACTTCAGACCGCTCTCTGCTGAAAATGGGTCACAGGAGTGCAAAATTAATTGCACTCCTGTGACCCTTAGGAGAAGCCCAGCCAAACAAGCTCAGGCTGGACTTCTCCTTTAAATAACATGCATGAGGAATGCCCTAATCATACCTGTGAAGTGGCACATCTATACAATGTAAACCACCTACTACAACAAAGCTTAAACTTACAAAGAATAAAAAATGCCATTTGTTTTGCTGGCAAATAAAACCTTTGGACACTTTACATTTATATTTTTTTTCCTTGACAAAGTCCTTAATATAAAAAAAAGTACAAACATACCTCACAATAACGTTATTAAGTCCCCCCCCATTAATACCTAGCTTGAAGAAAAATGATGATGAATGAGGGACTGCCAGTTGATATCATCAACCAAGCAGAGAGTTTTTGCATGTGGATACTTAGCAGAAAACATTATTCTGTATGATATTCCCACCCCCTAAACAGAAACATGTCACCATGCATAAATGTGTAATCTGCAATATCGTAACAGTTCTCCTGCCCAGACAGGAAGTTCTACCACTCTGCCACCATGCTGCACTTGAAATTCAGAAGCAAGTAGCTGGTTGCCATTGTCAAGGTACGTTTTATACACACATACTGCCATTTGTATGTATCCATGTGTGTGTGTGGGGGTGTGGCATTATTCATATATGTATACATGTGAGTGCAGGAGTTTGTGTGTGTATACGTATAAGCTTATATTTCAATATTTGCAGTTTTAACTTTGGTAGTTAAAAGTGGTTTAATATACCTCTATATTTTCCTTACAGTATCTTCTGTAGCAGCAGCAGTCATTGTCTGTTGCAAGGGAAATGATCAAGCTCCTCTGTGACTGTCTGTGGAGGCAGTTCTAGTACTGCCCAACATTGCTGCAGCACTGTTGGAGTGACCTAAAGAGGAAGAACAAACCTTTCCTTCATTATGCTAAGCAAAGGCACCTGGCCTGTAAGTAATGTTTTTAAAAAAAATATATGGGAGGGGATCAAAATGAGTTTTGTTCTCTCTGCTTCAATGTTTATTTTTCCTATAGCCGTTGTTAGTTCCTATTGCTGTTCTTTTTCTCTCTAACTTATAACCAATGTAGTGACTTGTATTTTTTTTCTATTTCCTAGACACAGATGATCATGAAGGCCAAAGCCTATTGATGGACAGGTAGCAATGGAAAAGAATTGTTGTGCTCAAGTCATTCTCTTTATCTGAGGAGGAACATTCACCACATAGCAGCAGCTCCCCCACAGAAGAAAAATCTGCACAGCAAATAACAACCTCAAACCTTAAATTATGCTGGCTGCATGAGCTTCCCAGCCATTTGAGTGTAATGCACAATTATCCAGCACAATGCTATGCATTTACAGTAAAAGATAAAATAGTATTGAATGTTAATAAGATGTGGTATGGTGACCTTTACATCATGCACATTTTTGTTAATTTTAGTCCTTTTGGTGCCCACATGATCCCTACACCAAACGACATTGTTAGGTAGGTCAGTTAGGTAAAGGTGTTTATATTCTTTAAGGAAACACTATGTGTGAGGCATGCTTAGGGTCAGACATACTCCAGCCACCATGCACCAATGTATTTGAGACAGCTGAGGAAGAGGATGACAGCTCAAAATGTAAGTTCCCTTTTTGTATTTCTGGAGGGGGGTGGCAACCTAAATGACAACACAGCATTCAAATCTAGAGTGTCTTTGCTGTCCACAGTATTCCACAAGAAGAAGCACTGAGGACAGCCAAGTCTCCTAACTGTGATAGATTATTTGTGCCTAGCATATATATGTACCTTGTACCTTTTTAAACGGCTAACTTAGTAAATGACAAAATAGACATCAGAGATGTGCTGCATTCATGCTTGCATTGTTTCAGAAAACATTGCTGCTATTTGTCGTTGTACCATTGTCATTTGTTGTTGGACCACTGTCATGAGTTGATGCATGATATTCTTCTTTGAAGAGCACCAATATGTCTTGCCTCAACTCTCTGAGAGTTTTCTATTGGAGTATACTTTGTGCCAAATCAGGAGATTCATTGAATGCCTCTTCTGCTCCTGTAATCTCTCACAGTTTGCTAGGCAGCTTTTCACTTACATTTAAACGTTTTTCTTTTTACTGCTACCATGAGATTATTTATCCAGATATCCCATCATTCCTTTTCTGCTAACAATGATTTTAACAAACAGAATATGGGTCAAATAGACAGGAAGAAAAAGCTGACAGGTGTTTTTGTCTTCCCCTACTCCCCTATTTAAAAATGTTGCTTTTTTCTGTCTGTGTTGCCTTTGAAAAATGCCTTTATCTCCTGTGTGTTACAACATTATCAACTAGACAAGAAGTGCAAAATAGTGCTAAGACATGACATGGTGTCTTGAAATGTGTGACAAAAGTTAGAAATCGAATGCTAGTAAGCTTTTTCACTTTCAGGCAAACTTACTTTATGTGTCAGTTATTGGAATTATTGACTGCCTGAAGGCCCCCCAAAAAAAAGAAAAAAGAAAAAGCAGTAATTCTGGCTTCTGGATCTTTTAGGCCCCCTCCATGGTCCCTCCCCTGGTCTCAAAGGGTGGATTTTGTGAGGGCATGGAGCTGGTGTTGTATAGTCGCATTCATCATAACCAACTGATTGCCTGGACAAAACCTCCACTGGACTAACTTCTGGAACTTTCCTTGGGGGAGGACCTTTTTCGTTAATTGTGGGAACAGTTTGGGCTTTTTTATTTGTATTTTTTTGGTGGCATATTGTTTTTCATTTTGGTTCGCTTGTTTTCTTGGTATGTCTGACTGTCTTGGCTTTTCAACTGGTAGAAAGAAGAAAAGTGCAATGAGTTTGCAATCTAGTACTTTCTATAGGGCCATGCTGCTTAGTTAATTAATGTATAAGATAATTACCAATGTGCTTTGCACGCTAGTTAGCTGTATCTGTTTCATGGTTTGAGAAAATAACAATTTACAGGATATAGCTATGCTTGTGGATTTGCATTTGAATTAGGCATTCATACAATAATAAAAAAAAGGAAACTAACATTATGCAAGAAAATTGATAATTTTCTTTCTTGTTTCCTATGAATGAGAAGTTCAATATTTTTTACCTAGAACATGCACATTTCTGCGGTGCCACAGAGTGCATGTTCTTGTTTTGGCGTTAGCTGGGGTGAAAGGTGATATAAGGAACACATAACAGTATATAGGCACATGTGTGGCTCTCAATGGCAGATGACATTTTGGTACATATCCTTTTGGGGTTAGCAGCAGCTAATGCTGCTCTGGTTGTGAAGAAGGATAACATTGCCAGTTCTTCTCTTCCTTGAGTTGTTGTTGTCCACTGAAAATGTTTTGCTACAATGCCGAATATTCATTACAGATTCTGGCTGAGCAGTGAAGCTATTATGCACCTGTAAAACTTCATGTAGGAAAAGATCAAGCTCATCATTTCACGCAGAAAGTTCCAGAGTGGTGAAGTTGCTAGGGACCCTTTATTTGTTGTGTCACAGCATCTTCCAAACTACCTATGGAATAGTCTGTGAACTAAGCTAACCAGCCGTGTACAGGGTGCTAATGCAGGTCACTGATGCCATGACCTTATGTCCCAATTCTTCCAATTTACATGGACAGATCATGAGTGCAGGCACATCAAGATGACTTTTAACCCATGGGAAGTCTTCCCAGAGACAGGGCAGTCCACTTCAGAAACCACAAGCAGTCCAACCTCTCAGTGTACAACCATTATGTGGAATCGGGCGGAGAATAATGAGTGTGCATTCAGGTTTTCCAGGGTCATGTCATGATGTTTGCATCCTTCGCAGCACAGATTTTTTCAGAAATTTCATAGTTGGTGAGGTTGAATAAAGACACTATTCCATCCAATCCAACATGTGTAATTGGTGTATGTGTGTTCAATTGGTGCATGTGTGTTCAGGCAGGACAACTTAAAGGACAAATGCCCTATGGCTGGCTTGTTGGGCTTACACATAATGAAGAGGAGATTTGTGTAAAGATTATTTAAGATGTCAAAAGCTTTTCATTGTAATTACAAGGCAATATAGAGTTACTGTTTTCACCTAGTGGAATGAATGCTCACTTAGCTTAGTGTAAGAAAATAAGTTGAAGCAGTTTTCACTATGACTAAATCCATGCATCTTAGTATTATGTTTGGACCATGTCCATCCTGCTAATGTAAAACTCCTTTTTTTGGGTGGTATTGGTGCTGGTTATCCGGGGGGGGGGGGGGGTGGTTGTTTAAGACGTGGCCCTAATATGTGTAAATTAATAATCAATTTTTTTATTTCCATTCTAGGGGATGCAGGCTATGAGCTGCTCATAAGGTTCTGAACAGACACTCACAAGCTTCAGCTGAACATCACTACTATAAGGCCTTTAAGAGAACCCTGGCAGTTGTGGAGATCACAATCGGTCTCCTCAAATCTCTATTTCTCTGTTTGGCCAGGCCTGGGGCTGAGATGCACTACTTACCTAGGAAGTCTTCCAGGATTATTTTTGCCTGCTGTGTGCTTCATAATATCTGCACTGAAAAGCAAGAACCATGGTTGCTGGCTGAAAAGAGGGAGCCAAATTAGTGTTAGCTATCTGTCTCAACAACCCAGAGCACAGAACTTGGATGCCTGGTGAGGAAAGAACTGACAACTTCTTTACACATAGGTATTGATTGTAAGCATTTCGTGTTATAATTTGACCTAACCTTTTACCAAGCGATGTTGAAGTCACATTATGTATTTGTCTTATGTGACCCCAAAAAGATCTCACTCCCCTGCTGTATCAATAGCTGTCTCTTTCTTTCTCTCTGCCTCTCATGCTCTCTCTAATGTGCTCCCTTTCATGTTTGCTTCTGAGATCTCTCTTTCATGTGTGATACATGTATACAGTATATATCTATATATATAGATCTCTCTCTCTCTCTCTCTCTCTCTCTCTCTCTCTCTCTCTATAAAACATATATACACATTTATAGATATTGCATTTGTTAAATTACATTACTACACACTCATTTAAAAAATTCTTATGTTCCTTTTTAGGCCTATGACATCTTACTGTGTTGACATCCTAGCATGTACTTTGGGAAGCCTGTTAGCACAGTCTGGAAGCTGGTGTCACAGATGATCTGTCTATTTAGGATATGGTACTGCTTGTGGTTCCTGGAGGAAGCCATTTTGATGTCATTTGCAAGACCTGTCTCTAGAAAATGGATATATTGTGGATTCAAGAGACTAATGGCATTAAAGACTTATAAATACCCTTTTGGATGAGATATCAGCAACCTCCCCATTCCTGTCCTCCATGTGGGTGGTGCATAATAGTTTCTCTGCTAGACCAGAGCCTCCTATAGATATCAACATTCCTCAAAATATCCAAATGTATGTGTGGGCAAAATTGTTCATGGCCAACGTCAAAGGCCAGTTAGGTCTTTTTGTTTTTCTTTGGCTTACAATAAACATTTAATAAATGTTATTTTGGTTTGAATGTTTTTTTCTTTAATCATCGTT
This sequence comes from Aquarana catesbeiana, assembly GCF_042186555.1. Classification (NCBI taxonomy): domain Eukaryota; kingdom Metazoa; phylum Chordata; class Amphibia; order Anura; family Ranidae; genus Aquarana; species Aquarana catesbeiana. The sequence goes on along the minus strand of NC_133328.1, from coordinate 201,184,289 downwards.
TCCGGTATTTTATGTCTTATGTTCCCTGGCTATTCATTTTTTCTTAGAGCATTGAAGTCCACTGAATTTGTTGGGGACCCCATTTAAGGTCCATGGTGGGCAAATGTTGTCAATCAACTATGGACTTTTTTAAGGATTACAGACAAGCAATAGTCAAAAAGGCCATGATAATCTGAACAATGCCAAGGGGCACATGTGAATGCTAAACAAATATTTAACACAGACCATTCAGTAAAGTGAGAGCCTTTTTAGGTGGATTCAAAGTCTACATTTGAAAAAACAAAAATACCTACAAAACAAGCTTAGAAGATGTATTTTAGGAAAAACTATGTTATAGGTCTTTCAAAGTGAAAATTAAATCAAGAAGGAAAACAGCATCCCCTATGATTTAAACTAGGCCCTTATCCAGGTACTAAGGTAATATAGAGTCAGGTAATATGGGTTTCCAGAAGCGGGCCCTTTGACCAGATTGGCCAGGAGTCTTAAGTCTTGATTGGCCGGGAGTAGAAGCGACTGCCTGGACTTGGGTGAAGATGCAGGGGGAAGCCGCCGAATCGGCGACCTGGATGGGATAAGTTCGGGGGTTGGCAGAGAGCCTGGTGGGCGATGAGCGAGCAATTGAGTGCCGGGGGAAGCGGCGATCAATTGAGCGAGTGCCGGGGGGTGTCTGGCTGGCTGGGGGGGCATGGGCCACCCCCTCAAGAAAATCGAGCACCAGCTGCCGCTTGTTGCCATGTGGCATGAACAGGTGTGACCAGAACCATGTGATCTGCGACAGAGGACACCAAAACGTATATAAGTGAAAATATAATAATTTATTAAAGTAAGTGAATAATATAGTACAACCACCTCCAATATGACACAGTGCAATAACAAACCACAGACAGAGACCCACAAATAACAACAGACAGATAAGTACAATAAATGGGAAATACCAGGATCATAAACAATAGCCAGGCCAGGGTCATACACAGCAGATCAGCAGATGGACAGGGGATGTTCCAGAGAACACAGGGAGATCAGCAGATAGGGTAAGGAACACAAGGGAGAGGATGGATGGATCAGACTGCAGGCAGGGATGCAAGGTAACAGGTGGGACAGGATAGGGATCGGGACAGGGAGACAGGATCAGAAACACGGGTCACAGGTCAGGGTGCAAGGAAGATACCAGGGCAAGATGAGTGTGTACTTGCCGGGTATTTATACTATAGCTGCTAATTACGATCAGGTGACACCTGTCTGCAGAGGGGAATACCTGCTCCATACTGCCAGGATTCCTCTGCTGGTGGACGCCAGTACTACGGCCCAAAGGTGACAGAATACCAGCAGGAAAAAGCCTTTCTGACAGCTCCAAACTGCCAGGAGACACCTGCTGGTGGACCTCAGTACTGCACGCCAAATGATCGATATTACCAGCGGAGGGGACCTTTCCTGACACCATGTTAAAGAGACAAGGGCCTTGTCCCCACATCCTATCCCTCAAAAAATGTATGGGTGTTTCTGGATAACAACCTATCAGAATCTGAAAGCCCCTTTTTAAAAAGAGGGCCCCAGATATCCAACCCCACAGAAAAATTTGTATGTTATACATTAGTACCCTTCATTACTCAATTCCAGAGTAAAATGTAAATAAACACACAGACCCCTTTAAAAAGTAATTTAATTGAAAAAAAAATACAGACACTACAAAAAAAATGTATTACTTTCACCTGTTGTAATTTATGTCAATCATGACAACCCACCTTTGCCGATCTTTATTTGATGCACTTCTACCACTAAGAAACAGATTCCCGGAACTGTGGCAATATAAACACAATGTGGGGCATCCTGGGAGACATGAGGTCATTGACAATATTTAGTCCTATAGATTTCAATAGGGTTTGTTACTCACTTCAAGTTTGACTAAAGCCATACACATGAACAAATCAGCCCAGTCATGAGAGAGAAGTCATGGAAGTGCAATATGTCAGAATGAGTCCCTCTGAAAAACATTCAAGATACACCTCTTCATACAAACATTTTGGGCAGCATTTCAAAGCAACCAGATATTTTCCACATACCCCATCTGTACTGGTAAGGCATTTATAATTGTTTTGTGCATACTATCACATTGGGGTTTATTTACTAAAGGTAAATACACTTTGCACTACAAGTGCACTTAGAAGTGCAGTCGCTGTAGATCTGAGGGGGACATGCAAGGAAAATAAAAAACAGCATTTTTTCTTGTACATACAGTGGGGAGAACAAGTATTTGATACACTGCCGATTTTGCAGGTTTTTCTAATTTTTATCATAGGTACTCTTCAACTGTGAGAGATGGAATCTAAAATCCAGAAAATCACATTGTATGATTTTTAATTCATTTGCATTTTATTGCATGACATAAGTATTTGATACATCAGAAAAGCAGAACTTTGGTACAGAAACCTTTGTTTACAATTACAGAGATCATACGTTTCCTGTAGTTCTTGACCAGGTTTGCACACACTGCAGTAGGGATTTTGGCCCACTCCTCCATACAGACCTTCTCCAGATCCTTTAGGTTTCGAGGCTGTTGCTAGGCAATATGGACTTTCAGCTCCCTCCAAAGATTTTCTATTGGGTTCAGATCTGGACACTGACTAGGCCACTCTAGGACTTTGAGATGCTTCTTACGGAGCCACTCCTTAGTTGCCCTGGTTGTGTGTTTCGGGTCATTGTCATGGAAGGCTCAGCCACGACCCATCTTCAATGCTCTTACTGAGGGAAGGAGGTTGTTGGCCAAGAGCTTGCGATACCTGGCCCCATCCATCCTCCCCTCAATATGGTGCAGTCATCCTGTCCCCTTTGCAGAAAAGCAGCCCCAAAGAATGATGTTTCCACCTCCATGCTTCACAGTTGGGATGGTGTTCTTGGGGTTGTACTTATCCTTCTTCCTCCAAACACGGCGAGTGGAGTTTAGACCAAAAAGCCCTATTTTTGTCTCTCCAGACCACATGACCTTCTCCCATTCCTCCTCTAGATCATCCAGATGGTCATTGGCAAACTTCAGACGGGCCTGGACATGTGCTGGCTTGAGCAGGGGGACCTTGCGTGCGCTGCAGGATTTTAATCCATGACGGCGTGGTGTGTCACTAATGGTTTTCTTTGAGACTGTGGTCCCAGCTCTCTTCAGGTCATTGACCAGGTTCTGCCGTGTAGTTTTGGGCTGATCCCTCACCTTCCTCATGATCATTTATGCCCCACGAGGTGAGATCTTGCATGGAGCCCCAGACCGAGGGAGATTGACCATCATCTTGAACTTATTCCATTTTCTAATAATTGCGCCAACAGTTGTTGCCTTCTCACCAAGCTGCTTGCCTATTGTCCTGTAGCCCATCCCAGCCTTGTGCAGGTCTACAATTTTATCCCTGATGTCCTTACACAGCTCTCTAGTCTTGGCCGTTGTGGAGAGGTTGGAGTCTGTTTGATTGAGTGTGTGGACAGTTGTCTTTTATACAGGTAACGAGTTTAAACAGGTGCAGTTAATACAGGTAATGAGTGGAGAACAGGAGAGCTTCTTAAAGAAAAAATAACAGGTCTGTGAAAACCGGAATTCTTACTGGTTGGTAGGTGATCAAATACTTATGTCATGCAATAAAATGCAAAATAATTATTTAAAAATCATACAATGTGATTTTCTGGATTTTTGTTTTAGATTCCGTCTCTCACAGTTGAAGAGTACCTATGATAAAAATTACCTGCAAAATCAGTAGTGTATCAAATACTTGTTCTCCCCACTGTAATTGGATTATAAAATCAGCAGAGCTTCCCCTCATTTCAGAGCTTTCCCTCAGATCTACAGCAACTGCACTTCCAAATGCACTTGTAGTGCAAAGTGGATTTGTCTTTAGTAAATCAACCCCTGTGTGTCAAATACTTTGGCTTCCACATTTACAATAAGCTTGTTTCTTCTTGCTACCAATTGTGTATGTTTGCAGTTTCTAGTGGCACGGGAAAATTATTTTTCAGACGTTACGTTTATACTCTACTTTTGTATACTTCTTCTTCAACCCCATTGTTATTGCTAGAGCTATACAATCAGAGCTTTTTTTCAGCAGGAACGCAGGGGAACATAGTTCCGCCACCTCCAGCACTTATTGTATTTTATGACAAATGGAGGGTCTATTGATGCTGGCTGCTGGGGGATCTAATGCCTCTGGTGGGGATCTATTTTTGTGTGGGGGTCTATTGTTAATGGGTAGGTATATTGTTGCTGATGGGGGGTCTCTCGATGCTGGAGAGTCAATTGTTACTGGGAGGGACCTACTGTTGAGGCAGAGGTCTATTGTTGCTGGCTGCTGGAGGGTCTCTTGATGCTGGCTACTGGGAGATCTGTTGTTGCTGCTTTGAGTCTATTGTTGCTGGGTTGGTATTTTGTTGCTGGGGTTGGGTCTATTGTTGCTGGTGGGGTCTACTGTTGCTGGGGTGGGGTCTATCAAATTCCATACAAATGAAATTACTTAGTAGCACAAAATGATTCTCTGTATTCTCTAAAAGGGGCGGTACTGGGAGGTGGGTAGGGGGTGGAACCAAGGGATGGTGTTCAGAGGTGGGTAAGGGGCAGAGACAAAGGGTGCGTCAGAAGGGAGGGGTTCCTGCTCCTATTCTTTGAGAAAAAAAGCCCTATATACAATAAATTGTCTCAATGTCTATGCAAAATGATATTGCCTTCCCTTTAGCTTTGGGTTTTAGGATTGCCATAAAGGCTCAGAAATAGTCAAATGTCAAAATAATTCTCAAATTCATAAAAATATCAGCACAATGTACAATGTACACAACTATGGGGGTTATTTACTAAAGGCAAATCCATTTTGCACTACAAGTGCAAACTACAAGTGCAAAGTGCACTTGAAATTGCACTGAAAGTGCACTTGGAAGTGCAGTCACTGTAGATCTGAGATGGACATGCAAGGAAAATAAAAAGAACAGTATTTTAGCTTGAGCATGATTGGATTATAAAATCAGCAGAGCTTCCCTTCATTTCAGATCTACCCCTCAGATTTACAGCGACTGCACTTCCAAGTGCACTTTGCATTTGTAGTTTGCACTTGTAGTGCAAAGTAGAGTTGCCTTTCTTAAATAACACCCTATGTCCAATACAAATTTCATTTTCAGAAATTACATTAAAGAGGAACTGCAGTCTGCTCACTTAATTTGTAATAAAAACATATTTGCCATTCCCTACAACCACTGTGCATATTATTTTATATATCTTGTGATTCTGTACTTGCCAAATATGCTGCAGAAATCTCCCTCCACTGAGTTGTAGAACGTGTATCGGGGTGGGCTCCCCAGGATATAGCGAAGTCACGAACGAGGAAAACAACTCCACCACCAGCTCTTGTCAAAACTGAATTTTACTTAAACGTGGTAAAGAACCCAACCGCCAGTTCTGGGAACATACAATAAATTTACAGACACGCAGCCAGAAGGCTGAGACCCTTGTGCTGCACAGCGCAGCGCCCTCCGTAGGATGCAGGAGAAAGACAAGTAATTTACCTACTGGTGGGCACGACTAAACCGCCACACCTTACCTGTTAACACCCTAAGAACAACACAAGAATAACTGTATGGGTGTGCGGTGCGGGCTAGCCTGTGGTGTAGCACAACAGTTTACAAACTTACAAAGCTCTACTGTATTCCCCTCCTCCCTTAACTGGCGTCATATCATGCGTCTGTGTATTCCTCCTGGGCACAACGCCAGTCTGCCTTGAGTTTGTAGAATGTTCATCAGCTCTCCAATTGTGACATGCCACTTTAGGTTATGGAGTCCCGATAATGAACAGTAGTAACAATTTTGACCTGACACAAACAGAGACCCTACTAACTACGTACAGGCCTGGTCTCAGTCCCTAGGCACCAACAAAGTAATGGGGTGCGTGCACGATCTTACCGACCTGGGTCTGCTCTGCATCCGCTGGTGACTTTGACCGGAACAAAATGTCTCTCCAACAAGTATGCGGTCCCGCAGTGTATGTTGTTTTATTCCTCAGCTCTAATCCATGTTCCTGCAAGCAATTCCTCATTCCTCTGGACAGGATCAGGATCTTGGACAAAAGTAGCTTCACTCAGCTGCAGTTCTGGTCACTGAAGTCTGCTCCCACACCTGGATGCTGTAGGATTCTCTGCACACAGTCCTCAGAACCAGCTTCTTCTCAAAACGGCTGCCTGCTGGCTCCTCTCTCTCTCTCTCTCTCTCTCTCTCTCCTCTCTCTCCTCTCTCTCTCTCTCTCTCTCTCTCTCTCTCTCTCTCTCTCTCTCTCTCTCTCTCTCTCTCTCTCTCTCTCATGAATTTCTGTCCAAACCGCCTGTTAGCTGTGTCAGGAAAAACAGCGGCATCTTGTGGCCAAACAGCAGAATGACAGTTAAATATTTAATTTTAAACAGTGTTCAGACAATGTGAGCTGCTTCCCATCTTACAGAGTCTAGCTGCAGCCATTTTAACTGTGGGCAGCTGAAGCTGCTGCCTGTTCACTTCCTGGATTTACGGAGACACACAGAGGCACACCTCCAGCTTTGCAGCCCTGCAGCTCTGCTTGGCCCTGTTATGACTCACCCCCCCTCTCTTCTTGGCAAACTCTCAGGAGAGTGAGGGAGAGAGCTGTGCATGATGTCATAAGCCTAGGATAATGACCAGACAAGAAACGGGAAGTGAGCTGTATAAGGTATTTACTGGCAGATAAAAAATGTTTTACTATCCAAAGTTAAAACAACAAGGACAGAAGATTTAATAGATGGAAAGTTGAAATAACGATTGAAGGTCTGCTTTATTACTGTATCTTAAGAATGTATTGATGAAACTGCACCTTCCAATAAAAAGGGACCAATGTTTCAATTTGCACTAGGGAAGGAACCATTACATCTAAAATGAAACATGATTTCTGTGTTAATTGGACTGAGTAGGTAAATATACCATGATTTTCATTAAAAAAAATACTTTAAAATCACTTTAATTGTGGTATCCTGTGAAATGATTTCAAAATACCATTTGCAGCATTTAACACTACCCAATCCCTGTGCTTTTTACATACACTTTATACCTGCACTATTTACCTTGTATGAATATGAACCCTGCACTCTGTATGTTAGCTCAAGATTTAAGCCCCCACTGTTGCACTGTGTACGTGGCTTTATTCTTCTCCCCTGAGTGCTCAAAGAGGGTCCTCATTTTTTTTAAAGCTTGAGATATTAGCCAGATAAACTAAACTAAACTCCTAATCTGAGAGAGCTGAACTTCCCCCCAGGAAAAAAAATTGTCTACTCCCCTCTTGTCTAGCCTTGAGCAAACACTAATGCAGCATGTATATTATATGCAAGGGACATCTTTGTTACATAATTTTTATACATGTAATGTTTTTTCACTTTTCTACTGTGCAGAATTAAAATTCACATAGCTAGTGTTGGCAGAAATCCCTTAAAATTTTGGGATTGGTGTTAACATGTTTATTGTTACTACCAGTGTTTTGTGTTTGTTTTACTTTTGTTTTTCTTTAGCCCCATAACTACAGCTCTCTTTTCTATGTTTAGCTACTACCTGCGTCATTTAAAATTGGTGTCTAGTAGCTTCTAAACCATCCTTTTTCATCCAGGGTGCCTTGAGGTTTCTTCAGGGGTGCCTTGGCAAAATGCCTAAAAAATTCCCAAAAATTGTATACAAGCCAACATGTGGATGAAGGCTGCCTTTTTAGTTACATCAAGTCACAGGTTTTCATTGTGCACTATAACAACCTTCTAGCTGCTGGCGTCCTAACGACCGATGGCATCATCAGTTGATGAGAAGGATATCAGTCGCCTGCATAACATCCTTGTTTGACCCTCCCCTGCCCCTCTCCATCAGCGTTGGTGTCACATTAGCTGAGTGATGAAGAAAAACTGAGGGAGAAGAGAAATATTAGAATACTAGTCAATACCAGTTTGCAAAAGTGTATTTGCTTTGGAAGAATAAATCACCTCTAATCCTGGGCGTCCTGCTTGGACTTGTGGATGTTGCTGTATTATGTAAAACTATTAGAATAGTTTTTACATTTTAGAATGGGGTGCCTCAAGTCTGTCCATAATTTTTAAAGGGTGCCGCGAGACTGTCCATTTTTAAAGGGTGCCTTGACTAAAAATGTTTGAAAAAACACTGTTCTAAACACACTCCGGACTTTTTTTTAGCAGGTGGGAATATGTTCAATAACCACATAAGGACTGCCCCATGCAGGTATACTGATATGATACTGATTTTGTGCCCAGGGTCTGGGGCACCCATCACAGGTAGTTCACTCCCACTGCGGGACACAGCAGGAGCAAATCAGTGGGTCCAGTGGATGCGTTGTTTGCCAGGACCCACCGATCGTTGACAGGAGAGGCAGAATGGAGATCTGTCTATGTAAACAGGGCAGATCACCGTTCTGTCAGAGAGGAAGATGAAGATCTTGTGTTTCTGCTAAGCAGAAACACAGATCTCTATCTTCCTCCAGTTAAGCCATCCCTCACACAGTTAGAAAGCACTCCCTAGGAGCACACTTAAACCTTTGATCGCCCCTGATGTTAACCCCTTTCCAGCCAGTGTCATTAGTGCAGTGAGAGTGCATTATTTAGCACTGATCATTGTATTAGTGCCAATAGTCCCCAAAAAAGTGTCAACAGTGTCAGTTAGGTGCCAAATTTGGGCACAGTGTCACAACGGTCAGCGCAATTGTCAGTTAAAGTAGCGCAGTGCTGTATCGCAAAAAATGACCTGGTCATGAAGGGGGGTAAACCTTTCAGGGCTTAAGTGGTTAATGTTAAGCCAGCTGTCAGCTTTCTGTTTCAAGTGATTTAGAAGGCTGTGAAGCCATACCCCCAAAGGCATTGCTCCCCCACCCAAACACTATCTCTCTTCTGCCCCTTTTTTGGGCCCGGGGCAGGCCTAATGGGTGTCACAGGTGGAACAGAGGGAGATCTATCGACCTTTATGTAATAGCAATGAAGTGTAAAAAAAAGTTTTAAAATTTAAAGTAATATATAATGCACATTAATGTAATGTACATGCACATTTGTACAAAAGCATGCAGGTTGGGTGTGCCTGCACAGAAAAATAGCAATTTAATTACACATATTAGGTATCATTATGCTTGTTATACCCCGTACACACGGTCGGACATTGATCGGACATTCCGACAACAAAATCCATGGATTTTTTCTGACGGATGTTGGCTCAAACTTGTTTTGCATACAAATACACAAAGTTGTTGGAATTTCCGAACTCCAAGAACACGGTCACGTAAACCACGTACGACGAGACTATAAGTGCGGCACCCTTTGGGCTTCTTTTGCTAATCTTGTGTTAGTAAAAGTTTGGTGAGAGACGATTTGCGCTTTTTCAGACTCGTAATTTTCAGATCGTTGTTCTGGTGTTCAGTTTGTGCTTGTGGGTTTGTATCTGGTCTTCAGTGCGTGCAGCGAGTTACCATTCACTTGTCATTGTCTTCCTGTTCGTTCGTTACTGATTTTCAGGTCACTCTTCACAGGCCTTGCTGTTCTTCAGCACATTCTGTTACTTCGTTCTGAGCAGCCGACCATTTTCTAGCCATGTTGCGTATACGTACTCATCATAGAGTTTGTGCTGTGCGGGGGCTTGGTGTTGGGGTCCTTACTTTGACACAAGCCCAGTCCATGAACAGGGTGGGGAGGAGTTCATGGACCAAGAATTGGTTGCTCCAGCATGACCAATTCTGTCACATGCCTTTGCTCCAAGAGATCCATGAGAATAATCCTGATGATTTCAGGAACTTTCTCCGGATGACGGACCCCGTTTTTCACCTTTTGTTGGCTTTGCTGACCCCCTATATCAGCAGGCAGGTTACCTGCATGAGGCAAGCCATCACTTCTCCCCGTCGCCAAGCCTGCAGGACCTCAAGTTCTTGACAGGCATCTCCCCCCAGGCTCTGGGGATCATTATCCCGGAGTCCTGTTCTGCCATCATCCAGGTCCTGCAGAAAGACTATATTAAGGTGAGATTTTTATCCTTTAATATCACATTTTATTGTATAGAATGTTTGCTAATGTATTGTATTTTTTTCCTCATTCCCTAATTACCATGATTGTAATATGCTGTGAATGTCCCTTTTGTCCTCATGCATGCTGGATTTTTATGTAATTTTTTTTGTCCTTCATACATATTTGCCTTCACTTACCTCCCCAGCATACTCTCCTGGGCCTATATTCACCTTGTGTAGTTACTTAACAATGTATTTTGTCAGCTCCATAGAAGTGCTTTACCCTAAATACCCCCTAAAATGTAGAAAATTGTGATGTGTGCTTTAAATTCAGTCAGAGTGCCAGAGGCTTTTTTTTGGGTCCCCAAATCATTTGGAACCCTTCCTCCCCGCAACTGCTAACTCAGCTGATACCAATCCTCTATCTGCTGACTTTGCCAAACCCATACACACTATACCTACCTCTTTTGTGGTCATATTTATGGATGAATTCCCCAAAGCATGTAGTGCAAGGGCCTGCCTGAATACTTTCAAATCGTAATGTTCAAAGTTTTTGTATTCTATTATTATCTTGATAGGTAATAGCAGAATGTAAAAATGTGCTCCAATTTGGACAGTGTGTATTTATATATTTGTATTATGACACTTCTTGCCTGTTCAGTGGGCGGCCAATAGTGTAAAGTAAGGAGGGGCTGGCCAAAGTAATACACATTATTTAGGCATTCATCTCTCAATGAAGTGGAGAGGGTTACCTGTCCAAAACATCTCCCCCCCATAATTTTTTTTAAATGGCCCATGAGAGGGGGGGGGGTCTAATAGGTGGACCTTATACCTTTGTCTTTAAATACTCCCTAAAATAAATGTTATACTTATGTTGGCCAAGAATGTTTGTGTCTAATCTGCTTTCCATGTTTATGTGCAAAATGATTAATTTTTTTTCTTGTTTGACTCCACAGTTTCCTTCCAACCCACAGGAATGGCAGACTGTGGCCTTGCACTTTGCCCAGCGGTGGGACTTTCCTAACTGCAGAGGGGCAGTTGATGGGAAACACGTCCACATCATGCCACCACCCAACTCAGGGTCATACTATTACAACTACAAGGGGTTCAATAGTATTGTGATGTTGGCGGTGGTGTCAGCTACTTACGAGTTCCTGTATGTGGACAAGGGGAAGAATGGCCGGATGTCAGATGGTGGAGTCATCGCCCACACGGAGTTCTACAGGCGTCTCCAGAATGGCAGCTTGGACTTGCCACCTCTAGAAGACAATGCGGAAGGACTCCCATTCGTCTTCGTTGCGGATGAAGCGTTTGCGCTGGGGTACCATCTTATGCAGCCATTCCCTATGAGAACCCTCACCCCGGACCAGAGGGTTTTTAATTACCGGCTGGCCAGAGCCAGAAGAGTGGTGGAGAACACGTTTGGAATAATGGCCAGCCGGTTCCGCCTATTTTTTACACCGATACACATGGCGGAGTATAAACTCAATCACATCATCCTGGCTTGCTGTGTTCTCCATAACTTTTTAAGGAGAAATTCTGTGAACTATACTGGCTCAGTTGGGCCTGAAGCCGGAATTAATCTCAATTAACCAACCCTGACGGCGCTTGAAGCTGGCCGTCCTGGCTTGCCCCCTCAGAGTGCCTGTGAGGTCCATATAAGATACATGGAATACTTTGCGGGTAGGGGGGCCATCAATATGCCGGACAATGTCTGAGACTTTTTTTAAATAAAAAAAAAATTAAAACTGAACTAATTTTTAACTAACATTTACTGCTTGTGTTTCTTTTAGCTGACCCTGACTGCAATTTGGGGAGTCCTGAAAATGGCGTGATTGTGTAAAATTAAAAAGCACTGTTGGGTGTTATTTACTAAAGGCAAAGACACTTTGCACTACAAGTGCACTTGAGACTGCACTGAAACTGCACTTGTAGTGCAAAGTAGATTTGCCCTTAGGAAATAACCTCCATTGTCACTAAAAACACCAATTTTACCACAAAAAAATGTTTATGAGCACTGAAAGAAGAAGCCACACATTGTTGATTATCAATCTTTTTAATACAAGCACAATCACATGTGCATTTATAAAAGGTTTTTAAAACAAACCAACATGTTTGTTGTATAACAAATTTTTAGGTCACATTAATAAAAGTAGAAATGTCCTTTTAAGGTAAAACAGGCATGTTTAAAACCAACAAGAAATACACAAATATGGAACTTACAAAGTTCAACTTTTGTAGAAATTGAAGGCAATATCAGACATGAGTATTTATAAACTGTGTTTGATATTGCGTTCAGATGGGGTGAAGTCACCACTGGAAAAGCCAAATTTTGAAGATGCACAAAAATTGCAGAATGTCAACATGTGCTAGCTGCCATCATGGGGGATCAATGGACGTGTTTTGTGGGTGCAACCCCTTCCTCTCAGCTACTTTATTATTGAGGAAGGGGTTGCACCCCCAAAACGCATACATTGATCTCCCGTGATGGCAGATAGCACATGTTGACACACTGTGTGCATCTTCAAAATTTGGCTTTTTCGAGAATATGTTAAAAAATGTGAAAAAAGTTTTCGGGAAAAAAGCCTAAAAAATTAGGGATTTCGAGGGGTTTTAAACTCTCCCTAAAACATCAATGATGTTCTTCATTTTGTTTTGAACATCATTGATGTTTTGCTTGATGTTTTCCAAGTCCCTATTACACCCCATGATCTCCCCGATCAGGATCTGGGCACTTTCACTGGTGAAATGACCTTCATCCACAACATCACGATCACCTAAAAATATAGAAACAAAAACACACCATGTATTATAAATATGCTAGAATATATCTCTTACCTGAGGCTGTGGTCACAGACACTCACCTAATGTGGTGACTATTTGCACCACGTCTCCCTCCTCCTCCTCTTGGCTTTGTGGCCTTTCTACTTCTTCCTGAGGTGGGGGGTCTGTTGTCTCATCTGATGAGTGGTGTCCTCCGAGTCTTTTCTCCCCTATGTAAAAAAAAATAGGTATACTTAGCACACAGATATTTGATGGCAGAAATAGGAATATGAAACATTGCTTGGAAGTGGGGTACAATTGTCTATTTTGGCAGAGTTCCAAGATGAAGAAATATTGTTTTCCTTTGTCAAGCTTACCTGTTTTGTACAAGCTTCACAGACGCAGTCACTCCTGTAGTATACACTGGATCACCTGTGTGGGCCCCCTAATAAAAAGGGTGTTCTTGTGTCCCACACTAGTGCTCCAGGGTCCAGATGTGTAAACAGCTGCTGAGTGTCCTCTCCTTACACAGAATCTAGTTTGCATTTCATTCTAGTTACAAACCCATCTAGACACCAAAATTATTTTAAGAGAAGTAGGCCAGAAAAAATATATTGAACTGCATCTTTTATAGGTCGAGCGAACAATGTTCCCTATGAACGAATAATGTGTCCATGATCATGAAAGTTGCTATTTTAAACTGTACAACAGTAAAGAAAAGCACATGGAGTAGCACAAACAAAATAAAAATAAAGAATAGGAACACAGGACAACTACTTACTTTTTTTAAGCACTCTCCTGATCCTTCTATACTGATCGTGCTCCCTTAATTTGAGGTCCGACCACCGCTTCCTTAGTTGATCCTTGGATCGTCATACCCCAAAATTCCTGTGCAGACTCTTCACAACTTTCGCCATGATCTTGGCCTTTCTGACATTGGGGTTGGGGTAAGGTCCATACTTCCCGTCATAATCGGCCCTTTTCAAGATGTCCACCATCTCCAACATCTCCACAAAGGACATATTTAAGGCCTTAAATCATCTGCTCCGGGATCGGGATGTTTCTGGCTCCGGGCTTTCCTCCTCCTCCTCTTTGCTGTAATTAGCACGCACCTGTTGTGTCTCCGCCATGTGCTCTTCCGCACTGCGCCGAATGAGAAGGGGCGGGGAATAGACTACAAAGAATGTCAGGGGCGGGCAGAGTTTCACGCATGCGCAATCTATATAAAGCGTAACACGTGTGCGTAGTACGTACGATCTGTGAGCGGAGGAAGGAGTATAGGAAGCGCCGATCGTGATAACGAAGGTAACATTTAAACTTGGGCCTATACTGTTTAGAGATTGAGGCCTATATTGAGACAAGATTAGGAGAGTTTAGCCTGACATTAGTGTTTGTCTTCTGTTGTGTCTTGCAGAGAAAATGGATATATTGAAGGATCAGGACTTTATCATCATATTCATTGATATGTTCAGGGAGCTGCCCTGTCTGTGGCAGGTAAACCACCACATTATAAGAATCAAACAAAGAGGAAGGCAGCGCTGGATAAATTGCTGGAATTCGTTAAGCCGGTGATCCCCACGGCAGACATCACCTATTTGAAGGCCCTAATTGGTGGCATGAGGAGCACATATCTAAGGGAGCGCAAGAAGGTCCAGGATTTCCAGAGATCAGGAGCAGCAGATGCCATTTATGTCCCCAGGCTGTGGTACTATGACAGACTGCATTTTCTGGCAGGCCAGACTGAACCCAGGCCAGCACTCTCCAGTCTTCCTTCTATGCTTCCTTCCCCCTCAGCTGAGGCTTCTGATGTCCAACCTGGGCCTTCCAGGCAGCAACATGTGGAGGAGCCCAGCTTGAGCCAGGTATAGCATTCTTCTAAATATTTCTGGTTGTCATATTAATGATGTTAAATCTAATTTAGTTTGGAGTACTAATTTCTGATTGTGATTGATGAACCAAAAACTAAAACGATGTCCCTTTGTCATACACAAGAAAGTCTCAGGCAGGAGGTGGCCGGGCCAAGTAGGCTGCCCGATACCCAGGTCCCTCCCCTCCGCCTTCAAAAAAAAAGTGGAAGGAAGAGGAGTAACCTGGAGGAGGCAGCAATTGGCCTATTTTGGAAGGCTACTGAGGCCCTCAGAACACCCCACAGTGTTGAAAAGGGTTTTGCTGACCTAACAGCATGCAAAATGCTGCAAATGGAGGAGGGCCAATGCCTCTTATGTGAGTTTCTCATTTTAGAAGCACTAAATAAGGGGTTGAGGGGCCAACTCACATGCCAAAGCCACATTTGTGAGCTCACCCATGGTCCTCCTCCTCCTCCTCCAGGTCCTCCTCCTCCTCCTCCAGGTCCTACTCCTCCTCCTGCCACACCTCCAACACCAGAGCCACAGCGTGGAAGTAAGCGTGTAAGGAAGACCAGAGAGTGATGACCTGGGTTCAGTCTGGTCTGGCAAAAGATGCAGGCTCTTGAATGACCACAGCCTGGGAACATACATGTCATCTGCTGCTGTTCATGATCTCTTGGACTTCTGGACCAGATTGTACTCCCTTATATATGGATTTCTCAGGCCACCAATTTTGCAGGAAAATAATTGACGTGTGCCCTGGGGGCCAAAGGCTTCGCCAATTTCTGCTGTTTCTCCAGCGTTGCCTCCCTCTTTGTTTGGTTATGAGCCCTTAATAAAGGAATTTTTTTTCAATTATACTTGCCTATGTGTGTTTTCCTTCAGAAAGGACAGTTTGTTTGTGAGGAGGCAGGTACATTTCAAAAATACAATGTGAAATTAACATGAAACACCAACACCAAGCAACCTCCTTAAGATTAATAAATAATACAAGATAATAATGGTGTTGTGGTAACTTGACACACAAAACACACCCAAAAATATTCTGGAGTAAAAAAAAAAAAGATAAATAAAACACAAGATCAGGCTTTAAAAAAAAATCCTAAAAAAATTATTTAATCTAAAAACATCCCAAAAAGATAAGTTTTTCGGAGATGTGACAAATTATTATATTGATGAAATCACGAGAAATAATAAAGAAAGAAGTTTGTGAGAACTCTGTGTGAATATGAGCAGCAAAACTACTTCATTCTTCTAGCATTATAAAGAAGAAAAAGTGCGCTGCATTAAACAATTTAAAACATTGCAGCGTGACGAAAGCGCTTTATCCATTCCGAACGCTAATTTTACCAGACCGAGCAGTTCCGTCTCTGAATTTATTCTGAGCATGTGTGGCACTTTGTGCGTCGGAATTGTCCACACACGGTCGGAATTGACGCAATCGGATTTTGTTGTCGGAAAATTTTAAATCCTGCTCTCAAACTTTGTTTGAAAATCCGATTGAAAAAGTCAGATGGAGCCCACACATGGTCGGAATTTCCGACAACAAGCTCCGATCGCACATTTTCCGTCGGAAAATCCGAAAAAGTGTACAGGGCATTAGAGTGTGAGCAATAATTTTAGGACAGTCACTCATGGTTAACTCTAAAATTATAGCCTGTAAAGGCTTTTAAAGCATCACCTATGGACAATTTTGGGTACTGAAGTTACTGTATTTTGTATGTGTACACTTTTAAGGTTTGCAATGCTCGTTATAGATTTACTTAAAAAAACAACTTATTTTCTGTATTTTAGCAAAAAAATGGGTAATTAATTTTGTTTGTGTTCACTAAAATGGACTTTAGTGTATTTCTTACTGAGATTTGGGTTTGATTAACATGCAAGCTACTATCATGCGACATTAAAAATTGCAACTACTACCTTTATATTCTCATGGTCTCTGCTTTTCAGAAAATATACCTTGTTTTTGGGTTTTAACTAATCTTCAGACCTAAAATGTGCATATTAACATGTGTGCAAAAAAAATTAAAAATGGCTTTGGTGGTTAATTAAGATTAGCATTAGGTTAGCAATACATCATTTGCAAAAACACACCTATTTTAGATGAATGCAACATCAATTATTAAAGTACATTCTCTGCCTAAAATAACTTGGTTGATGCACAGCAAAAAAATTTGTTGAAATGTTAATAACTTTAGCATGCTAGTTATGGGTCTCTCAGAAAGTATTGATGCCATAGTAAACCAGACAACTGCCCTTTTTAGAAGAGGTTATCCATGGCAGCCTCTCAGTACAGGATATTTTAAACTTAGCTATCACAATAGAGAAGTAAAAAAATTCTATGGCTGGTGTTTGAACTGCCCTTCATTTCAAAGAGAGGTCGAAAGAATATAGAGGTGTATGTGTCAATTGGGCACATTTTAGAAATACTGACTGTAGGGTAAACAGATATTTATACATAGTCTCATGGCACTTCACTTATATCTATGTGTTGAAGTTGGCTGTCAGTATTAAAGTAAGGCTCAATCCTTCTTTACATCTGCCTATGTTTAATGTAGAACCACTATGCACTACACAATTTAGGGTTCAATAATTAGATGCACAAACAGAAGTACACTATTCCTAACAGTTGCTTTTAAAGTGGATTATTTTGTTTTAGTTCTATAGTCTACTTTTATCAGTTTTGACAGGTACCCGCTCCCACTTCCAGCTCAGTTCGACCACCACCTCCTCCCCCCACAGCCAGCCCATTCACAAAGTGCATTGCGTTTTGTGCATGCGCAGTAGGGAACTGGTTGTGAAGCCACAAGGTTTCAATGCTGGTTTCCCTTAGGCAAGATGGTGGTGCCAGCACCCAATAGCCGATTAAAAAATCGGCTCGGGTGAGGACACTGCTGTATTCCTGACAGGCAAGTGCCCTAATATTAAAAGTCCACAGCTACAGTATTTGAAGCTGCTGACTTTTATTTTTTTCTAAAGGAGCCTAGTGATCCTCTTTAAGTTACAGTATGTATTAATTTTTAAGGGTGATATGAACACAATACGCTGTTTTTCTTCTAAGAATCATAGAGGATGCTCATTGCAGGCCTACCAATGGCATACCGTACAGCAAAATAAAGTCATGTTTAGGAGGTGAATAGCAATGCAATCAATCAAAAGATGCCCAGTGCAGTTTCGTCTCTATTTTCATTATAGAAAGACCTGTGAAATGTTTTTCTTTGAAAACACATACTCATGCAGTTTCAGATTGGCCCTAACAAAAGCATAGTTCTTTAGTCTACAAAGAAGCCTACTCCTTCCCTTTTACACAGGATTCATGACCTGTGCAGGAGAAAAAATGTATGTGCTTCACATTAAAAAGAAAATTCAAAAGGTCTCTTGAAAGAAAGGAAAGTGTTCAAAGACAGTAGTTATCTCCTAAGGGAGGGAAAAAACAAATCCCTACTGTGTAGAATACAGGCCCATTAGTTGGACATCAAACTACGTATGACAGTTCTTCCTGAAAGGCAAAACTGATAATACTTTCTATTTTTTTATCATTTTCAAGAAAGTACCCTAAATCATGAAAGAGGACACGCCTGATATACTTGGCATTTATACAATATGCTGGCCCATATACTATACTTGTATCTTAAAAAGTATAAAATCTTACTAGATCTAAAATAGTATAACTGTGTTTCGTTTGGAATTAGGTTTGTTTTAAAACAGCAGATATTTTAAACCTGGAATAAGGTAAAGAATTTGTTTTGTACCTGCAAAGATGCATAGACATACATATCTCTTGCTGATTGTACCACAAAACAGTGCTCTGCTGAACAATATTCCCTGAATGCAGTGTCTTCTGATTCCGACACAGGAACGTCAATCTCCTGTGTCCCCCGTAGCCCTCAATGCTTCCTCCCACTGACCTACACGACATCACTACTGTATCCTGAGATAACTTGAAGGTCAGTGGGAGTAATCACTGAGTGCTTTGTGGATTACAGGAGACTGACACTTCTAGAAATGTTTATTTCAAAAGAGACTATGGGGGTTATTTACGAAAGGCAAATCCACTGTGCAAACTACAAGTGCAAAGTGCACTTGAAATTGCACTGAAAGTGCACTTGGAAGTGCAGTCACTGTAGATCTGAGGGGGACATGCAAGGAAAAAAAAAACAGCAATTTAGCTTGTACATGATTGGATGATAAAATCAGCAGAGCTTCCCCTCATTTCAGATCTACCCCTCAGATTTACAGCGACTGCACTTCCAAGTGCACTTTCAGTGCAATTTCAAGTGCACTTTACACTTGTAGTTTGCACTTGTAGTGCAAAGTTGATTTGCCTTTCGTAAATAACCCCCTATAGCTGAAGTTTACTCTGCAGAGGAGTGGATATCTCCAACAGGAAAGGTAAGAGAGGTAAGTATTATCATGTTTCTTTGCAGATATGACATTTTTAAACTAATTTTACAACCAATTAGATTCTTCCTCATTTTTATAATGGAAAATAAATGCAAAGTTTTGAGTTAACCTTTGCTCTTTTGTAGAAACTTTCTTTTAAAATGATTAGTTGATCAAGAGAGCTGATATGGGGGGTTATTTACGAAAGTCATATCCACTTTGCACTGCAAGTGCACTTGGAAGTAAAGTCGCTGTAGATTCGAAGGGGAGATGCAAGGAAAATAAAAACAGCATTTTAGCTTGCACATGTTTGGATGATAAAATCAGCAGAGCTTTCACTCTTTTCAGATCTACCCCTTAGATTTAGAGCAACTGCACTTCCAACTGCACTTTAAGTGCACTTTCAAGTGCACTTGCAGTGCAAAGTGGATTTGCCTTTTGTAAATAACCCTATGGTATACAATGTGCCTTTCTCCTGCAAAGCCCAACCTTTGTTCCAACTCACTCACTTCCAGAAACAGATTATTCATGTTGTAATATGAATTAAGGTGCTAATCAACTAAAATATTATGTTCCTCACTTACTTTGCAAGAATTTTTGCTCCTGGTATTTGGTGTAACTACAGGTTTGACAGCCAAAAAGAAATGGGAACATATGTGACCCAGTTTACCAAACAGATACACCAAGATGCAGTCTGGAAATTGCATTCCAGTTATCATTCTAGGCATACTGTGTCAAGTATTCCAATGTTCATATAGGAGACAGACTAATACCTACTTATTAAACCAAAGTAATAGTAAAGACAGGTTTATCGCATCTCCTTGTGTGCAATCTACAACCTTCTACCTGCTTTGAACCCAAGGTCCTGTTGGGTTTGTCAGACAGAGAGGGAGGCGATATGTTGTAACTTTATCTTAAGCCAAATCTTTTTTTTTTTTGAGATTTGCATAGAGTAGTTAAAGGGTTTGTAAAGTCTAAACATTTTTTACCTTAATGCATTCCTTGCATTAAGGTAAAAAATGTTTAGGTCTCAGCATCACCCCCTCAGCCCCCCTTTACTTACCTGAGACCTCATTCGATCCAGTGCCATGCATGTCTACAGATCTTTTCTCCCCTCACTTCTGGGTCTCACTGGCTTTTCTGGTGCACCGTGAGCCATTGGCTCCCAGTGCTGTCAATCAAAGCCAGTAATGAGGAAGAGGGGGGTGGGCCGAGTCCTGCTGTCTCTGTCAATGAACACAGCAGAGGTACTCTAGTGCGAGCATGCACGCCATGGGAGGTGGCTTCCCATGGGGGCACTGGCCAGAGAGGAGGGGCCAGGATTGCTGGCAGGGGTTCCGAAAAGTGGAGGTTCCCGCCCCTGCTCTGTCCGATTCCATTGCACAGAGTAGGTAAGTATAGACATGTTTGTTATTTATTTATTTATTTTATTTACCTTTACAACCCTTTTAACCATTTGCCATTCGCGCTATAGCCGAAAGATGGCTACAGCACGGACTTAATTTGCCGGGAGGGCAAAAAAATAAAAAGAATATGTAATTTCCATGTAGATACAGTTTTTCATGGAATTTGAATCCATGACTTTTTGGCAACAGTAGTAAGGGCTAGAGCACCAAAATATGCTTCCATCGTCCATGGTCACATCTGGCTTGCATTTTTGAATACACTTTAGACAAAAAGAAACACTAACATGCCTAGGTCCAGTACAGGGTAAATTAAGGTATGCCTATCTGCAGTAAGTCTTGTGTCTAGACAAAATGAATGCGCATCAACTTTGTGTGATCATTAAAGCCCAACTCCAGGAAACATACAAAGTTCTCCCATTGCTATGATTAACTGCTTGTTTAATGTAGGGAACAGTAAAAGCACTTTTACTTACCCAATCCTCTGCTTCCTCAGCTCTGGTGGTGGTGGACTGTTCGTTGGTAGCCTGAAATCCAATACAGGGCTATGGACCCTGAATCAGTCTTGATGATGTCAGAAGACCTTAGACTACCAGAGCATGAGGGAGAAGAGAGTGCAGGGACAGGTCTAGCAGCACACAGCAGCAGATAACTGGGTAAGTGAATCTGTATGTTCCAAATTCTCTAGACAGAAATGAGCAGTTAAATCTTACAGTTCACTATAAGGGAGTACTTTTAGGTTTCCTGGAGTTCAGGTTTAAGTTTTTAAAAGCTAAATGTATAACAGTACTGAAATAATTGCTCCTGTGCTAATTTGGAAGAAACTTGCTTGGTCTCATCTTAGAAACAACAGCTGTATATATTTGTGTAGGTATGGCAGTATCCATTTGCATATTCTGATATGTTCATGTATAAGAGTATACACTGATTGGACACAATGATTATTGCAGTTTAAGTGTACGTAAAAAAAAAAGTTTTGTATAGGGTAGGGGATGATAAAAAAAAAAACTCAATTTATTTTTTGCTGTGTCCCATTGGAGAGATTTCCCTTCACTTTCTGTGCTAAATATGCAACAGGAAAAGAGAGAAAAACTCTGGTGAGGTGAGTTGTTCCTGAAGAAAGTGTCCCCATTGGAACACTTCCCTTCTACTTTTGTTCTCGTGACAAAGAATTTGAAAGAATTTAGATTTCCCAACACACATTTTGTCTCAAATAGAGAGGGCAAATCTATTTAGTAAGATCAAAGACAGCAATAAAAAAAAAAAAAAACTTGAGAAGGGTTCTAATCCTTCACTACTTTATACAAAAACAAACTAAAAAAGTTTGACTCTACTGCAAGCTTTAAGAGGAAAGAAGACATTAGGGTGTATTTAAAAAAATAAATAAATACAAAGCTATACATCCTGTAAAAACTGAGAAAGTTCATTAATTCTGTGCAAATTCTGTCAAAATCAAATGTTATGAGGCTACTTTTTTTGCAGGGTAGGTGTTCTTCATTCTTAAGAGTAGCATGAATCATGAAAATATCACATTATAGCCACTGATTGGAGTTGACAATTATAGTAAATAAGTATGTTTTTTTGTTTTAAATATATGGCTTAAATTAAAGAATAAAATATGCAGTATATACAGTATTATGATCTATATCTATCTATCTATCTATCTATCTATCTATCTATCTATCTATCTATCTATCTATCTATCTATCTATCTATATACAATATTTATCTACATATTTTTAAAGTAGTTTTGAGAAGAGAATATGTGTTAATGTCATTTTTGTGTGTAATTTGTAATTGTTTTCTGCTTTTTAGATGGTTAATAACCCCTTAGCAAACCAAGCAGCAGTAGCTGCTGCAGCGGCAGCTGCCATGGGCTCAATAGCGAGTTCACAGGCCTTTGGAAATGCACTATCCAGTCTGCAAGGTGTTACTGGACAACTTGTCACAAATGCACAAGGACAGGTAATAAGCATAAATAATATACAGTATTTTTATAAATGTATTTTAGATTGCCTATATTTTGTATAGCCTTATCATGGCCCTTAATCTAGAGTTTTCTTTCACTTTGTAAATCTATTGAATGTTTGTCTTTGCATTTTACCTGAAAAACAAGTGAGTTGATGTTGCCTATAAATGAAGTATAACACGCTGTATTTGGAGTTCCAATGACACAATTTAGCATAACTCTTTACAGTATGTCGGTAAATTGTCTAAAAAATATTTATATTTACCTGTTTAAAATCTTAATGTAGATACTCATTCTCAGATATAGAAGAAAACATGCATATACACAAATATTCACCAATAGACTGTTAAAACAATTCTCATTATCCAAAGGATCTTTACATTGCAGTAAGCATGCTGTTTAAAATTGTTTAGGATCTTAGCAACATGGCCATCCATGGATCAACACCTGCCATTGCTAAAAAAGTAATTTCATGCAAATATAAAGAATGAAGAAGTGAGATTAGGTCCAGCCATTAGAAACTAAGATAGCATGTGCACTTGGACATCCTTTATTTTTGGCAGAAGGTTGGGGCACGTAGTGTTCACACAGTCAGAAGCATGAAATATTATCTTTATAAGAAAAGTGCATGCTCCACAAGTTTGCAGAAATGCTATTGCTCAGTCACACAAATAAAATCGATGCCAAGTGCTTACGTGTAATTTGCATGTTTCCATTATTTTACAGTATGTGAGATTCATGCTGAGGAGAGACAGTGAAAATGTGCTTTTTTACAACTGGTTCCCGACCACCTCACGTCTTTTTATGGGGGAAGAATGGCACCACTCACCTAGTCAGTCCAATCCCCATACAGTTAGAACACAATGAGGGAACACACATTTAACCCCTTGATCGCCCCCTAGTGTTAACCCCTTCCCTGCCAGTGGCATTTATACAGTAATTAGTGCATATCTATAGCAATGATCGCTGTATAAATGGCAATGGTCCCAAAAATGTGTCAAAATTGACCGATCTGTCTTTCACAATATGGCAGTACCGCTAAAAATCGCAGATCACTGCCATTACTAGTAAAAAAAATAAAATAATAAAAATGCCATAAAAATGCCATAAACCTTTCCCATAGATTGTAGATGTTATAACTTTTGCGCAAACCAATCAATATATGCTTATTGAGACTTTTTTACCAAAAATATGTAGAAGAATACATATCAGCCTAAAATGATGAATACATTTTAAACAATAAAATAATTTGGGGATATTTATTATAGCAAAATGTATTTTTTTTTTTCAAAATTGTCGCTCTTTTTTTTCTTTATAGTGATCAAATATCACCAAAAGAAAGCTCTATTTGTGGGAAAAAAAGGATGCAAATTTTGTTTGGGTACAACGTCGCATGACTGCGCAATTGTCAGTTAAAACGACGCAGTGCCAAATTGTAAAAAGTGCTCTGGTCAGGAAGGGGGTAAAATCTTCCTGGGCTGAAGTGGTTAAACAAGGAATCTAAAGCAGAAATATTTTTTTTTTTTTACAATGCAAGCACTCTGACATTTCAAATTAAAAATAGTGTATGAATGCACACCTACAAGTCACTAATAAAAGAATAAGGCCTCATGCACATTGGACGTTTTTACAGCTGCTGATTTTGGCTTCAGACATTTTTTTCCTGCAGACAATAAACTCCCCAGCATGTTATCCTATATGTCCATGCACACATAGGGGGCTATTTACGAAAGGCAAATCCACATTGCACTGCAAGTGCACTTGGAAGTGCAGTCGCTCTAAATCTAAGGGGTAGATCTGAAATGAGTGGAAGCTCTGCTGATTTTATCATCCAATCATGTGCAAGCTAAAATGCTTTTTTTTATTTTCCTTGCATGTCCCCCTCGGATCTACAGCGTTTTTACTTCCAAAAGCACTTTCAGTGCACTTTCAAATGCACTTGCAGTGCAAAGTGGATTTTCCTTTAGTAAATAACCCCCATAGGCTGTTATCAGCAGTTTTTGGCAGGGGCGTTTTCTGGCTGGAAAAAAACCCTAAAACTAGTGGGTTTTGAGAGGAGTTTTTTAGCTTTAAAAAGGCTATACCTCTGAAAAAAGCTTAAAAACGCCAAAAACGCAGAAAAACTAGGCTATTTGTTGTTTATCAGTGTTTTTGAGCCATAAACTTTTATGGAAGTATAATTTTGTTAAAAACCGCAAAAAAATGCTACAGATAAAAAATGCTGAAATTTACTACTGCAAAAACGCTGAAAAACTCATTCTACAGCTTTCTACAGCTAACGCTATTGGCTTTTTTATCACGGCCAGTGTGCATTAGGCCTAAGAGAGAGGGAGAACTGAATGGGAATAGGGAATGGGAATGAAATATATTTAATAAATTCCTATGAAGTAATGATGAAATCACTACCCTCACATGGAAGCACTCCGTTATTACCTCTGACTAATATTGAAGAACACACAATGTCATATGGACAATGCAAAAGTTAATGTTGATTTCCAAGTAATATTGTGTGCAAAGTTTTTTGCTTGTAGTGTCAGAAATGTTTGCATTAAAAAAGATACTTACTGCTTTAACCACTTGCTTACTAGGCACATAAACCCCCCTCCTGTCCAGACCAATTTTCAGCTTTCATCGCTGATGAACTTTGAATGACAATTGCGCAGTCATACAACACTGTATCCATATGATATTTTTATAATTTCTTTCTCACAAATAGAGCTTTCTTTTGGTGGTATTTGATCACCTCTGCGGTTTTTATTTTTTGTTAAAAAAATTTAAAATACCAAATTTTTAAAAAAATATATATTTTTAAAAATATTTTGTTATAAAATTTTGCAAACAGGTAATTTTTCTCCTTCATTGATGTACACCGATGAGGTGGCACTGATGGGCACTGATAGGTGGCAGTGATGTGCACTGATGGGTGGCAGTGATGGGCACTGATGGGTGGCAATAATGGGCACTGATCGGCACTGGTTGGTTACACTGATAGGCAGCACTGCTAGGTGGCACTGATTGACACCACTGGTGGGCATTTATAGGTAGCACTTATGGGCATTGATAGGTGTCACTCATGGGCATTGATAGGTGGCACTGGTGGGTACTGTGGGCACTGGAAGGTGGCAATGGCAGATGGCACTGGCAGGGGGTACTGGTGGGCACAGAGGAGGCAGAATTGCCTCTTCCTCTTTGGAACAGATGTCCCTTGCACATAAGCCGGTGATCGGCTCTTTTTTCTCCTCACGCTGTCAGTGTGAGGAGAAAAAAAAAACGATTACAGAGCTTTTGTTTACATCATGTGATCAGCTGTCATTGGCTAACAGCTGATCACGTGGTAAGGGGCAGGGATCAGCCCCTTACTTGGATCTGTGATCACCCGAGTCTCGGTGACTCGGCGATCAGGGCGTGCGCAGGGAGCGTGCCCGGAGCGTGCCCGGAAATTCAGGTCCACGCTGTGGCCATCATTCTGCAATAGCGTGGACGCCAAGTGGTTAAAGAGGTCAAGCTTGACCACAATCTGAATTGAAAGGTCTATAAACAGAATATAGTGTCTTTTATGCAAATCTCCTTTTTTCATTATTCCTAACTTTTCTAAGACATTATTAAAGAGGTTCCGGGGTCCCATGGAATCTTCACTTCATTTAGTAGATGAACAAATCATAAACATAACTCAAATTCTACTACAGAAAAAGATATGTTTTTAGAAATATCTCTTCTTCTTCATTTAATTCAAATAAAGGTTAAAATAAATCCTAAAGGGCATTGTTGTTGACCCTAGTCAACCCCAAACCAATTGCCATTATCAACTGATCAAATTTACCATCTGTCCTGACTGACTTCTTATCCCATTAGAAAGCCATTCTATTTCAGTGGTCTTTTAGGGACATATAATCTCTATATGATCAGTTATGTTTAAGCACCAATGAGAAGCAACAGAGGATTGGGGTGGTAATGTGGGATAAGTCAGACCTCTTGTGCGTTGTAAAAAACAGATTAATGGAATGCTATATTTATTTCCTGCTTAGACCACTTCTGACCTTTCCACAGATCCTCTATTGTTGCTTTAACCCTTTTTTCTTGCACACAGTGCTAGAAAACATTCTACTCGGATAAGCATTTTGAAAGGTCTTCTTAAATATAACTGTTTTAAACAACATGTGGCATTTATTGCTTACAAATAATACAGGGTTCTCTAATTGTGTCTTAAATACATACATTACATTGATCCTGATTTTTAAAACACTGATGTTTGCTAGTTCCGATCTTGCATTTTGTAAGTATTGATCATTTCTGATATTTAATAAATGGAAAGTATTTTCTTTCATTTTTTTTTTTTTATATCATAAACAAAGACACATCTAAGATACATCTAAGACAATTCTACCCACCATTCAGAAAAGATGCTGACCTTGTCATATTTATAAGGAGGGTACAGAATTGTTCCATCACCATCTTGGGTGTTGAACGATGGAGCTTGTCAAAGTGAGACCATATCTAATGAATCATCTTATCGCAGGTGCACACTGCACATATTAAAAGAGGATTGTATGAACAATGTGCCCTCTACAATAACCTTTCAGTGTCTACTTTAACCCGTCTTTCAATCCCTTTCATCAAACGATCATCTTGTACAGCAGCTCTTAAACAGTCCTTTCAAAGCCTTGTGTGATGTTTAGTTATGTTGAACACTTATTCAGGACTGGCAACTAATACAAGCTGTTCAGATGAGAATTAAATTATTCAAAAATTGAAATGAATATTTTCTTTTTATATTTAGATATTGTATGTATGTACTGTATGTCTGTATGCATATCTCACACATAAATACTGTATATACTACTTCTAAAGAACTTAAAAAGTGAGTTATAACTTTTTAAATTGCAAAATGCAATTTATTTAAGGCATAATCCAACATATATTTTTTTTATTTAGAACAAAAAAAAGGGCCAAAAAAATCCACTTGCTAAATCTTACATATGTGTCTAAAAAGATAGCCCACCCAAAAACTGATATCATTAGACCCGCTTTTGTTGAACAGTTCTGCTGGAAAACCAGCATTCGCTCAGCTTCTTCAGTTCTAATCTGTGTATTCTGACCGAGGGGAATCTCCCCTGTCAGAATTTAATAATGTGGCTGGTGAGATCCCTGCATCCACATCGTTTGTGTGGATGCAGGGATTTGTTGTTTTTTTGTTATTGAATCTGCTGGCTGAATAAAAAAATAATCTGTCTATGTATACCCTGCTTAACATTACCTTGAGGGAGGAAAATTGGGGAAGATTTACAAAAGGAGGGATTTACACCACAGGCTATATTTAGCTTAAATACCCAATAAGGCTCAGGAATAAAATGTAATTTTCTCATATATCTTAACCCTTTCAGTATTTGAAGTTATCCTTTGCTCTGATAAATATGACCAATTTAATAAATTTGCACCAGCCTTTCCTATTTATTATGATGGTGCAATTTCTAATGTTTATAATCAAAATGTACTAATGTGCAACATACACCTTAAAATCTAACTTTTATTATCTTTGTACAATCACCTTTAGAGTTACCAAAACAATATAATATGATGACTTACCTAAACTACCCAATGCATTTGTATACAAATCAGGCAGGTCCTTAAACTACACTCTGAAGTTGTTGATGGTCTAAAAACGATTGTACAGTCAGATTGAAATCTGTTTGGTGAGCTTAACCCTTGGCAACCAATCATATTTAATCTTTTTTGAGTCAGTGGACAAAAATCTGTTTGTTATGGGTAAATGCATTTAGCAAACAGTTAATGAACTTTGCACTGCCTTGCTGAAAAGGTCAGTTCTTTACAAGTTATATTTATTTAAAGTCTGGTGGGCTGAATTAACTTCTAGCTTCCTTTACTTTTAGAGAACTCAAGTGGCAATAGCTCTGCAATAGCTCCCAGCTTAATTTTCTTCCAACATCAGGTTCTGGGTGCTCCCATCCCTCATATTGCATTTGCATAATATGCAGCAGCTGTTATTATCATGTTATGCACAAGGAACCCTCGCAAACATTATAAGATCTCAGGGAACCCCTGAAATAGTTTTCTCATGGTACATTGGTGTGATCAGTGAGTTGTAGATATGGCAATACATATATACAGTATCTCACAAAAGTGAGTACACCCCTCACATTTTTGTAAATATTTTATATTATATATTTTCATGTGACAACACTGGAAAAATGACACTTTGCTACAATGTAAAGTAGTGAGTGTACAGCTTGTGTAACAGTGTAAATTTACTGTCCCCTCAAAATAACTTAACACACAGCCATTAATGTTTAAACCACTGGCAGCAAAAGTGAGTACACCCTAAGTGAAAATGTCCAAATTGGGCCCAAAGTGTCAATATTTTGCGTAGCCACCATTATTTCCTAGCACTGCCTTAATTTTCTTGGGCATGGAGTTCACCAGAGCTTTACAGGTTGACTCTGGAGTCCTCTTCCACTCCTCCATGACCAACATCACAGAGCTGGTGGATGTAAGAGACCTTGCCCTCCTCCACCTTCCATTTGAGGATGCCCACAGATGATCAATAGGGTCTGGAGACATGCTTGGCCAGTCCATCACCTTTACCCTCAGCTTCTTTAGCAAGGCAGTGGTCGTCTTGGAGCCATGTTTGGGGTCGTTATCATGTTGGAATACTGCCCTGAAGCCCAGTCTCTGAAGGGAGGGGATCATCCTCTGCTTCAGTATGTCACAGTACATGTTGGCATTCATGGTTCCCTCAATGAAATGTAGCTCCCCAGCACTCATGCAGCTCCAGGCCATGACACTCCCACCACCATGCTTGACTGTAGGCAAGACACACTTGTCTTTGTACTCCTCACCTGGTTGCCACCACACACACTTGACACCATCTGAACCAAAAAAGACTATCTTGGTCTCATCAGACCACAGGACATGGTTCCAGTAATCCATGTCCTTAGTCTGCTTCTCTTCAGCAAACTGTTTGCAGGCTTTCTTGTGCATGACAGCCATGCAGACCAATTTGATGCAGTGTGCAGTGTATGGTCTGAGCACTGACATTCTGACCCCTCACCCCTTCAACCTCTGCAGCAATGCTGGCAGCACTCATACATCTATTTTCCAAAGGCAACCTTTGGATATGACTCTGAGCATGTGCACTCATCTTCTTTGGTCTACCATGGTGAGGCCTGTTCTGAGTGAAACCGGTCTGTTAAACCACTGTATGGTCTTGGCCATCGCGCTGCAGCATAGTTTCAGGGTCTTTGCAATCTTCTTATAGCCTAGGCCATCTTTATGTAGAGCAAAAATTCTTTTTTTCAGATCCTCAGAGAGCTCTTTGCCATGAGGTGCCATGTTGAACTTCCAGTGACCAGTATGAGAGAGTGAGAGCGATAACACCAAATTTAACACACCTGCTCTCCAGTCACACCTGAGACCTTGTAACACTAATGAGTCACATAACACCGGGGAGGGAAAATGGCTAGTTTGGCCCAATTTGGACATTTTTACTTAGAGGTGTACTCACTTTTGTTGCCAGCGGTTTTGACATTAATGGCTGTGTTTTGAGTTATTTTGAGGGGACAGCAAATTGACACTGTTATACAAGCTGTACACTCAATACTTTACATTGTAGCAAAGTATAATTTCTTCAGTGTTGTCACAAAAGATGTAATAAAATATTTACAAAAATAAGAGGCGTGTACTCATTTTTTGAGATACTGTAGATATAACAAACACAAACACTAATACATATAAAAGAGCATTGCATACTAAATATTGCATACTAAAAAACAGAAAAACTGAATTTGCATGTGTGCTCAGTGACAAAACTAAACTTTCATTGGTGCACATTGCAAAACTCACTCTGAATTGGTGCTCAGTGCAGAACTCTATCTTTGCATTGGTGAAAGTACAAACAGTTAACCTTGTGTTAATGCTTAATGCAAATATTTAACTTTACATTTTTGTTCAAGTAAAAAAAAATTGAACTTTGTCTTTACATTGGTACACATGTGCTGGTGCTGGCGTATACCTGTATATCGCCTTTAACAGTCATTCATGTCTGTCTGTACACAGCACCTGTGGCTCCTGGGTGGAAAAATATGTATTCATATACAGTAATTCTAAAAACCCCACTTATAAATGATAGATCTGAGTAAACAAGTTTCAAAATGCTATATTATATAGCCTTTAATCTTTTTAACAAACTTTGCTCAAAATTTTCTTGACATAAATGAGCTGTAGGTAAACACGTTTAAAAATAGAGACAGTATAAAATAAATACTTTCTACTGGATTTATAATAACAACATTGTTGAACAAAAGGCATTATTCGCTCACGTTCCAGACCCTCAACTCCCCAAAACAATAAAGCAGTTCCTCCTAAAAATCTGTAGTTTATACAGAGTAAAATAAAAAATCTTTCCTGACTCCTGGTGGTGGCAATTTTGAAAATGTAAGATGCTGATCCAGATGCATTTCACTGTGTATTTTTAGATATACATAGCAGAGTGCTATTTTAGAAAAACAGATCCAACTCTTTTTTCTAACGCTGCACCGAATCAGGCAGAGACAATTTCTATAAAAGACTACTCTGAATTTAATGACTGTTACATTAAAAGCCCTTTCTGCAGCTAAAGATTAAACCATATTTTCTTCCAATTCCAACATATACTTTAATGCCTTCTGTGGTGACCACAAAGTAAATAGTTTGCCACTGTATTTTCTATATAGGCCATTTATATCAGATGGTCCTCTTAATGCCTCATGCACACTGCAGCTCAAAAACACCTGTTTTACAGTCATTTTAGTTTTTTTTCTCTGCTTCTAAACATCCCTCCTTGTTAGCCTGTGGGTTTGATTTATAAAAGGCAAATTGACTGTGCATTTTTGCAAGTGCAGTTGCTCCAGCGCTTGGGAAATGAGATAAAGCTTCACTTTACAGAGAATACCCAATCACATGCAAAGAAAATTAAAAAAAAACATAATTTTTGCTTGCCCATAATTGGATGATGGAAGTCAGCTGAGCTGAGTGAATGTAGATAACATGACTTTTACTGCTTTGATTTCTACTGCTTTTTTCCTGTAAGGAGAAAAGATGTCTAAAAAAATTACAGTGTACATGAACACTAATAGTCTCTTTTTGACATGCATTTAACAGGAAAACTTTTTTTAGCGATGAATAGTAGACATGTGCGGGTTGTTTTGTTTCAAATTAATATTCAGACAAATTTTTCGTCATTCGGAGATTCGGATATATCCGAATACCCGATTTACAATATAAACAAATTTTATCGAATGCTCCGAATAACGTAACAAAATTTGCCTGCATTTCGGAAATTCGAATTTTACATTGAACTCCAGTGGAATTTTAACTACACATATTGCTGAACTCAAATGCCGCGTACAGACAATCGGACATTCTGACAACAAAATCCTGGATTTATTTCCGACGGATGTTGGCTCAAACTTGTCTTGCATACACACGGTTGCACAAATGTTGTTGGAAATTCCGATCGCCAAGAACGCGGTTTCGTACAACACATACGACGAGCCGAGAAAAAAGAAGTTCAATAGCCAGTGTGGCTCTTCTGCTTGATTCTGAGCATGCGTGGAATTTTGTGCTTCGGAATTGTGTACACACGATCGGAATTTACAACAACGGATTTTGTTGTCGGAAAATTTGAGATCCAGCTCTCATATTTTTGTTGTCGGAAATTCCAACAACAAATGTCCAATGGAGCCTACACACGGTCGGAATTTCCCACAACAAGCTCACATCGAACATTTGTTGTCGGAAATTCCGACCGTGTGTAAGCGGCAAAACACTGTGTGTGTTATTAGAGTACCATTTTGAAATAATACTGTTTTTGTTAAGCCAAAGGTGATTTAAAGAGTCATTGTAATCTTTTGATGAAGATTTTTGTTTGTTCACTTTGCTGCATTCAAATTGAAAACAATATCATATTTTCGTTTCGACCGATTCGAAAATGTATCGATTTGAACGTTTCAAATCGAAAAAATCTGCAAATTCAAAGAAAATTCGAAAATTCAGAAAATGAATTCTGAATACGAACTCTGAACACGAATTGAAGGAATCAACCGAATTGAACTAAACAATATAACTAGATTAACGAATCAAAACAAAACAAATTTTTTCATCATGCACATATCTAATAAATAGAATGGTGAGGGGTTGGAACTCCTCTTGGGTTCATTGCTGACCACCAGGAAAAGATAACAAATCTGACAGGGAAGAAGTGAAGTACAATCTCTCCAGCAAATTACAGATTAAAAAACAAGAAAAAAAAAAAAACAAACAAGTTCCAAAGAAATTCAAGCTGTCCTGCAGGCTCAGGGAACATCAGTGTCAGCGCAAACTATCCATCAATATTTAAATGAAATGAAACGCTATGGCAGGAGACCCAAAAGGACCCCACTGCTGACACAGAGACATAAAAAAGCAAGACTACAGTTTGCCAAAATGTACTTGAGTAAGCCAAAATGCTTCTGGGAAAACGTCTTGTGGACAGATGAGACCAAGATAGAGCTTTTTGGTCAAGCACATCATTCTATTGTTTATGGAAAATGGAATGAGGCCTACAAAGAAAAGAACACAGTACCTACAGTGAAATACGGTGGAGGTTCAATGATGTTTTGGGGTTGTTTTTCTGCCTCTGGCACTGGGTGCCTTGATTGTGTGCAAGGCATAATGAAATCTGAGGATTACCGAAGGATTTTGGGTCGCTTTGCAGAGCCTAGTGTCAGAAAGTTGGGTTTGCGTCCGAGATCTAGGGTCTTCCAGCAGGACAATGACCCCAAACATACGTCAAAAAGCACCCAGAAATGGATGACAACAAAGCGCTGGAGAGTTCTAAAGTGGCCAGCAATGAGTCCAGATCTAAATCCCATTGAACACCTGTGGAGAGATCTTAAAGTTGCTGTTGGGAAAAGGTGCCCTTCCAATAAGAGAGACCTGGAGCATTTTGCAAAGGAAGAGTGGTCCAAAATTCTGGGTGAGAGGTGTAAGAGGCTTATTGATGGTTATAGGAAGCGACTGATTTCAGTTATTTTTTCCAAAGGGTGTGCAACCAAATATTAAGTTAAGGGTGCCAAGAATTTTGACCAGCCCATTTTTTTGAGTTTTGTGTGACATTATCTCCAATTTGCTTTTTTTCCTCCCTTTTTTTGTTTTGTTCCAATACACACAAAGAGAATAAACATGTGTATAGCAAAACATGTGTTACCGCAATACTTTTCTGTGAGAAATACTTGATTTTCTGGAAAAATTTCTGGGGTGCCAACAATTTCGGCCATGACTGTAAGTATCAATATGGTTAGTTTAAATAGTTTATGCTTGTAGCTGAGGTCCAACACTCACATAATTGATTTTAGTCCCAGGCCATCCTTTTTGTGAACTGGTGTGCAAAACTTAACCACACATCACCATAAGTCCATACTAATGCTTTGTTTAGAAAAAAATATGTCTCCCTCCCATGTGCATGCTTCTTTTAATATATTATCAAAAGGTTGAGGCTTCCTTGCTTTAGAAGCTGCAGACTGTGTGGTGCTGAACTTATACACTTATACGCTTATTATTGGTGCTGAGCTTATACACAAAGATCATCATCTATTGTTGATTTCTTGACTAAAGCTCACTATACACATTACAATTTTACTGTATAATCACCTCTAGATCAACCAACAACCATGTAAGTATATACCTTTCTTATACAAATTGAATTGATAGTTTAGGTAGACACATATGTCATATATTTTTCATATACAGTGCCTTGAAAAATAATTCATACCCCTTGAAATTTTGTCATGTTACAACCAAAAATGTAAATGTATTTTATTGGGATTTTATGTGATAGATCAACACAAAGTGGCACATAATTGGGAAGTAGAAAGGAAAATTATAAATGGTTTTCAACATTTTTTACAAATAAATATGTGAAAAGTGTGGTGTGTATTTGTATTCAGCCCCCCTGAGCCAATACTTTGTAGAACCACCTTTCACTGCAATTACAGCTGCAAGTATTTTTGGGGATGTCTCTACCAGATTTGCACACCTACAGAGTGAAATTCTTGCCCATTCTTCTTTGCAAAAAAGCTCAAGCTCTGTCAGATTGGATGCAGAGCGTTCAATTTTCAAGTCTTGCCACAAATTTGATCAATTGGATTTAGGTCTGGATTTTGACTGGGCCATTCTAACACATGAATATGCTTTAATCTAAACCACTCCACTAGTAGCTCTGGCTGTATGTTTAGAGTCGTTGTCCTGCTGGAAGGCGAACCTCCGGCCCGGTCTCAAGTCTTTTGTAGACTCTAACAGGTTTTCTTCTAATATTGCCCTGTATTTGGCTCCATCCACCTTCCCATCAACTCTGACCAGCTTCCCTATCCCTGCTGAAGAAAAGCATCCCCACAACATGATGCTGCCACCACCATGTTTCACGGTGGGGGTGGTGTGTTCAGGGTGATGTGCAGTGTTAGTTTTCCATCACACATAGCTTTTAGGCCAAAAATGTCAATTTCAGTCTCATCTGACCAGAGCACCTTCTTCCACATGTTTTCTGTGTCCCCCACATGGATTCTCGCAAACTGCAAACGGGACTTCTTATGGCTTTCTTTAAACAATGGCTTTCTTCTTGCCACTCTTTCACAAAGGACAGATTTGTGGAGTGCACAATTAATAGTTGTCCTGTGGACAGATTCACCTGAGCTGTGAATCTCTGTGGATCCTCCAGAGTTACCATGGGCCTCTTGTCTGCTTCTCTAAATAATGCTCTCCTTGCCTGGTTGGTCAGTTTAGGTGGACGGCCATGTCTTGATATGTTTGCAGTTGTGCCATACTCTTTCCATTTTCAGATGACGGATTGAACAGTGCTCCATGACATTTTCAAAGCTTGGGATGTTTTTTTATAACCTAACCCAGCTTTAAACCTCTGCACAACTTTGTCCCTGACCTGTCTGGTGTGTTCCTTGGCCTTCATGATGCTGGTTGTTCATCAATGTTCTCTAACAAACCTCTGAGGGCTTCACAGAACAGATGTATTTATAATTAGATTAAATTACACACATGTTGACTCTATTTGCTAATTAGGTGACTTCTGAAGGCAATTGGTTCCACTAGATTTTAGTTAGGGGTATCAGAGTTAAAGGGGCTGAATACGAATGTACGCCACACTTTTGAGATATTTATTTTGGTCTATCACATACAATCCCAATAAAATACATTTACGTTTTTGGTTGTAACATGACAAAATGTGGAAAATTTCAAGGGGTATGAATACGTTTTCAAGCCAGTGTTAAAACAGGACTAAAGCAGAACAAGTCACTCAATTGGAGGATTTTCCCTCTTTTCCTGGTAGGCTTATGTGGTCCTATACATAGACTAAAAAGGATAGGTGTGTGTCACCAGATGAAAGGGGAGTGGTATTTCCTCTGAAACAAATTGACTGTTTTTTTTATGATTTTTTTAAATCAACAATTAAAATTATCTTCGGTTTTGGTGTGCTCCTTTCTGTATTTTTATGGTTTGAGGTACTGCTGGGTGCCCATTGATTGAAGCCTTGCAGTGTGGGAGCCACCTCGCCAGAGCTTGTTTGAAGTTTTCCTTCATCTGACTACAGATGCAAGTCTAAACTTTCCCAGCACTTCTTTGAGTATGTTGTTCTGTGACTGCACTCAGTGGCACAGTTGCATTAATTAAATGACAACTTGTGTCAAAGGTACATTTGTCTTTTAAAAACCCCAAGGCACCTTTCACATGGGGCGGACTCCCTTCTGATCAACAGGGGATCTGTTCACAGATTCCCTGCTGATCAGAGCAGAGTGGGCAGATGCTCAGTTCATGCAGAGCGGACACGGACAGAGCTCGCACTTCTGTATGGGTGGCCGGGTGTAAATGGACCTTACTACCTCCTATCCGCCTACAGATCACCTATAGATCCCCTTCAGGGCAGTTTCCCTTCAGTTTGTTTTTAGTGGGACAGATTGGATCGGAGGTAGGTGGGTGTAAACAGACTCAAGTCCTTTTGCACCCTCCAGTCCAGAGGAGTATATGGACCATCCAATCAGGCATGACCTGATCGAAATGGTCACGTGAAAGAAACCTACAATGTATTTATCACAATAGACATTAAGTGTGCAACTCTATAGTTACTAGGCAAATATTTCTTTGTTTAGTTATGGCAACACATGGAACTTAAAGCCAGTTTAATGTTGTCATGCCGGTGATTACAGGGTCTCCTAAACTTAAAACAATGCCTCAGAGGTAGCTATACCTATCTTTCAGTACTTGCGGATGTCTATGTTTGATCCAGACACTATAGTCACATCTGTTTTGTTTATTCATTTTTTGACTATATTAATTTTTGCCCATTGTGGCACATTAGGATTTTTAAGCTTACTTGTTGTGTTTTGAAAAACTGTTTGATGGCCTATTTGCACTTTGGAATGGAATCAGTTTACATTTTGTGGTGACTTACTCATGTCCTTCCCTGGAAGGCTCTATGTTGGGAATATCACAAGGGTGGCCAAAAGGGTGAGACAAAGGGAAAAGATACAAATTATGGTGAATGCAATTTATATTATTGCTCACCAGGGAATATCAGCCAGCAAAAATCTGTCCGAACAAAGTCTTGTCGATTCTACTTCTGCAACTCTCTGCCACTTCTCTCTCCATAATACCCATATAAAATATAAATTCTCTGTGTTGTACATTTTCTATCCCATTTCATTAATGTCCCAGGTAACTTACATATGACATTTGGCGAAGTTTAATGTTTCATTCCTAGTGCTTGCAAACTGATTTAACA
The DNA here is from genome assembly GCF_042186555.1 of Aquarana catesbeiana. Classification (NCBI taxonomy): domain Eukaryota; kingdom Metazoa; phylum Chordata; class Amphibia; order Anura; family Ranidae; genus Aquarana; species Aquarana catesbeiana. The sequence continues at coordinate 201,147,123 of NC_133328.1, read as the reverse complement.
AAGATCATTGTAATCCTAACTCATGCTGAGCATAGAAGCGTGTATAGTGTTGTGAAGTTAGAAACATGTCCAGAGTTGCCAACTTTCTAAACTGTGGATGCTAAAGCTGATATCCAAGGTTTGTGGCCTCTCTTTTGTTTAAAAAAAAAAAATCATCTTTGGTTAGAGGGGTTTAAGGTGATTAAGGTTGTGTAGTGCTACTCCCATAGGAGCCGCAGGAATAACTGTTTAGGTCTTCCCAACTTCTGCCCCACATCCAGGCACACAACAGGCTCATTCACTCCCACCAGTCTAGGCAATGTTGTTTTTGTTGTTTTTATTTTTGGAGAACTTGGATAGGGATGAGGGAAGTGGTGGGATACTCCAAATATAAGAGCTATGTACAACTGAGGACAATCTATGATGAAGTCCAGGCTTGTAACAAACCATAGACTTCAGCTTAAGTAGCATTAGAGCCATTAGAGCAAAGTTCCTTTAAGTAGGAAAGTGTCTGGACAGAGCTCTTCAGGACACCACAGGTCCCCTTCAATAGACCCACAGCTGACTATAATAAGGCACCAGAGGGGTAGCTAAAGTACAGGGTTCCCAAGATATTTCAATGTCTGTACTCACAAGGCCCAAGTACAGATGGAGCCTCCTTCCAATCTTCCAAGCGATGCTCTGCAGTGATACTAGACATATCTATAGCAGACGACTCCTCTCATTCAACTTCTTCCAAGCACCAGGGTCTCAGCATTCCTCCTCAGGTCAGCCACCCGAGGCCTTTTCACTGCAGCTTGTGCCTGATAGGGCAGCGTGCCCCCAGAGTTCTGTGTGCTCCCAAAATAGTCTGCATAGCTCCACAAGTTACCTGGATACAGAGGGAGATATCCAGCAAACTGGCAGCTGCAGAGCACACAGATAGGACCTAACTAAACAATCACAGCTCATTGGGTACAGTGAGCCAAACTATGCTTTTAACTAATCCAAATTTATAGCCACACTGACTACAGTCAAAAACACACACTAACACTTACCTAAATATATCCTAGCACCTACTGTACCTAGGAGGGTGCTACACTTGTTTTAAGACTTAAATTGTTTGCATGGCTCCCGAGTCTCTTTTGTTTATGTTCTGAGTGTTTGTTATTGGGTGTGCTTGGTAAGTTGTTGTTAGTTAAGGTGTTTTAGACACTTAAACAATAGGTATAAAAAGGTGTACAAATTACAGCTTGAAAAAACTAAGAGACAGTACACAATAGGGTTTTAAATGTTTATTTATTTTTTGGTGTGTTTTCCTGCTATTTGATGTACTTTAATGTATAACAGTTAAATACATCTTAAAAATACCAATTTACTATTCAGTTTTTTTTCCCACTGTCTTAAAACCAATTGTCTATTAACTGAAAATATACACCCCAAAAAATTACAAGCAAAGGGCCCCAGGATGTTTTACTTTTTTTTATTTTATTTTAGGGGGGGTCATCACAACTTACAGGATCATGATCACAGATGGGGGTCTATATTTAAAAAAATCATTGGACAGATTTAACAAGCATTTGCCCATCCTTATCAGCCACAATGGTTTATTTGTGGCTATGTCAATATAATCCCTATTATGGACTCAAACTCCCCCATCCTTCTTTGTATACACAGACCTGAAGAAGGAATTTAATACATTTGTCTTTTCTTTTTGCCAAGTCACCCACTCCAGATTATTTTGTAAAGGGCCTACATGCCTCAGCATGTAGGCCCATCTCAACCTGACCTTTTTGCTATTAATATATTTGAAGACGTTTTGGGGGTTTGTCCTATTCTCTTTTCCAATTTTGATTTTTTTCTACCTTGGTTTACTTTTCACATATTCTGTTCTATACTTTGTAAAGTTTAAATGATGATAGTACTCCGTCATTTTAATATTTTAAAAAGCTCATTTCTTATTGTTTGTAGCTTTTTTAATTTTATCCCTGAGCCATATAGGTTTAACATTTAGCCTTTTAAACTTGCTGCCTATGAGATTTTTTTTGTAGTGTGTTTGCATACAATCATTTTGAAGAATTCCCATTTCTGTTCTGTGTTCATCTATGCCAATATTCCCTCCCAGTCTGAGACTTGGAGAGCAGCCCTCAGCCTTGGAAAATTGGCTTTCTTAAAGTTAAGCGTTTTTATCTTACCAGTATGTGCTTATTGTTTACAGCTAAAATTAAATGAAATATTATTATGGTCACTGCTACTCAGATGCTCTTTTATATGAACATTAGTAATACGCTCTGCATGGTTTGAAACTACCAGGTCCAGCAAAGCATCATTTCTAGTTGGGGCCTCTAAAAAATGTACAATAAAATTGTCTTTTAATAAGTTTATATATTTTAACCCTTTAACTGTTCCTGCAGTGCCATTACTCCAGTCACTTTCGGCTATTTATTTTATTGATCCAGAGACCATTGGCCTCTCATTCCCTGGATAAGAAGCCCTAATGTGGTTCTGTCTGCCATTAATTTTTAACATTTGAGACATTAATTTCTGTGCTCTAACCTACAAGGTGGGATTCCTTGAAGACATCACCTCTGCAAGACAAATGTCTGAGCTGGCAGTCTTATCTTACAAGTAAAAGAAAAATTCCAAAAATATAAACATTAAAAAAAGCAGCACACAAAGGGCAGCTCACATATGTCATAACCGAGGCCAACTTGTGCAAGGGTGGTCAGTCTACAACTAACTTCAATAAAAAAACCTTGTTAAGTCAACCTGCCTGTTCTGAAGTCACTAAAGATGTGCATGTAGGGTGTATCAAAGAACAGGGCTTGGAAGGGGGATGAAGAGGAATCTTTACAAGGGTCTAACCTGCAGTGGAAGGAGAAGAGGCTATATTGCCATTGCTAGGGGCAACCAGAGTATTGCTGGAAACTTAAGAAGAGAGTCACTGAGAGTCATAGTGACATGGCAGGGGTGACAGAGGGGCCTTGCAGTGAGGGGGTTTGTGAGCTTGGCCACCTGCCTAGCAACCAGTGCCCAGTGGGAACAATATCACTTCATGGGGTATCCCAGGTTCCTAGCCTGGGATGTCACAGAAGAAAAGAAGTGAGTCAGGGGCTTCATGAATGAAGAAGCTCAGGAGCATGCGAAGAGATAGTCTCTGTGTCAGGGAGAAGTATCATAGTGTCACTGGGAATGAGGTGACATGTTGAGCAGTTGTCACGTACCTGGTAGAAGACTAAACTGATGAGATTGATCGCTCTTGTATCTCCAGCCCAGGCCCCGCTCAAGGTGAAACAGATGGTGCAGAGGGACAGGAGAAAACGATTGATGGCAGGTGTTGATAGAAGAACTTGTATCAGGCTATGCAGGCTTGAGAAGTCAGACAGGACTTTAGGCCAGGAGCAGAGGTGATACATGCTGGACCAGCCGAGGCAAAAGGTGCACTCCGCATGTACTGTAGGTTATGGAACTGTTGATAGAAGAACTTGCATCAGGATATGCAGGCTTGAGAAGTCAGACAGGACTTTAGGCCAGGAGCAGAAGTGATACACGCTGGACCAGCCGAGGAAAAAGGGGCACTCCGCATGTACTGCAGGTTCTGGAACTGTTGATAGAAGAACTTGCATCAGGATATGCAGGCTTGAGAAGTCAGACAGGACTTTAGAAGAACAAACTAAAGCTCTGCGCTTAAGACAGGTGAAAGGTATGCAGCCTCCTCTAATAGACCCCCTAAAGGGCTAATATATAGATAAATATAGAAAGTGGGGTAGATGGCGCTCCCTAGTAGGGGGGTAGAGTTTTCTATTCAGGCACCCACATTGCTTAAAGGGGGAAACCATAAACAGAAAATAACAAAAGCAAAAGACAAAGTGAAAACAACGTGAAAAAGATTAGGCAAGTGATATACCACTAATAATAAAAATAAAAATAAAAGATAAATAAAAATAGAAATAAAAATAGAAATAGCCCCCTATGAAATCGCATATGTGTTATTAAATGAGTAAATATGTGTATCTAATCATATCCATAAATCTGACTATAAATAACCATAAGCATAAACGTGAAAAATACTATATCATTAATGTGTTTATATTCATTAATCATTATATGAATATAAATATAAGTGCATGAGGTATTGTTCACCTATATATGTACATCATGCCAAGTCCAGCAGTGAAATAACATGCCAAGTCCAGAAAAAAAAACAAAAACAGCCCAAAACCAGCATCCAAAATAACACAGTAACCAAAAAAATGACAAAAATTAGTGAACCAAAAATAATAATGAAGTTCCAAAAAGAAAATATTGTTCAAACAATCTGGTGACTCTTGTGCTCAAAACTGAACAGGTGACTCTTGTGCTCCCCGCATGGGTCCCCACTCACCGACTCCTCATACCCCTACAGGGGGAATATGCACAACTGGATAGTAATGAATGGCCCCTCTTGGTGGCTCCGTCACAAATCCATGCTTCTGATCCACCTATGCAGTGTAGGGCATCAGAAACCGGTCATCCACTCAGCTCAGCCTCCGTTGTCACTTCAGGAGTAATCCAACTACTCTTCATGGCTTGAATGCTCCTTGCTGCAGTGCTTCTCTACCCTGATTCCTTTCCGATGTGTGGTTTGGCTGGCTTTGTCAATTTTTTGGTTACTGTGTTATTTTGGATGCTGGTTTTGGGCTGTTTTTTTGTCTGGACTTGGCATGTTATTTCACTGCTGGACTTGGCATGATGTACATGTATAGATGAGCAATACCTCATGCACTTACATTTATATTCATATTTATATATATTTATGTATTTTTTGCATGGGATTGGTGACATTTTTGGAATTCACGGGATTATCAACTCTGAATTGACACATAAATGATCTAGTATTTTTCACGTTTATGCTTATGGTTATTTATAGTCAGATTTATGGATATGATTAGATACACATATTTATTCATTTAATAACACATATGCGATTTCATAGGGGGCTATTTCTATTTTTATTTCTATTTTTATTTATTTTTTATTTTTATTTTTATTATTAGTGGTATATCACTTGCCTAATCTTTTTCACTTTGTTTTCACTTTGTCTTTTGCTTTTGTTTTTTTCTTTTATGGTTTATGGTATTCTTTTTCGTTTATGGTTTCCCCCTTTAAGCACTGTGGGTGCCTAAATAGAAAACTCTACCCCCCTACTAGGCAGGACTTTAGGCCAGGTGCAGAAGTGATACACGCTGGACCAGCCGAGGCAAAAGGGCACTCCGCATGTACTGCACGCTCTGGAACTGTGGCTTGTCGAAGCTCTCAGCAGACTTTAGGGAGGAACACACTGCAATGACTGGAGCGGTTATGAAGGACAGCCAAAGCAGACATTCCATAGTTGTATGAAGCCAAGTCCAAAGCAGGAGTGAGGTTACAGAGGTAGCCGAGTTCAGTAGTAGGTGGGCAACGAGGTACAGAAGCGTAGGCAAAAGCGTAGTCAGGAACAAAGCCGAGGTCAGAAACAGATGGGTCGAGGTACAAGCAGAATTCAGGATCAAATAGAATAAAATTAAAATGACTGCGCTTATCAGACAAAAAGAGCAAGGGAATAAGTGTATGGTTGAAACATAAATATGTTTGTTTTTTAGAAAACAAAGCTGCAATTTCCTGTGAGATACACACAAAATAAAATTAAAATTACTGCCCTTATCAGACAAGAAGAACAAGTGAATGAATGAAACATAAATACGTTTTTTTTTTAAAAAAAGCAAAGCTGCAACTTCCTGTGTGATACGCATAAAATAAACAACTTTCTGTATTAAGTTGCGCTATGCTCTCATATGAGGGAATACTAGCAATAAACCTTAATAATGGTAAATTATATATAAAAAATGACTCTGTACTTAAATAAAAATAGATTGATTCATTGATTAGATCATGTTTAGAATAGTCCACTGTTTTAAGGTGATTTTCAAACGTCCACTGTTTTAAGTTGATTTTCAAACGTGAAATTAACACACGATACACCCAAGAGTCGTGGTTAAAAGAGATAAAGACCTCCACCTCTGCACACACTGCCGCTTACTGACTCCAAATGATCTCCTATTACAGGAGATCACACTCGCTTGTGGCTTAATACCCAGCCCGAGTCTTTTGAGAGGTGGAACGGTGATCCCAGAGTCTTCACAGTCTTTCAGGGGCAGGTGTTGCCCATTGATCCCCAAAAAGACATAAGCTTCCATAGTGTAAAATCCTAGGTTACTTTATTTAAATAAGAAAGCATTGCACTTACAGTTAAAACAATAGGAGATTGCAGTATAAACAAGCTGGCTGGCTCTGGATAGCAGCCCTTCACTCTGGGACCTGCGTGAACGCAGTGACATCAGCACGTCGCTCCTCCCTATGTGTTTCATTGTCCTGGGGCCTGTTGAATGCCACTATATGTCTTATTCACACAAGAAAGGAAGCATTCCTTTCTTGTGTGAATAAGACACCTAGGGGGTTATTCACAAAAGGCAAATCCACTTTGCACTACAAGTGCACTTGGAAGTGCAATTGCTGTAAATCTGAGGGGAAGATCTGAAATGAGGGGAAGCTCATCCAATCATGTGCAAAGTAAAATGCAGTTTTTTTATTTTCCTTGCATGTCCCCCTCGGATCTACAGCGACTGCACTTCCAATTGCACTTGTAGTGCAAAGTGGATTTGCCTTTCGTAAATAACCCCCATAGTGGCATGATCTAATCAATTAATCAATCAATATTTATTTATGTACGGAGTCATATTATATATATATAATTTAGCATTATTAAGGTTTATTGCTAGTATTCACTCACATGAGAGCATAGCGCAACTTAATATAGAAAGAATTCAGGATCAGGTCAGCCGGGTCATCAATGGAAATCAGGTATAGAATACACACAAAACACGGGAAAAGCTGAAGACCAGTCAGCACTGACAGTGAACAAGAGCATTCCTTAAATAGCCTGTCTGGCACCAGAAACTGTGGACACACTCCTGCGAGTGGCAGCGATGCACCTATGCTCATTTCTATGAACGATGCTATGTGCATGTGCATATCTATGCGCCAGTCACCATACTGGAATTCCCTTACAGCTGTGCTAATGGAGTTGAATACAGGCTCTATGGTACCCACTCGGAAGTGCTGCATTAATTAGGAGAAGTTATGGTGCAAGAGGAACCCGCTTCTAAGTTGCAGCCTTAATGCTGATTTCACATGACTGCAGCCTTAGCTTGTAAGTGCAGGCATTAGCTAGTGTTGTAAGGGGGAGAGGTGACTTCGCTGGCATTGTCATCAAGTCCTTATTTTTATTTATTTTTTTGCTATATATAATAATGAATCAGACTGGTGTGCAGCAACAATGTAAAAGTAAAACAAAAGTATTATAAATGCAAATTATGTGATGCCATTCATGGATGCTATTCATGTGAACGGTACAGTCCACGAACATCACATACAGCTTAAAAGCATCTCCTAAGTATGTAATTGAAAGGAGGATTAGGATTTCTATCACAATTTGGATAGAAGCACTATACTCAGAGCAGCTATGAAAAGTTATAGATTTAATAGAAAGTAATTAAATATTTTAACATCAAAAGTGAAATGCTTTTGCAACAGCTTTAAGATCTATAAAGAAAATGAATATGTATGTAGCATGTGTAATATGTGCTCGCTATTAATGTTGCCATTGCTAAATTAATCTTCAAATAGAGGAAAAACAATTATTTCATACGAAGAAAAGCACCTCTACAATATAAACCTGTGCAATATGTTTTTTTTTGTATAATAAATGAGTTAAATATAGTTATCCAAACTAGGCTGGGGCAATCAATTCTGTTCTTGATGACACATCTCGAAAAAGAAGATCAACATCTTTTTGCTTCAAGAAATTGAACTTGTGGTCAAGACCTAGGCCGTTAAGCAACCTTCAGAGCATTTTAATACACAATTAACTGGTAATGCTAAGTAGAAGTAAAGCCCGAGTTGATCCAATTAGATAAAAGATGAGTGCAGTTGTTCTCATTACTGTGATGAAGGATGCATGGATTTGCTATCTGTGCTACTTGATGGTAAATGGTGCTAATGAGGCCTGATAGATACTGTGCTCCTAACAAGACTTGCAGTAGAGAGTGATTGCAGTGGAAATAGATTTGATGAGATGCTATGCCCTTTGTAGTGTCTCTGGTGCTGACACTCTGTGACATAATCAGGTCACAAAGCCGGTCATAGCCATCAAAGAAACCTATCTCTTCCTACCTCATTACTAACATACATTATTTATTTGTAAGTCCCTAAAAATTGCTGTGGGCTGTTTGTACTTATTTTTGAACTATCATCTATTATACACATGAGTTAATGAAACACAGGTTGCTTTTAATGGAGCTTTAATTAGAGAAAGCCAGAAAGCAGTCCATTCAAAACCAGCAGAGGGTTACAATAAGACTAATGTGTTCAACAAAGGATTGTATATAGGAAAGCATTAAAAGCTATGTGGACTTAAACCATACAAATGAAAGGTTAATGCATACCTACTGAAATCCTCTGGACAAATTCAATTTAAAATGTGACTCTAATGCTTTCTGTTCTTTTTTGTAATCTGTGATTGTAGGACTTAAAAAATAGTAAAGCCATATGGAAAATGCATTTTAAAGGACACAATATAAATTCACCTTTTTTCTTTGACTGTATTCTGTCCTCATCTTGAAAAAGATGAAGATATGAATACACCTTTGGTGCTTAAAATTAGTGGAATGCATGCCACCAAAACACTGAATAAGCAGACAATAAACTTGGAATCTTCACCTCAAACAAGACTAGCTATTTGTCTCCTTAATTGGTTATCTGTTTACCATTCTGAAGGGTTATGCTGCCATTGCAAGATACTGGTGTGTGATTTATTGACTGTACACTAAGTTCTTTCTGGACACAAGAAAAATTGTAAATGTAAAAAACATACTAGGTTCTGGATACCACTAAACTTTGCTTAGCACAGAGAGTTTCACAGACTGCCAAACTGTGTAATCATCAAGCTGCAAAAATAGGTTCACAAATTAGTAGTCCATGGTAACTGTGCAATCACTACGACTAGAACAGGTGATCTAGAACTCACACAAACAAAGTTTAGGTCAGCTTTTAGATTCCAGGTTTTGATATTATCCAGATTTATATTTCAATTTTAACTCCTCTCCTGAGTTTCCCAGTCTGAAATAACTTTTTTTCAATTTTTGGTGGGGTGCATCATTGGAAAAAAAAAAAATAACATTTCTGCCCTCTGGAAACACACATGCGTGCTGTTCATGTTTTCCAGCTTCTTCCTTAAGGTAAGGGAACTAAAACATGACCTTCTCTTTTTCCTAAAATGCACACCATGGTGACACCTCATCCTCCTTCTCTTTTTTCACCTATAATAAGACCTCACATATGAGTTCTAAAACAAACACAATAGAGAATCCAACCTAATTAACAGTGTTCATCCCATTTTGGAGATTGTTTCAGTTCCTGTTGTGTCTCCAGGAAAGGGAAGGGAAGGAAAATCTTGCCCAATATTAAAAAAAAGTAATTATGTGGGTCCTAACTCACACTGTATCTAAATCTAAAATAATTTTTTGTTTTCAGATGTGCTTTCATTTGGCTTAGGTCAGGAAAAAAGTTCAAGTCACTTTTTGCTTAAAAAAAGATAAGGAATAAAGTAAGTAAAAAGTATAAATTAACCCAAACTATTCAGAGATCATGTCCATAATTGGTAAATTACATCAGCCAACATCCATGGCCGGTAGCAGCCGGCTGGGGTGCTGTCATTTGCGAAGGGGTGCAATGGGAGAGGATCCCAGCAGGTCATTGGGGCATCGCTCATTGTGTTGGTGACTTAAAAAAAACCTCCCCCAATGCCCAGTAACTGAAGAAGCCCTCTTAGACTTTGCCAAGGCCTGTATGCAAGCAGCTGCAGAGTCCTTATACCATATTCCTGCCCCACTCTGGCCAATCATGCAGCTAACATCCACCATGCCATACTGAAATATACCTCTTTTTTACTGCCTGTAGTAATAGAACTCTGGTGCATGGCCAGAGCTCATTCCCACTTGCAGACTTGAGAGGGTGTCAAATCAGCCTAGTGAGGTTGAATGCCAATCCACTTGGATTGCCCTTATATCAAAATGAAATAGACGTGTAAAAACAAGCAGATGAATATCAGCATGTTTGGGTGACAGGTTATCTATATATAGTCCAGTCTGAATGAATGGCCTGTCCTTTAAATCACAGACCCACCCACTGCTCATATCATTGCCAGGCCCACCTCTCTTTATGACCCCAAAGTAGAGCAGTGCCCTTTTGCCAGTTTAAAGTGTCCTAAAATGTAAACTACTTTGACCGTTCCCTCCTGTAAGCTGCCCATGTAATTGGTGCCAATGACTGCACAATCAGCTCCTCTAAGGTGGGTTCATGAGCTGCCAAACAGATTCTGGACACTTTAGTGCATGCCTGTTGACATAGTTGGCTAGTTTGTAAAATACATTCAATTTACCCCTGGACAATGCATAATCTATGGAATTAATGACCCCTGAGACATGCTTAGCTTTAAATAAAGTGTTTGCCTACAGGCATCTTAGGACAAGGCACCTAAGCAGCCTCACCACTTCTTATGACCATACTGGGAAGTTGTTTATGGCATACAGAGCCTTGAAAAAGTATGCATTTGTGCGGTCACATGTGGCTGTATAAAGTGAGAGCCATAGGGGGGCATCTGCATCAGGAGCTGTGGGAGTAGTGCCAGTGACCGCACAAATGCACATTTTCACCACACTTCCTTTTCCTGCTGAGACAATTGCACTCTGGATAATGATCACACTATGCACTATGCAGCATCAGAATTCTTTGGGATTGCCAGCTAACACACTACCAATTAATGGAGATACGCAACTTTCTTCATGTCCATTTATGTGCATTTATGCGGTCACTGGCAATACTCCCACAGGTTCCGATGCAGGTGCCCCCTGACAGCTCTCACTTTATACAACCACATGTTGAACCCTGAGCTGAATTGTAAGCATACTAATGCCCCATACACACGACCGGATTTTGCAAAACAAATGTTGATGTGAGCTTGTTGGCTGAAAGTCCGACCATGTGTATGCTACATCGAACATTTGTTGTCGGACTTTCCGCCAACAAATGTTGGCTAGCAAGTTCTCAAATTTTCCACCAACAAAACTTTGTTGTAGGAAATTCCAGTCATGTGTACACAAGTCCGACACACAAAAGTTCACGCATGCTCGGAATCAAGCAGAAGGAGCCGCATTGGCTATGGAAGTTCCTTTTTCTCGGCTCGTCGTACATCTTGTACGTCACCACGTTCCCACGTTCGTAATTGTTGGCCAACATTTGTGTGACCGTGTGTATGCAAGACAAGTTGGAGCCAACAACCTTCAAACAAAATTCCACGGTTTTGTTGTCAGAAAGTCCGATCGTGTGTACAGGCCATAAGATTTGCATTTGCTCCTAAAGAAGTGTAATATACTCCATGAAACACGTCAAGCCATATGGATGCAATTCCTTTATTAGAATCATGTGTTTTATTGTTTGATAATTTATACAGAATGTTGCTAATTATAGACCAATGCTACAATTGTTAATTGAGATTTTTAACACATTCAACTCCCAATTCCATTTTAAATATTTTAGTGTGTTATGATCCAGCTGAATTATGATGAATATGTTTTATTACTTGAATGAATTATTGCAATCATGGACATGATTGCCGATGAGACTCTGTAACAATAAAATGTGTTTTCAACATTATTGTTTATTATTGTTTCATGTTCCTATTCGTATTGTGTATATACAGTATATATGAATTAACAATGTGTTTATACATATCTAGCTATCACTAACTGTATACTATGCACCTCATTTAAAGTCCCAAACTCCTCTTTTTTATTTATGCACAGGGATGGAGGTACTTGGTTACGTATACTATATGCCTCATTCAAAGTCCCAAACCCTCTCTGCTTAACTCAATAGGATTTAGGTCTGGACTTTGACTGGGCCATTCTAACACATGAATATGCTTTGATCTAAACAGGATTGTAGCTTTAGCTGTATGTTTAGGGTTGTTGTCCTGCTGGAAGGTGAACCTCCGCCCCAGTCTTAATTCTTTTGCAGGTTTTCTTCTAAGATTACCCTGAATTTGGCTTCATCCATCTTCCCAGAAACTCTGACCAGCTTCCCTGTCCTGCTGAAAATCATCCCCACAACATGATGCTGCCACAACCATATTTCATGGTGGGGATGGTATGTTCAGAGAGATGTCCAGTGTTAGTTTTACGCCATACATAGCATTTTGCTTTTAGGCCAAAAAGATAAATTTTGGTCTCATCTGACCAGAGCACCTTCTTCCAAATGTTTCTTGTGCCCCCCACATGGATTCTCGCAATCTGCAAACAGGACTTCCTATGGCTTTCTTTCAACAACTACTTTCTTCTTGCCACTCCTCCATAAAGGCCAGATTTGTGGAGTGCACGACTGATAGTTGTCCTGTGGACAGATTCTCCCACCTGAGCTGTGGATCTCTACAGCTCCTCCAGAGTTACCATGGGCCTCTTTACTGCTTCTCTTTTTAATGCTCTCCTTGCCTGTCAGTTGAGGTGGACAGCCTACCTGTCTTGGTAGGTTTGCAGTTGTGCCATACTCTTTCCATTTTCAGATGATGGATTGAACAGTGCTCCATGAGATGTTCAAAGCTTGGGATATTTTTTTATAACCCAACCCTGCTTTAACCACTTCAGCCCCGGAAGGCTTTACCCCCTTCCTGACCAGAGCACTTTTTACAATTTGGCACTGCGTTGCTTTAACTGCTAATTGCGCAGTCATGCAATGCTGTACCCAAATGAAATTTGCGTCCTTTTTTTCCCACAAATAGAGCTTTCTTTTGATGGTATTTGATCACCTCTGGGGTTTTTATTTGTTGCACTATAAACGGAAAAATACCGAAAATTTTGAAAAAAAATGATATTTTCTACTTTTTGTTATAAAAAATCCAATAAACTCAATTTTAGTCATACATTTAGGACAAAATGTATTTGGCCACATGTCCTTGGTAAAAAAAATGTCAATAAGCGTATATTTATTGGTTTGCGCAAAAGTTATAGCGTCTACAAACTAGGGTACATTTTCTGGAATTTACACAGCTTTTAGTTTATGACTGCCTCTGTCATTTCTTGAGGTTCTAAAATGGCAGGGCAGTACAAACCCCCCCAAATGACCCCATTTTGGAAAGTAGACACCCCAAGGAAATTGCTGAGGCATGTTGATCCCATTAAATATTATGTTTTTGTCCCAAGTGATTGAATAATGATAAAAAAAAAAATTTACAAAAAGTTGTCACTAAATGATATATTGCTCACACATGCCATGCTTATATGTGAAATTGCACCCCAAAATACATTTAGATGCTTCTCCTGAGTATGGGGATACCACATGTGTGGGACTTTTTGGGAGCCTAGCCGCGTTCAGGATTTCTAAGGGCGTAAATTTTTTATTTCACTCCTCACTACCTATCACAGTTTTGAAGGCCATAAAATGCCAAGATGGCACAAAACCCCCCCAAATGACCCCATTTTGGAAAATAGACGCCCCAAGCTATTTGCTGAGAGGCATGTTGATACCATGGAATATTTTATATTTTGCTACAAGTTGCAGGAAAATTACAAACTTTTTTTTTTGCACAAAGTTGTCACTAAATGATATATTGCTCAAACATGCCATGGGCATATGTGGAATTACACCCCTAAATACATTCTGCTGCTTCGCCTGAGTATGAGGATACCACATGTGTGGGACTTTTTGGGAGCCTAGCCGCGTGCAGGGCCCCGAAACCAAGTGGTTTACGAGAGGCCGAATTTTGTAGAGTCGATCGTATCCAGGGTCTCCACGAGGACGACAGAGTTTATTGTCATTGAAGTGCATGAACCGCAAGATCTGCTTGTATCGTGCCCTGGTCATAGAGGCAGAGAACAAGGGCATATGGTGAATTGGGTCAGTGGACCAATATGACCGCAACTCACTCTTTTTAGTTATGCCCATGTTGAGGGAAAGGCCGCAGAAAGAGCTTAAATTCGGAAACCGTAATTGGTCTCCAATCTCTGGCAAGGGAGGACTGGGGAATAGTGGCGATGTGTTGAACAGCGTACAAATTGCTTTGGTCCACAATAAATCTATAGAGATCTTCAGTGAAAAACAGCGAATAAAAATCAAGTGACGTAAAATCAACTGTTTCCACCTGAATGCCAGGTTGGCCAGTGAATGGGGGAAGTACGGGTGCTGCAGAAGTGGTGGGTTCCCAATTAGGATTGGCGAATGCAGCAGGAAGGGCACTATGGGCACTACTTGTGCTTGCCACCTAACCAGCTTGAACTGCACTTATGGGACTCGCCACGTCACCACGTGATACTGCAGTGCTGGATTGACTACGACCAGGGTGTACTAGACCGCTGGTGCTTGCCAGTTCACCAGAAGGAAGAGTGGCGCTAGTACTGCTCTGCTCCATACGAGGGACCTGTGGTTCTTGCACATCAATGCCAGAAGAAGAGGATTGGGGTCTGGTACGTCTGACCTTGGCAGGGACCACAACTCCGTCATCAGAGCTATCTGTCATGGAGCCGCTCTCCTCTACAGGATCGTATTCTGTGCCTGAATCTGACAGATGAGTGACTTCCTCTTCACTATCTGTCATGCTCAGAAACGTGTAGGCCTCTTCACTAGTCTACCTCCGATTTGCCATTTTGGGCTCTAAATTTAGTGGTACACTAGTGAGATTCACAGGTAAAAAAGCTCCTGACTGTTAGCGACTGTATCAAAACGCTACAAAAAAAACTGTTAGCGATCGCAGGGATCAGACCTGACTCTGCGAATGCTGCAGTTATGTGTGTTTAGTGTTTTGTAAGTGACAGTGATCGATCGATACTGCACTTGGGTGGGCTGGGTGGAGGGGAAAAACGCAGGTGTTAGCAGGTATCTGGGCTGATCCCGCTAACACTGCATTTTTGGGAACCCTAAACTGCTGGGACCGCTAGTATAGATCTGATCGGATCAGATATTGATCCGTTCAGATACTATACCACTAAGGGAGGTGTATGCTGCGTGCGTGGGTGTTAGCGGTACTGGCACTAACCTGACGCTGCCTGGGGCAACGCAGAACCTATCTGACCCTAAAACTTAACTTATATCTCCGCCGAACGATCAGGGGGTTAAACCTTTATTAGGTAATAAACCCTAATATGCCCTGAAACTATAAAAAAACAACTAACTAACCAGCGTCACCCGTAACAGTTATACAGTGATCACTGGTGAAAGGGTTAACTAGGGGGGCAATCAGGGGGTTAAAACCTTTTATTAGGTAGTATATGGGGGTCCCTGACGCTATAAAACGCTGACGGCGAACCTAAATACTTACCTCCCTAACTAGCATCATCTGTGACACTAATACAGCGATCAGAAAAACGATCGCTTAGTGACACTGGCGACAGGGGGGTGATCAAGGAGTTTTCACATATTTATTTGTAAAAAATTTGTAAAACCATTTATCATTTTCCTTCCACTTCCCAATTATGTGCAACTTTGTGTTGGTCTATCACACTAAATCCCAATAAAATACATTTACATTTTGGTTGTAACATAACAAAATGTGGAAAATTTCAAGGGGAATGAATACTTTTTTAAGGCACTGTATATGATACTCATTGTCTAGCCAAAACTCCACCTGCCTATCCCTCAGTTCGTCCCTTCAAAGCTCAATTGCCACTATAATTGTGAACAGTTCCAGCAAACTTAAGATTCACCTCCTCAAATGCACTGGGCCAGGTTCCCGTGTAATATTTTCCATAGAAGAAGGCACCATATCTGAAACCCCCTGCTGCTTAAGTAAATTTATTTCATATTCCTAAATAAACTGCCTGCTTTGCCCTACCATTGATGTCACTTAAAAACTCCTTTCAGACACAAAAGTCCACCTTCATTTGCTTTGTCATCTTAATCTTGCCATGCTGCTTGGTGACCCCCTCGTGCTAAATTCCAGCTCGCAACTAAAAATTTCAAGTATCGCCCTAACTGCAGTCAATGGATCCTAACAGCCTTTGCATTTCCATCAGACATACTTTATTAGTCCTTGTGCCCACCCCCCCTCACCTTGGCTAGCAGGTCGGCCACTTTGTCCTCAGGCAATATGCACACACACTCCTATGAGTCTCTTTCAATGTCTAGGTGAGATAAGCAGGTGGTCAGATATTTGGTTATCTCAGGTGCCACTGGAAAGTCCTAAGTCTTCCCAAAGTCCTCAAACATAAGGACTCTGCATTCATATTGCACACTCCATGGGTAAACATAAGTCTACCATTGCAAGTAAAATTTACCATCTAGTCTGCAACCCATGAAGTTTACACTTTCTGAGTGTAAATGCAGTAGTATTGCTTGCAATTACACTTCTCCACATATTTAATCTCTTGTATTGCCTTAACCACTTTCCTAAAAAAGATAAAAGTATGTTACCTTAAGGGACACCACTAGGGATGAGCTTCGTGTTCGAGTCGAACCCATGTTCGACTCGAACATCGGCTGTTCGATCGTTCGCCGAATTGCGAACGTTATGGGCCGTTCGCGCTAAATTCGTGTGGCGCGTCACGGCCCATAATTCACTGCGGCATCGCAGTGCATTGCTGGCTGATGATTGGCCAAGCATGCACTATGACCCGCATGCTTGGCCAATCACAGCGCTGTCAGTAGAGAGAGCTGTAATTGGCCAAAGCCAGGGTGGCTTTGGCCAATTACGGCTCAGGGCATTTAGTACACACCCCACACTATATAAGGCCGCCTGCACGGCGGCCCTGTGTAGTGTGTGTTCCGGTGTGCTGAGAGATAGAGAGAGAGAGAGAGACAGTGTCATTTGATTTGAGTTAGATAGATTAGGCAGAACAGTCAGTCAGTTAGCTGCACTTACAGTGTATTGTGTATATATATGCATCCCAGGTGTTGCATATATATATATACACTGTATTCAGTTTAGCTAGATCCGTTCCTGTTATCTTCTATCTAGACTATTTACATTTAATGCAGTGCGTCCTGCTCACAGTGTTCAGCTAGATCCGTTCCTGTTATCTTCTAGACTATTTACATTTAGTGCAGTGCGTCCTGCTCACAGTGTTCAGCTAGATCCGTTCCTGCTATTTACATTTAGTGCAGTGCGTCCTGCTCACAGTGTTCAGCTAGATCCGTTCCTGTTAAATTCCTACTGACCGGCAGGCTTGTCTGGTTACAGTATATAAAGCTACCTGAAGAAAATTACAGGTGTTCTATTTGATCCTATTAGTACCACGGTCAGGCAGCTAGACTATTTACATTTAGTACAGTGTGTCCTGCTCACAGTGTTCAGCTAGATCCGTTCCTGTTATCTTCCTACTGACAGGCAGGCTTGTCTGGTTACAGTATATAAAGCTACCTGAAGAAAATTACAGGTGTTCTATTTGATCCTATTAGTACCACGGTCAGGCAGCTAGACTATTTACATTTAGTACAGTGCGTCCTGCTCACAGTGTACAGCTAGATCCGTTCCTGTTATCTTCCTACTGACAGGCAGGCTTGTCTGGTTACAGTATATAAAGCTACCTGAAGAAAATTACAGGTGTTCTATTTGATCCTATTAGTACCACGGTCAGGCAGCTAGACTATTTACATTTAGTACAGTGCGTCCTGCTCACAGTGTTCAGCTAGATCCGTTCCTGTTATCTTCCTACTGACAGGCAGGCTTGTCTGGTTACAGTATATAAAGCTACTTGAAGAAAATTACAGGTGTTCTATCCCAGCTTAGTGCAGCTACAGGCCATTAGTATGTCTGGAAGGCCAAGAAGGAGAGGCAGACAGTCACAAGCCAATAAGAGAGGGCAAGCAGGCTCTGTGTCTAGTGCTGGTCGTGGAGACGGTGCATCCTCATCAGCACGTGGCCATGGGACACGCTTGGCCTTTTTTTCGGCAGCTGGCCATGTTGAGCCGCAACATGCGGAAGACTTGGTCGAGTGGATGACCAAGCCGTCCTCATCCTCCTCATCCTCTCTCACCCATGCCCAGGGTGCTTTGTCTGGCAAAGCAGCGGCCTCTTCCCTCAGCTCAATGTCATCAGTGACTCCTTCCCTAGCTCCACCATGTCCTCATGAGGATTCCCTCGAACTGTTTGACCACAGTGTTGGGTACATGCTCCAGGAGGATGCCCAGCGTTTGGAAGGCTCTGATGACGATACTGAGCTCGATGAAGGCAGTAACATGAGCGCGGACAGAGGGGGTGCCCAAGAAGGACAGCAATCTGGCAGTCATGCTCCCCCTGCTGCAGCATACTGCCAGGTTTGCTCCAGTGATGAGGAGGGAGGGGATGATGAGGTCACTGACTCAACGTGGGTGCCTGATAGGAGAGAGGAGGAGGAGGAGGAGGAGGAGGAGGAGGAGGCGGCAGCACATCACCAACGAGGCAGGATGCCCTCCAGGGGCCAGCCTAAGGGCAGCACATTGACTGCATCACACCCCAAAGCTCCACATGTGCAGGGCGCTGCAGTCTCTGCGCGTTATTCAAAAAGTTCTTTGGTGTGGGCCTTTTTTGAGACGAGTGCATCAGAAAGGCCTTGCAGAAAGGTCTGTGCAACGCGTTCCCAGAGACTGGGAGGTTACAAACTCCTGTTTCTGGACAACGTGTTGCTGAGGCTTCGGTCAGTCAAAGAAGGAGCGGTGGAGAAGGTGGCCGTCTGACCGATGCGTTCAGACAATTTTTTGGTCCGCAGCCCCAAGGTATGATCGGTTCCAGCAACCATCGCCAGCGTCTGTTTTACATGGTGCAGGAATACCTAGGGGCAAGATCAGACTTGGACACCTTTCCCACCGAAAATCCTCTGGGTTACTGGGTCTTGAGGATGGATCACTGGCCAGAGCTTGCACAGTATGCAATTGAGCTACTGGCCTGTCCTGCATCCAGCGTTCTTTCGGAACGCACATTCAGTGCTGCTGGAGGCGTGGTAACCGATCACAGGGTGCGTCTGTCCACCGACTCGGTCGATCGGCTGACCTTCATAAAAATGAATGAGTCTTGGATCACCACCAGCTACCAAGCACCTGATGCTGATGTAACCGAATAATTTTTTTTGAAATCTCAGATCCCTTCAAAGACTGCCTATGCTGATGCTGAGTGACTATCCCTGAGTAATTATCCTCTTCCTCCTCAATCATCACGCTGATAGCTTGTAAGAACATTTTTGGTTCTGGGCGCCACCACCAGTGCCTAAGGCACAATTTTTCAGCCCCTGTTTAACAGGGGCGTGTAATTACAATTTTTGATGTAATACTTTGCAGCAGGGCTCGTTCCTGCATTCCAACTAGAGTGTCTGTGAGGGGTTGCAGTGTTGTGGCACCAGCACCAGTGCCTAGGGCCCAATTTTTCTGCCCCTGTCTAACAGGGGCGTGTAATTACAATTTTTGATGCAATACTTTGCAGCAGGGCTCGTTCCTGCGTTCCAACTAGAGTGTCTGTGAGGGGTTGCAGTGTTGTGGCACCAGCACCAGTGCCTAAGGCCCAATTTTTCTGCCCCTGTCTAACAGGGGCGTGTAATTACAATTTTTGATGCAATACTTTGCAGCAGGGCTCGTTCCTGCGTTCCAACTAGAGTGTCTGTGAGGGGTTGCAGTGTTGTGGCACCAGCACCAGTGCCTAAGGCCCAATTTTTCTGCCCCTGTCTAACAGGGGCGTGTAATTACAATTTTTGAAGCAATAATTTGCAGCAGGGCTCGTTCCTGCGTTCCAACTAGAGTGTCTGTGAGGGGTTGCAGTGTTGTGGCACCAGCACCAGTGCCTAAGGCCTAATTTTTCAGCTCCTGTTCAACAGGGGCATGTAATTACAATTCTTGATCTAATATTTCACAGCAGGGCCCTGTGAGGGCTTACAGTGTTGTGGCCACAGCAACACCTAAGGCCCAAATTTCTGCTGAGTATATAGGGCAGGACCCTACTTTCAAACATCTAACTTACAAACGACTCCTACTTGCAAACGGAAGGAGACAACAGGAAGTGAGATGAAATCTACCCCTAGGAAGGGAAATTCTCTCCTGTAAGAGTTAATATGGGAAAACAAGTTCTCCTTTCCACTGATGCTTTCCAATCCTTGTTCCACAAAAAAACCCAAATTTTCAAAAAACATTTTTCATTGGGACAAAAAAGTGAGGTGAAATCTTCTGAAGAGGAGGAAAGACAGCAAAACAAATGTCACAGGGGTGATAACCCTTCCCTATGTTTTCCAAAAAGCTTAGAAAAGATTTTTTGGCTGGAGCTAAACACGTTAAAAATGTTCAAAATTACAAACAGATTCTACTTAACAACAAACCTACAGTCCCTGTCTTGTTTGCACCGCCTGTATACTGCTGTTCAGAGTATATAGGGCCTGGTGGCCCCACACCTTTCCTTATTTTAATTTGGGTGCGGGGTTCCCCTTAATATCCATACAAGACCCAAAGGGACTGGTAATGGACTGGGGGGTACCCATGCCGTTTGTCTCACTGATTTTCATCCATATTGCCATGACCCGACATGACATTAAACCCGCAAGCAGTTTTAAATGAGATTTTTTCCTTTAAAAATGACATTTGGTGCAGGGACTGTTCTAAACATGGGAAACACGCGTCACTTTACAGGCATACTATAGACACCCCCCAGGTACGATATTTAAAGGAATATTTCACTTTTTTTTTTTTACTTTAAGCATCATTAAAATCACTGCTCCCGAAAAAACGGCCGTTTTTAAAAGTTTTTTTTGCATTGATACATGTCCCCTGGGGTAGGACCCGGGTCCCCAAACCCTTTTTAGGACAATACCATGCAAATTAGCCTTTAAAATGAGCACTTTTGATTTCGAACGTTCGAGTCCCATAGACGTCAATGGGGTTCTAACGTTCGTGCGAACTTTCGGTCCGTTCGCGGGTTCTGGTGCGAACCGAACCGGGGGGTGTTCGGCTCATCCCTAGACACCACATAGATTTGACCCTTTTATTCATCTTGCTGACTCCCTCATCCCTGTACTTCTCTGATATTTTAAAGAGATTGTAAACCCTCACTTTTTTTTCTAAAAATAACAAACATGCCTATACTTACCTGCTCTGTGCAATGGCTTTGCACAGAGCAGCCCCGATCCTCTTCTTCTTGGGTGCCCCGTCAATGCTCCAAGCCCCTCCTCTTAATCGGGTGCCCCCACGGAAAGTTGCTTTCCATGGGGGGGACCCATGCGGGCTCGCTCCCTAGTCCCGCTGTTGTGTCCATTGACACAGACAGCTGGACTCAGCCCTGCTCCCATGTCACAGCTTTTGATTGACAGCAACAGGAGCCAATGGCTCCTGCTGCTATAAATCTGTCCTATGAGGAGAGCGACAGTGGCTGGAGCCGCTGTGCTCGTGCACATCGCTGGATCGGGTTCAGGTGAGAAAAAGGGGGGCTATGGGGGGCAGCTGCAGCACAGGAGGTGTTTCACCTTAATACATAGAATGCATTAAGGTGAAAAACCTTAAGACCTCTTTCACACTGGGGCAGTTTTCAGGCATTTTAGTGCTAACAATAGCACCTGTAAAGCACCTCTTAAGCCACCCCAATGTGAAAGCCAGAGTGCTTTCACACTGGAGTGGTGCGCTTGCAGGACGGGAAAAAAAGTCCTGCAAGCAGCATCTTTGGGGCATTGCGGGAGCAGTGTATACACCGCTCCTCCACCGCCGCTGCCCTATTGAAATGAATAAGCAGTGCTGCTGAAGCGCCTGCAAAGCGCTTCAGGCAGCGCCGCAACACGGGTGTTTTAACCCTTTCTTCAGCCGCTAGCGGGTGTTAAAAGCACCCTGCTAGCAGCAGAAAAGTGCCACAATAACAGCAGTAAAGCGATGTTAAAACTAGCTGTGCTTTGCCACTAACCCGGTCTGCACCCCAGTGTGAAGGGGTCTTTACAACCACTATAACCCCCTTCCTGTTTTTTTTATTTAAAAAAATGTTTCCATTGCCCCATACATGCTACCATCAAGGTATCTCCATCAACAATAGACATATCTTATTAAGATGCAAAATCGACTTCACTGAGAAGTAACATAGTGTTCATATTGCGTTCATATCCCATGCCAGCATAACTTTCCATGCTGCACTGCCACTCCACTGTTCCACATTCCAGAGAAAGTTTGTGCTGTCGCACACCCACCCACTACTTCCTGTGTACCCAGTACTTGAGGGACATTTGGGGCTTTACTGATCGATGGGTCCCACACTGTGCCCCTGAAAACCATATGAACTCAACAATTAATTGTGAGTAAGGGTGGGGGGACTGAGGTTGAATCTATTTACCATTTCTTGTTCCCTTCACTTTGAATCTCTGGAGAGGTCTGTTGGCAGTCAACTGCTGGGAGATTGCTACCATCCTTTTCTGTTCCAATTGTTGCACTGGCTTCTTCATCTCAGTGGACTGATCCATTCTGAAGGATTCTGTACTCTTGTACTGTACATGCTGCAAACCTCCCACTTTCTGCGCCTGGGATGCTCTGGATCACAAGGCAGATTCTCAGACTTGTGTCTGTTAGTATTATACCCAATACAGATACATACTCCCTAGACGCCTGCTGGGATTTCCTATGAAAGCTGGAATAGTCTCTTGTAAAGGCTTTTTTGTATGAAGGCATATATGGCCTCTTGCTATAAAAAATAAAGTTAATGTTAGATAGTTTGTAGTAATTTTGTATAAGGTTACATTCATAGAGTGCAGTGGTTTAATATGTAATAAAGATTTATCCTAATAATGTCTCTGTACACCTCTAATACAATGCTTAACAAAGCCGTGCTGGGGTATTGTAAAATAATTTCCTCAAAAGAGACAAAATCAGCATAATTCTTGTGTATAGGAATGTGATGATTACATCCCAGTTTGTCAAACCATGGAGCATTTTAAGATGAAAACAGGATATTAAAAACTGTATCTATTCCAGAAAATAATTTTCTGATGAAAACAAATAGAAAAATGTCAGGCAGCCATGCATGGCTTCATATAAATTCTCTCTTAAGACATTTTACTATAAAATACATTGGATGCATCAGTCAGGTTATGCATGGTGAGGTTTGGGTAACTGGGTAAAACATTTTTTTAAAATAATGACAAAATCATACTTATATAATGAAAATGTTAGCGTTTAAAATATATGCATATTTAGCCAATTGTTTAAAACTGTTTATATTTTTTTGTGTATCAAGGGGTGCATCTGACATGTTGTAGAGAGCAAATCTATTTGTCAAAGTGAGGAAGTGACATTAACAAACAAATAGTATTTAAGGTAAACCTGCAACGTGGCTGCCTTTTTTAACTTTATGAATATACTTAGCTTACTGGCAGTTATACTGAGTTTACTGCTCCTATACTTTTTGGGATACTGACCCAGAAGAAATACTGTATGTAGATCAGAAAAAGTCACAGAACCTTATCTTCATACATGTTTCGGTTAGGTCAACATAACAGCCATTGATATGTAACATATGTCAGTAAGATGTATATAACATACAACAAAACATAGAGTAGGGAGGTCAGGTCTACATAACGTACAAGGTGTGCATACAATAGGTGTGTGCAGCCTATTGCTTTAGTGTGTGCATTCCAAAGCTCAAACACACGTGTGTGTGTGTGTGTGTATATATATATATATCTATATATATATATAGATATATATATATATCTATATATATATAGATATATATATATAGATATATATATATATATTGTATATACACTGTACTTATAAATAAATGTAAACAAACTGCTTACCTCTGTGCCCTCCCATTCACAGCTCACCTCTGCACCCGCATCCACAGCCTCTTTTCTTTGGCCCCCATTCACAGATTACCACTATGGCCACCATCTACAGCTCACTTCTTCATCCACAACACTAAACTCTTTGCCAATCCCCTATCCACAGCTCTCACCTCTGTACCCACCCCGGCCACAAGCATAGTGCAAATATCTGCACCCATCCCCTCTTCATCCATAGTTCCAACCTTTGCATCCAGACCCCCCCCCCCCCCCACACACACACACACACAGCTCACACCTACATAACCAGCATCTCCTATCCTTCTCCAGTCCCATTTCTTCCATTCCATGCCCTCCTGCCCCTCCAGTCCCATCTCCTACATCCCATATGCTCCTCCTTCTGTAGTCCCATCTTCACCATCCAATGTCTTCTTTCTCCAGTCCCATCTCCCCCATCCCATGTCCTCCTCCTCCAGCCCCATCTCCTCCATCCTATGTCCTCTTCCTTCTCCACTCCCATCTCCTCCATCCCATGTCCTCCTGCTCCTCTAGTCCCATCTCCTCCATCCCACATCCTCCTCCTTCTGCAGTCCCATCTTTGCCATCCCATGTCCTTCTCCTCCTCCATTCCATGTCCTCCTCCTCCATTATATGTCCTCTTTCTCCATCCCATATCATCCTTCTCCAGTCTCATCTTCCCTCTATGTCGGTCCTCTCTCACAGTGTCCTCCTTCTGTAGTACAGCCCAGATCCAGTCCAGTGTAATCTTTCCAGTATGTAGAGGAGAGGAGTGTGGAGGGTATGACAGTGGCAGAATGGGGAAGGATTTATTTTAATGGTAGTCTGCGGGGTGACCAGAGAGTGAAGTTGGGCAGTTAAGCGTCCGAGTGATGGCTGTCAGCTAGATGTGAAGTGGTCTGGGGGTGGGGGGGAGTAGGGGGCCGAGATGTGGTCAGATGGTGATGTTTATAATTAAAAAAAACTATTGTGCTCATCTACTAATATATACAATACATAATACAAAATTGGTACTCAAAGAAAACACCCTTCCGTTATAAGATGTAAATACATATCTATATAATTCAGCCCCTAGCACTCTGTATGTCTAGATGATGTGAAATTAATTTACGACAATTAATTTAACCCTTGTGTCCAAGCTCTGAGTCTGCGTCATCAGAAGTGTAAACTCACCACATAAACACAGGGTTACATGAATGGTCATAAATTTCCTTTACATTATCTGGACAGAGTGGTTGGGGGATGTTTATATAGATAGGGCTGTGTGCCAGCTTGGGAGATATCTGTCACACTGGCTGTCTCTTGATTCTCCTGGTCTCCTTATCACTGCAATACCTACAAGACAAATCCTAACAGAAACTTTGGCAGCTTTTCATTCAAGGAGATTTTACTCAGCTCACCTCCTCCATGTAGTGTGAGCAGCTATCCCAGCCAGCAATAGCTACAGTGTGCTCCAACCCCCCTCAGCACACCACGCTGGTGATTGGAGGAAGGGAGTTGAGTCAGAGATCTCACAATGCAGGAGACGGGGAGGGGGGAGAAAGGAGCTTTGGAGATTCTAAATACATACACCCCAGCACAGTGTATGTATTTAGAAGCAATGACACTGCTGCTGTCCCCACAGTGGCAAGTATACCCCCTCCACTTACCCTGGGCCCTCAGTCTGCCCCTGGTCAGAGTGGAGGAGGAGCCTAGGCTCCATCGGCTAGGTGTGCTGTTGTGATAAACAGAGTGTCACAGAGTGCTTCATTGAGGTGCCGGTCCTCACAGGATATGCAGGGAAGGTGCCCAGAGAAGCAAACCCCACTCGGGCCCCTAGGGATGCCTGGGCCCCTTACAGGTGTATGGGCTGTACCCCCCTGATGGTGGCCTTGCACCCATGCACTGCACATATACATCTATGACAGCTGAGCTGACAGCACACTCGAATCATGCTCCCAGTAGAGTGACAAAGCTGTATCCGACAGCTCCTGGTCTCTAGTTATGATCAAGGGCCAGTGAGACATGTTTCCCCTTATCTTTTGACCACTATGACCACTGTGACAGCCAATCACAGTGGTCAAATGATTAGAAAATCCATCTCACCCCCTGCCTTAAGACTCAGTTACAGGGCCATAAAAGATGGGAAGGGGTTAACACTGATTTTACATCATATTTAATAGATTAGCTTTAAAGATTTATTCAAGTAGTATTTGAATCTAATCAAATAGCCACATGTAACAAAAACAATACCCTTTATATAAGTAAACTTTTTTGTGATCCTATAATGTAAGTGGTAAATGTTATATTTTGTTGTCTTAAAGTAGACCTTGGTTTCTAACTAATGTTCTGCTTTTTTGAAAAGACCCAAGTTCTTCTTTAGGTAGTAAAGGTAGTATCCAAAAGACTTAGGGATTTGGACTATTTTGTATAAGTCCATCTGAATCTGCAGGTAGATTTCAACCCTGCTTTTATAAGGTTGTGTGCAAGGAGGAGTAATATCACACATCACCTTAAATCTCTGTATTGGTATTTTAAGTAAGATCAGTTGTGCCTACAAGAAGAAGGTATAATCAAATGAATGCATATCATTTTGGTCTCTCTTTTGGATAAAGAAGTTGTTTTTCTCATAAACAACAATACTAAATGCATATTTGTCTTTCAGATTATTGGAACAATTCCGCTCATGCCAAATCAAGTATCATCTAATCAAGCAGGAGGTGGAGCTCAGGGACTTCAAGTACAGCCCATCACACCACAATTACTGACAAACGCCCAGGGACAGATTATTGCCACTGTAATAGGGAACCAGATTTTGCCAGTGATTAATACCCAGGGTATAACATTGTCGCCGCTCAAACCCGGACAACAGGTAATGTGTCCTTCTTTTAATAGTGCCCAATAAAAATACTACATTTTAGCTACATTCTGCATTTATCACTTTGCAGCTTTTCAGTATATTAAAACAAGTTCACCTGATTGACATTGGTACAATATGTTCATTTTTACCATCTGTATTTTTCAAAGTGGATGCCCCAGTGTGCAGCAACTAAGAGATAGATAGAGACCCTCTCCAATCCTAAATAGTTAGGACTAAAAAATGAAACATTTAACCCTGCTATATGATACTGAGAAAGCTGAGAATCACAAATCTCACAAGATGGTGCATCTTTGCATTGTCTTCAGTGCCTCTCCCCAGGATCTTTGTGTTCACCACATACTGACAGAACCAAACCAGAGTCACGGTGGCCACTAATAATTTCTATAAGGACTAGCTTATTAACTATAAGCAAGCAGAACACTCTTCCCAGAATCATTAAGTACACAATAGAAGACAGCTGTTGTAGTACCTCCCACTTAATTAAGATGGCCATACCCTACTATCATAACTAACAGATTCCTTCATTCACATAAATGAGGTGGATGTAGGGATTCCCTCCCTCCGCCACATTGTATTCTGTCATAATACCCTAATTAGTGGCTGCAGCTGACTGGCTACAGCCACTGATTAACATAAAATTTTACAAGATGGCCTTTTGATAGAAGTCCATTAAACAATCAACTTCTGTTGCTTGTACAAGTTCACATGTGCTTGCTTAAAGGTTAATTTCATTTTTTTCCCTAAATAGCCTATGCAGGTTAGAGGTCCCAGTAAAAATATAACATGCTATGCAAATTTTCTCCAGTTGAGCTAAACCATATTTATAATTCCTTCCTGAGTCATTGCTGGAGGCGCTTGGATGAGGAAAGGTACCTACTTGCATATCTGATGGGATTGTCACCAACTTACTCCCTTTTGGAGAGCTGTATTTACAACATATAACACCATGTGCATGTTTGATATCATAACCTCACCCAAGGTCGCTTGTTAATGATCCCTGGACCAATTTTAAAAATTATTTTGAAACATTTCCAACTAGCTGTGTGAGTAGCAATCTCCCATATCCTAGATCCTTAACAACATTATGATAACAGAGACCCTTGTGGCCAAGGATATCATGGATCCTAATAAGACTGGCACCCTGTGGACATGCTAACGGGCTAATAGAGACTCTGATTGTTTCTGTCCAAAAATAAGAAGCCTACCCTTAAACGTACTAATTTATGCTATTGGGATGTGTTCCATGTGTTGATTGAGCCTATTTCGGTTGTGAACAACTCTTTAAATTATGCTCACATACCATATCTTAGGTTTCCTTTCAGAACCAACATAAACTATGGAATCCATGTTTTTGTTGATCTGCTTTTCATTCCTTTCCTTGTTCCCCTCTCCCTCGTCCTTTTCCTAATTGTTACCTCCACTTTCCATGGTTTTTCCCTCATGCTGTTACATTACTTTGTGTAAAAGTAACTTGTGTCATTGTGTATGATGTTTAAAGTTACTGCTTGTCATCATTGTACATGTTATTTATGTATACCTAAAATTTTGAATAAAGAGATAATGTATTTGAACTAAAGAACTGTACAACTTTGTAAAATATTGTTGTAAAATATATTTGTAAAATATTCATTATTGTTATTTTCATCCTGTAGGCCTTCTGGACCTTCTGGAAGCCTGGCAGTTAGCAATTCCCTCACCCTGCCTTATTACTAGGACATGGAAGCTTATGGATGCTCAGTCTGAGCATTACAGGAATGAAAAACAACAGTTTTCGCATTCTTGAAACAAGGCAGGATAAAGGGATTGCTAATTAGGAGTTTTTTTAAACAGACTTCCAGGGGAGCCAAAGGGACCACAGGTATGATAATAAAATATTGAACATTCTCATTTTTTTTATATCAGTGGGGGCCCCTTGACTGCATAGGCTTTTTTTCTGGAAAAGACCCTCAGATGGCTGGTGCATAACTGGTAACATGTAGCACCATGGCAATGGTGTCATCTTGGACTGAAAATGGATAGGAGGGTTTCTTTTCTACTTTAAGATGGTTATAAAGATAGATGTTTACATACAGTAGTATTTATTTAATAAATAAATAACTTTGTGTATTCCAAACGTTGATGAGATGCACTGCTCTTTATTCAAAAACTAAAGAAAATGACAGTGGGTGCAAACTTTTATTACACCAGTTAAAATGTTATAACATATGGGATTCTGTACTTAGTATATAATAATGATTATTGCATGTATTAATCCTTCTGTAAGATTTATACTGTATACTGAAGTATCTTAAGAAATGCATCAGTTCTGAAAGGTATCTTTGACCAAGAGCTAACTGACAGATTAGCCACAGCAGTGAGATTGTATATTTCATGATGAAGCGATTGCTTGAACTGCACTGGGTATCGATGGTGGAGAAGCCTTTTTTGCACTAAGATGCCCTAAGAAGCTTTAGCAATTTATTTAAATAGATGTAGCTATTTATATTTAAATAACCCACTTTGCTTTCTTTTGGCTTGGTCTGCTCCTAACTCTGGGTAACTGGGTAACATGACCCCAGACAGGACATGTGAAGTATCCAGTCCAGAGTAAATATATATTACTAACCTTTAGTGACACCACATACAATATACTGTCCTGTCCTTGTCAGCTTCTTATAACATTTATTTATGTCTCTAGAGACACACAGAAAGGTTAGCGGAGAAGATGTCTATGAATCTTTAGAAAGGGCCCTGTTTCTTATTCAACACCAACAGTTTCCCTGCACAATTTGAACACTATAAGCCTTAAAACATGTTTCAATGGAAGCCTAAGTTCTTGCAGAGACAAAGATGTCCATGTTTGAACATCTTAATAAACTTCATATGTAAAAACACAGTTATTCTTTAGTAATTTATTGCTTTTATTGATTAAGAAAAGGCAGCCCAGCAAAGTATAGTTATAAATAATACCTACAGTAAATGAATTTATGCCCAGTTGCAACTAAATCTTTTTTCAGAATTGGGGAAGATTAAGACTGCTCCTTTAAATGCTATCTTTGTCCCTGTTAAGGAGATATATCTGTCAGGTCTTTGTTCCCAGGTAATAGATTTCCTTCACTTCCTATTCTGATGCCCCTTTCCTTGATAGGAAGTGAGGTGAACATTCTTAAAGTCTGGTACATACTGATAGTTTTTTTTTTCAACCCAGTGGGTTGAACGAAAAAAAATTAAAACTGCCAGCTCCGGTTGGAGCTGCTGTACTAACAATCCGATGTTACCACAATCAATCCCAATGTGTTTTAATCTGGGCTTTACAATCCTCTTGTAAATATTTCCTATATACCTAACTGAAATGTGTCAAGGCTTCAAATACAGAATGTAAATAACAAGTTGTACAGTTACATTAAACAAACATTGGAAATAACTGTTTAACTGAAAACATTTAGGTGGACTGTATTCACTTTCAATCAGATGTATTGGTGAACACTTTTTTTCAGATAATGGTTGCTCTTGTTAAATGCAGATGTTTGCCACCACAAATTACTGTTGTTGGTAACATGCAGTAAAGAGCTGGGCTATCTGCTTTTACAAGGTTTGCAGGCCAGGTTCTTTAGGGGCCTTAGAGCATTGTTAGGAAACATATGGAAGTAGAACTTAGAGTAGGAAACTACTTTGAAGGAAGCATTTTATCTGCTGTAACAAAATCACCTTAGCCAATCTGCTTCAACGTCCATTTTGGACATCACCGATCATTTAACCTATATCTGAATAATGCATCCTATTTTGCTTGCAACCTCTTCCTATGACTTACTCGACTTATTGTTTGTGCTATGTAAAAAACTACAAGTATCCCTGCAATATAATTGGGCAATTGATTTAGCTTCATCCCATGTCTGTTGAAATCTTGTCATTTGGCTGACTAGGTGCTCATTCATGTCCATTAACACAATGCACAACAACAAATCACAGTGCAGCACAATTCATGGTGTCCTTTGCATTATGCAGTGGAAAAGTGCAGCCTGCCCCATTTTCATGTGCATTGGGGTAGATTTTAGCCCATTCTTTTTTAAATAGGACAAAATGATTTTATATGAAATTCATGAGTGCACCTTTGCTGTCATAAGAAAATTATGTAAGCCCCCCATTGCTTATGTCCTGTACATCCATTCAAAGTCCAGAATTTATAAAGCTTGTCTGAGCAGTCAGAAAACAGGGGACTGAGAACTGAAATCACACTCTTCATAGCTCAGTGAGGAGAGGGGGAGTTACACACCCCCTTCACACAGCACACAGAAACAGAACTGAGGCTGTCATTTAGCTGAAGATTAAACTCAAGAATAATTGCGCTTATTATATAAAAAATCTTGTGGAAAATAGCTGCCAGCATCAAAACAGTGTGGTGCACCGTGCAGTGATAATATATAGATAATAGGTGAATGCAGCGCTATATGTAATCAGTGACAGAATGACATACTCTCATCCTGTTTATAATTAAGTGGTAATTAATGCAAGTGATACTTAAATTGAACAGTGAGCAAAGTGAACAGGCAATCTCAAAAAGAGATGAATGTAACACTATAAATGATTGGTAACAAGATGACGTGTTCGTATCTTATATATCATAGTATGTTGTTCAAAGCAAATAATGTTCATACACAAATGAGCAAAATAGACAAACAATCAAAAATAACTAAAAACTGTCCATAGTGCTAAGAAAATCTGTTGACATGTGCAAAACAGTATTCTTGAAGTGGAATGGAAAGAAACGAGTGTAGATGGTAGTTTCTATTCACAAGGAAACCTCATGCACTCGAATCAGCATAAAAAGTGGCAGAAGTGAATACTCTTACCAGAGGGGATGGACACAGTCACCGTACGGTGGAGTGTCATGCGAGCTTTGGGGATCCACCGATCCCTGAGGTACTGTGCTGGAAGACCATACCGATAGGTTCGGTCCAGGACCACCGTAATTTGCAGGATGGTGTATGGATCCACATCAAGTA
This sequence comes from Aquarana catesbeiana, assembly GCF_042186555.1. Classification (NCBI taxonomy): domain Eukaryota; kingdom Metazoa; phylum Chordata; class Amphibia; order Anura; family Ranidae; genus Aquarana; species Aquarana catesbeiana. The sequence goes on along the minus strand of NC_133328.1, from coordinate 201,115,477 downwards.
GGGGGATGACCTTCAACGGCAGCAGGCTCCTGGAGATGGGAAGATGACTATCAAATGGAACAGGCTCCTGGAGGGGTGGCCTTCACCTCATGTGAGTAGTATTGGTAAGAAAGGAAAGAAAAATCTCCACATAGGGCATGAATCCGATGGAAGGATGTTTTATTAAAAATCCCAAAAGATATGACAAATATTTGAATAAAAAGTGATCACAAAATTGGTAATACATTCAACTTCAAGAATACTGTTTTGCACATGTCAACAGATTTTCTCAGCACTATGGACAGTTTTTAGTTATTTTTGATTGTTTGTCTATTTTGCTCATTTGTGTATGAACATTATTTGCTTTGAACAACATACTATCATATATAAGATACAAGCACGTCATCTTGTTACCAATCATTTATAGTGTTACATTCATCTCTTTTTGAGATTGCCTATTCACTTTGCTCACTGTTCAATCTAAGTATCACTTGCATTAATTACCACTTAATTATACACAGGATGAGAGTATGTCATCCTGTCACTGATTACATATAGTGCTGCATTCACCCATTATCTATTTAGCTGAAGATACCTCCCTTGTCACCTTTTTTTTCTCTTGCTATCAGAAGAAATTTTCAGGAGTGACTTATGCTGATAGCAGAGGAAGCAGCAGACAGAAATGACACTTAGTGCTCTTAAAGCGGGGGTCCACCTATCTATCGTTTTTTTTTTTTTGAGTTCATTCACAAACTTTTCTTCTCAGCATTACATACTCACATATTGTGTGTAATATGTCCGCCTGTGTCAGATTTCGTCGGAAAGAATAACTTATATTATTCACTGCAGGCTGTTTCCACCTTCATTGTGGGCATTTGAAGCCCACAAGCATTTATTTCCTGGATGTGGTGAATGCTGTGCTCCCAGCATTCACCGCTCGTTCCCGCACATGCTCAGTGGCATCCTGGGAAGCCTGAGACTAGCTCCCAGGAGTCTGGGAGAGGCTAGAAACACACCTACTCCCACGGGAGGAGAACCAGGAAGTGCAAAGAAGAATAGAAAATTAAAAGGTAATTACGGCGATTTAAATTTTTTTAAACGGCATGTCAGCATCTAGGCAAGGAAGAGAATACATACAGATATTGTTCAAAATTTGGGTGGAACCCCGCTTTAAATGAGACAAATATACACTATGTCTGAGGGTCACAATCAGTTTAAATATTTGCTGAGTCACTAACCTGGAACACAGATATAGTGAGCTCTGACACCCACAACAAAGCATGACTCAATATTAAGGTCTCAGCATATAATTTAAACAACTTTAAAAATAGGCACAGCCAAACAACTATTATTTTCAGAAGGAACCTGACCATGCCACCTCCCATACTTTTCTCATGACAGATGTATGTTAAATAGAAATCATCCAATGAACTGGGAATTTTAACTTTGACCCTTATCCTAAATTATCTCTGTACGCAAAGTAAAGAAAATGAGAAGGAAAGAAGAAGAGTTTGTTAAAACATTACTCACATTCTGCCATTTATGCATTTATTCATTGTACTTCAGCCATTATCACAAACCTATTAGAAAATGATGTCATACCTCAGCTGACATCTCTGTTATTTTTCTTCTTGACACAAAACTAAATTCAGTGCTGAAAAGACTCACTGCTAGTGAGTTTCATGGTTTTTGTATTATTGATTATATCTTCCTTGAGAAAAATCTAACTTATCTTGTGATATTTTATTTTATCATAACATAACATTTAGAAAGTCTGTAAATGCCAAGTGTTTCATTTATAGAAATTCCCCCTTGACTATAGCAGCAGGTGGCCCTCAATATGCCCCTTGTCAGCAGGTTTCACCTCCCTGATTATCACCCAAGGGAGTAACAAAAAGATGTTGTCATGGTAACCATTCTTTTGACACACTAAAAAAAAATTAAAGTAAAAAAAAAAAAAAAAAATGGGCAGACAGTGGTTAGGATTTTTCTGAGACTCCTTTCAAACTGAGGTGCTTTACAGGTGCTATAGCTCTAAAAAATAGCACCTGCAAAGCACCTGTAAAGTGCTTTCACACTGGTGCGGTGCGCTAGCAGGACGCTAAGCGGGTGCTTTTAACCCTTTTCTGGCCATTAGCGAGTGTTAGAAGCGCCCTGCTAGCGGCCGAAAAGTGCTGCAAACACAACGGTAAATCGATGCTTTACCGCCAGCACCTGGGCACTGCCAGTGTGAAAGGGCCCTTAAAGAGTAGAATGATCACTTAGCCCAGTTAGGCTGTGTTTACTTTATACATTGTACCATGTACAAGGAAAATACATTATATATACAAAAAATATATTGTATTTTTAATTCCCTGCTCGTGTATTTAAAGTGAATAAAATGAAGAGCAATGAAGAGAAGCACCTTTGGAGGTCCAGGGTTACAGTATGGTGGCAGCCTGTGATAGCAAGGAATACAGGGAGTATCACCTCATTCATTATCCCCTAGGCAAAGTGGGCAGTTAACCCTTGCAGCAGTATCCACAGCAGGGGTACACTTTTTTTCTCAGGAGTTCAGCATTAAAAAGCAAAGTGAAGGAGCACTTATTTTACATACCCTAAAGTTTATTAGGGGACACAGGAAACAGCCATTTAGGGACACGTGGGTTATACTGCTGCCTTCAGGAGTATTTGGACACTGGAAAAAAGCCATTTTTTGGTAAAACCCTTCCCACTCCCATCATGCATCAGTTCTTTTGAAAAATAGTGTTAGGTGTAGATCTCAAAATACAACGAGGTAGCGAGGTAGTGAAGTGACATTTCCTTCTGGTGTACTGGAGCTGGACATATAATAACAATGTACTGGTTGAGATGAAAGGCCTAAAACACCTTAAGAAGGATGGGGCTCTGGGCCTCAATACCATCTTTTCCTTGTATAGGACCAAAATGGGTTCTTTACAGGACAAAGCTGCCAGCTCAGACACATGTCTCACCAAGGTGCTGTTCTAGGGTTGTGCACATTGCATTAATAAAAATCAAAATGGTATCTTTACGCACGTAAGCGTTTGGATTTGTGATATTATGCATCTGACAGTGCCTTAACAGCAGTAGCCTGGCACAGATGCAGGCGTATCTGACATATATAATGAGTAACAAGGCATAAAAGAATGCTTACAGCCTTTGTGTTCCAAGTCAGAAAATGTAGTTGCAATTTTGTCAATAAAATGAACTATAACTGCAGGGAACTCCTCCCTGGATTAGGTAGAAGAGTTGGCCACATGTTATGGAAATAAAAAAGACTCACAGCAGAAGACAACAATCCAAGCTTTCAGTGTCAAGTCCCCAAGGCGTGACACAGGACACTGCAACCCACCCTAGGACTATTAGTGAATCATGAGCTGGAAAAGCCCAATTCAAGGGGACTTATTTGCTTGCTCTTTTAATCTGACATGTTGAAGTGCTTAAAAGAGACAATTAAACTGAAAAAACGTGGTGAAACCATGGGTGCTCAAAAACCTGCTCTCAAAAGCAGGAGAAGTTCAATTACAATTGGTGACCAGGTCACTGTAGGTAACAGCAATGACAAACTGAGGTAAAACTGTGCATCTCTCCTCTAAATAGAAGAAATCACAGGAAGCAATTGCCCAATGCTGAAAAGGCAGGAACAGAGTGGGGAGTATTTACCAGTTAGTGTCGCAGCACCTAATTGCCCAGTCTGTTAAACTTTTCTATGAAACCAGCAGGAAAATAGATATAATAAAGTTGCTCAGTGGTTACGATATACCGTACACTGTAGTTCCCGATACTCAGCCCACATAGCATACAAAAGTCTTCAGAGATTGGGTCACACCTGAGGCTGTGCCATGGCTCTGGATCTGAAACAGACTGATGATACACCAATTCAGATAGCTGCATACAGAGACTGTGTCAGCATCATGTAGAGGAAGTCTTGAATTAAAAAAAAAAAAGAAACCAAGAAAACTACTAAAAAACTGAAGCATGAAGGGAGTGGGAAGGGTTATACCAGGCTAGCCAACTGCTTTTTTTTTGCCAAAGTCAAATTCCTCTCTGAAGGCTGCAGTCTAACCTAAGTGTTTCTGATTAACTGATGAAGAAGAAAGAAAAACATTTGAGCAAATATAAAGGATTTTAGAAAATGGTCCAAAATGTATCCCTCTTTACTCATATAAATGACTTTAAATGGCAATAAAAATGTAATCCTGACAGACGTGTATTGAGTCATATGATGCAGTAAAATCACAGGCCAACCTTTTACACCTGGCTACAATCAATGCATATATGTCTCACAATCTAGTCCATAAAGCTTCCTCTCCATCAGCTTTGAGTATTGTTTAGTTACTTCATTAATCTAATTAGATTGTAAATGAACGTCAACAGACCCACTTTAGGCAAAAAAGACGTAAGAGACAAGAAAAGGAAACAATGCAATGGTATGGTAATAATACCCTACAGGAATTATTTATGTTCATGTTTTTGCATTCTAACATATAGCTCCATCAACCAGCACAGACATCGGTGGGTCCAGCAACATCACAGGCCAACCTTTTGCACCTGGCTCACAATCAGGCATCAATGGCTCAAAGTCCAGTGCGTCAAGCTTCCTCTTCTTCTTCTTCATCTTCCTCTTCTTCAGCTTTGAGTGTTGGTCAGTTAGTCAGCAGTAAGTATAGCTGTTCTATTTACCATTTTCTCTGTCTTGATGCCTTTGCATGTGCTCTTTGCTTGTTTCTTGAAGTGCTCTTTATCATTCTTACACGTGACTCTTAAAAAGGCATATTAAACACAATTTTAGGTGAACTGCTACATTGCAATGATGACCACCAAAATGGCCAACCTAGAATAAAAGAATAAAAATAAATGATAGAATGTCTGTGACCAAAAAATTGGGTACATTTGCAGGATTCTCTTAGAATTTCTAGAATGTCAAGAACATCTAGCATGAGAGACATGTTTACTCCCCCCCCACTCCCCATCTTGAAATCCTATCTCCCTACATGCCCACAGCAGTTGACAGCTGATAGGGAGGTAAAGGAGGAGAATCTGGGAGCAATGTAGGAGCAGTCATAAGGGATTGAAGCAGCAGAAAGCTGTGGGCACACAATGAGGTGGAGGGGAGAAGAGAGGACACAAAGGACAGCATGCAGCTGCACAGGCTGTAGGGTACACAGCAGAAAGACAGGATGTGTGTGGGTGTGTGGGGGGCAGTCACATTTTTATTAAATAGTTTTTATTTATTATTTTTAAGTCAGCGGCATCTGGGGGAAAGTTCTGCTTTAAATTTATGGTTGATTATGATTAAGTGCATGAAATGGGTAAGCAGCTTCTACCCCTGCCTTCTCTGTAATTGATGTCATTTTAAGGACTTTAAGCTTTAATTCTTTTACATTAAAACAATAAACATGTCATACTTAAAAAAATAATTAAGGTTTGCGCACAATATAGTCATAAATATCGTGGCCTTAAGCAATTTCACTTAGAAATGTGCCTCAACTTACAGTATTTAAATTGCATATTATATATTAAACTGAAATGTTTAAATACAAACAATATTCATAACAAAACTACCTGTGCTTATTTTTAAAGTGCAAGGTGCCACCAAAATTGAAAATTATTAATTGTAATATTAACAATATAATTCACATTAAAATCAAACATAATTCCTCAAAAGTGTAAAAACAATAATCCAAAGTTCATGCCAAGGAGACATTTTTTTTTCTTTTTTTACATGAATAAAGTTCATCCAAGTGCAAAGAAAAAAAGTGCTCTTGTGCTAAAATGATCCTAAAAGAAATGTGTCTGTGTCACCACCTTGCTAAAAGAGACAAATATGCCACTTAACAGACCAATAGATCCCAAAAGGGATCATAAGCGCTTATAAATTTTCCTAGCTAGGATACCACGGTTGCCACAGCTCATTTCAAGATAGACCCTTTATAGCAGGATGAATTCTGGGTCCCGACTTTCATGGTTACATAGTTACATAGTAGGTGAGGTTGAAAAAAGACACAAGTCTATCAAGTCCAACCTATGTGTGTGATTATCTGTCTACATTGCATATCCCTGTATGTTGTTGTCGTTCAGTTGCTTATCTAATAGTTTTTTGAAACTATCGATGCTCCCCGCTGAAACCATCGCCTGTGGAAAGGAATTCTACATCCTTGCCGCTCTTACAGTAAAGAATCCTCTACGCAGTTTAAGGTTAAACCTCCTTTTCTCTAATTTTAATGAGTGGCCACATATCTTATTAAACTCCCTTCTGTGGAAATGTTGTATATGTTAAAAGTAAGGAAGAAGACTCATAGCGCTATATTGTATAAACCAAGTGTTTAATAAAACATATTGCACTTACAGAAAAATCACATGAAACAGGCAAATAGTATAATCTAGGCACGACCACGATGAGTAGAAGTAGGTAGTGCTGATGTCACACCACTAGCTCTGCCCAACACATTTCCCCCCAGAAGGCATAATCTGGGATTGGAGTCTCCAATTTTAATGTGAATTATATTGTTTATATATGAATTAATAATTTTCAATTTTAGTTGGCACTTTGCACTTTAAAAATAAGCACAGGTAATTCTGTCATGTATATTGTTTGTATTAAAAAATTTCAGTTTAATATGTAATATGCACTTTAAATAAGTTGAGACACATTTCTAAGTGGGATTGTTTAAGACCAAGGGTATTTATGATTATAATTAGATTCGTATGTTCACACTTTTAGAGACAGCGCACTATAAACATTCTTTAAACATATCATACTTACCTGCTCTGTGTGCAATGGTTTTACAGAATATAGTTTATTGCATGTTGAAGACATGTCATTTATAAACCACTGAAACAAATATTTAGTGGGATTGGACAAAATTTAGAAGTTTTATGATGTTTTCTTGGATTGCTTGAACATGATAGTAATAAGATACTACGATGACTACAGTCATGGTATGCTTAAGTATCACTATTGGATACAGTTACACAGAGAGATATTGTAATGTTTGACCCTTTTTTTTACCATAAGAGCTCAAGTCTGGGAGGGCCTTTTGAGTTTTTAAGACCTCAATTGTTGTTTCAAATCTTAATTTTAGTTTTGAATACTTTTTTAGGAATAGTATAAGGACATTTGTGATTCTCAGCTGAGTCAAGTCATTTTAATTAAAACACAAAGCCATAAAATCATTCTTTGATTAATTACTTATCCCCTTGGTTGATATTTAGGTTCATATACAGAACATAAACAGTTAGTGTGTTGATGTGTTCAATCCGTGCTCTGTTCTATGAACAGAGCTGCTCATATGGTTTTTTAAAACCTACATTTAAAGCAGCTTTAAGGGCCCTACAGTGTAGTATCATTGAGCAGTGGAGTTGTATAAATTGTCGGCTTTAGGAAACAAAGTGATTGCATGACTTACATCAAGTAAGTGTGCAACCTAAAAGCAGTTCTCGTGGAGATTACATCTGTCTTCCACACTGGTGGACTGGATGGTCATTGTCATGGTTGATTCTTGGAAAGGCCTAGTCCTAGTTCCACTTGGGGAAAAAGGAGGGTAAGATGATATGAGATGAGTAAAAAAAAATGGTAGGTATGAAAATTCAGTTAGAGTGTATTTTGTTTTAATGAAATATGTATTAACAAAACACCCATAACACATTTTCTGTTGCATGGTCAATACGTAAGATAAAAAGTGTAAAAGACTCTGTGGATGACTAATATAGAGATATAGAGGTGTGTCCGGGATTTGCCAGAGGACCTAATCCTTTTTTTGTTTTGTTCTAAAATAGTAACTTATACCAAGCAGGATTACTAAGATACATACACCATGAACTCATTGGGTCTGAAAAAAACTGATCGACAGTTGTGGAGGAATGCAAATTATTGCATATTACATCTAATTTTGGCTCATTGCAATTTAAAAGAACTAATACTGTATGTCATGGGGCATATCGTTTATTAAGCACATACTAGAAAGTTTAAAAATGGTGCAGTTTTTGAAACATTAATAAGTTGAAATAGCTCTTGCATACAATGCATGCCTACACTGTAAAAAAAAAAATTACTGACATATCAATATGGATGTCCAACCACTTCCTAGAACTCAATGTTTCAAAAACTGAGCTCACAATATTTAAGTTTTTTATAGTCGTATTGCAACAAAATTCTTCAGCAACTAAAAAATAGTAACCTCTTTTGGCCCTCTTCCTACATAGTACAGGTTCACATATATTCAACAAAGGGTTATCTTGATATGTCTCTATAGCCAGAACTGTTACATTCTGATAACCATAGTGAAGAGAGAAGGCCAGACTACAACTGACCCTTTCGCTGTGTCTTTTTTGTCTGCATACTTTCTGCTATGTTTGGCTCGGCCTGCTTACTATCAGCTATGTTCCTATTTTCCATTGTTTACACTAAGCTGCTTTTGTCTGATCCCTGCTTGCCCACTCTTTTATTTTTCCACGTATACCAAACCACTAGCATGTCTGTCTTTTTATCTCTGAACCGCTACTGTGTTTCATCTATTCATACAGTAGATTTGAGAAGACAGTTTTGCTACAATTTTAGAAATTATTTTAAGGCCTTATGCACATAAGTCATTTTCTAATGTGACTGTTGGGTGCTTAGAGGAGTTTATAGGAAGGGGTGCTTGGAGGCAGAAAAAACCCACTGCCAGTGCATCCAGGAGCAGCAGTGTTTTTGGCAGAAAAACAGCTTGATGCGTGTAAATGCGTCTAAAACACGCGTTACCTCAAGGCACGTTTAGCGCTTGAGTGTTAATTAATTTAAATGACCAGGATAAATTATTATTTTGACCAATTAAATAAATTAACGCCCAAGTGTTACAAATGTCAAACATTTTTTCTGCCAAAATGTTGCTGCCAGAAGGAAAGGTGTCTAATGCCCTGTACACACGACCGGTTTTGCCGTTGGAATAAACTCTGAAGGTTTTTCCGACGGAGTTCCAACGGAATTCCGCTCAAGCTGTCTTGCATACACATGGTCACACCGAAGGCGGTGACATACAACACATAGGAAGGGACTAGAAAATGGAAGTTCAATAGCCAGTAGCCAATAGCTTCCGTCTCGTACTTGCTTCAGAGCATGCGTCGTTTTTGGTGCGTCGGAACAGCATACAGACGAGCGTTTTTTCCGATAGTAATTTGTTCCATCGGAAAAATATAGAACATGTTCTCTATCTAAGTCCATCTGAATTTTTGACAGAAAATGTCCGATTGGGCATACACATGGTCGGAATATACAATGAGGAGCTCCCATCGGACTCTTTCTGATGGAAATTCTGCTCGTGTGTATGCGGCATTAGAGAGTTGGAAAAATGTCCAGTGTGATGGGGGTCTAAAATACAGCAGCAGATGGAGTTTGATCCATGGTGTTTCCAGATAGTGAATTGATGCTTTAAATATTGATAAAGAGACAGGTATCTCCAGGGAATAGTAAAATGTGTAGTCTTTTAACTCTTTTGAGGATATATATTAAAAACTAAATCCAGGTATCCACTAACAACACCTAATCATTATCAGAACGGACTACATTATTTATTAGATATTATGCCAGCTTTACACTGATCCACAGGGCTTTGGCCACAGAACGGTGTAACTGTGGTTTTCATGTGGGTTAACTGCACTTTCCTATAACCTTGTATTATGACATGTATTTTTGGTGTATTGTCTTAAAGAACACCAAAAGCGCAAGAAATAATAGAAGTCTATGGGAAAGCACAGCAAACCTGCACAAAAACCACGGGTACACTGTGCTGCACCCACGCTGGGGCAAAGGGCAGCGAGGCAGTGTGAAGCCACCCTTACATATTTAAGCAATTAGGTAACCTAATGTCAATATAGTAAGATACTTTGTGTTGTTTATTGTAGAAAATACTATGGATGAACACTTATATATTACTGAAAAATTATTAATAAGTCTATTTGATTGTACATGTGGTGAAAATATTGTTTTATATTGGTATAATATTTATATATTTATTTATTTATATACAGTATTTTTCACATTTTACTCTTGGTTTGTATTCTTAGGCAAATTGCTTACAAAACCGAATAGCTTTACCTGTCAAAAGATTTGTATTTTTGTACAACCAGCTCTGAGATTTTTACAGTCCTGCCACAGGGCCAGATGGTGGACCTGACTTTGTTGCAGTTAAAGAGAAAGTAAACCCTGTTGGCTTTTACTTCCTCTTTATTCCCCTGAAAAGTAAAAGCATCATGGGCTAGTATGCATTGCATATTAGCCATTATGTGGCACTTACCTGCAAACGAAGCCCGCAATGTCCCTGCTGGTGGAAGCATCCATCTTTGCCCCTCTTCCTTCTAGGGGCCGCAGACTTCAGCTCTGTGACTGGCCAGAGCATGCGTGTGGGAGCCGCCAGTCATGGCACACTCTGGGGAAGAAACGGCTTGGATGGCCGTTTCTTCACTGCGCATGCGCCGATGACATCATCGGCGCACTGCAAGGTAAATATCTCCTAAACGGTGCACGTTTAGGAGATATTTTCAGTACATATAGGTAAGCCTTGTGATAGGCTTACCTTTAAAAATGTCTCCAGAGGTTTACAACCACTTTAAGTAGTATACATTGGCATCCTAAATTTTCTCTGCTGTAGTACAAAAAGCTGTTCAAGGACAGGCAGCTGTCTCATTGCCCATCATTGAAAGTGAGAAATTTGCATATCTTTGGCCAACCTTAAAGTGGTATTAAACCCAAAAACAAAAACGTACTTTATTGCAGCTTACAAATTCTTAAATGTGGTGGCTGCATTAGTTTTTCCTTTTTGGCCAAGGGTTAACTGGTTTCCTTCTAACTTTTTTATAATTTTTCGCACACGTGTAAAAATCTGCATTTTTGGCTATAATATTACTTAACCCCCCCCAAAAAAAATTATATATTTAAGCAGAGGCCTGGTAGAATAAAAATATAATATTTGCAAGTTTTTATGTTGTGGGATAATTGCGTAACTGATTATCATATTTTTATCTTTAGGAAAAAATATACTAAAATGTATTTTATTGCACAGAAACACAATATAATCCCCAATATTTTGGACATAATAAAAGCTTGGGTAGTGTAGGGTAAATGGATATCAATTATGTTAAGTGTCAAAACTGTGTGCTCCTGCAAATGGTGAAAAATTATGGCATCCAAAACTTTTAATCAGTGACCCTTTAACCTCCCTGGTGGTATGATTATGTCAGATTTTTGCATCTCAAAGTGGTACATTGTTTCGCATGGAAATTTGGCATTTTATATCGAAGGCCTTGAATTCTTAGTAATAACTCACTTAAATCTATCCAAACAAGAGTCTAGTAGACATCCCGGGTATAAAGTTTAAAACACGAAATCATAAATATTATTATAATAAATAACTATAAATAATTATAACAAATAATAATATATTAATAATAAAATGTATTCAATAATGTAATCAAATCAAAAACACTGAAATCTGCTCAATTGCAGAACTGTAGCTGTCGTTACTTTCGGTGTTTGATGACGAATTTCCCCACAAATCACTAGCACTCAATTCTGCAAGTTATTTTAATTTACTATCACTGTTTTCTAGCTGCTTTAAAACCTCTTTTGATGTAAAGGGACACTTTTGGTTGCCATGGACAATCTTAAGTTTCCAGGCAGAAAGAACAGAATATATACTGTATTTATTGGTGTATAACGCACACTTTTTCACCCTAAAAATCAGGTGCAAATAGCGTGTGTGTGTTATATGCCAATACTTCAATTTTAACTGCCTCGGGGGGGACAGGGAGGAGGCGGGACGAGCGCCATCAGATTGCATATAGTAAGAATTTCCTGTTTACTTGCCTCTGTAATAGGAAGTCCCGTCTCCTGGGCTGTCCCATTGGACCATTGTTCTGTCTATCATAGGAGATTCTCACTGTATGTAATCTGTCGGTGCTTGTCCTGCCCCCTCCCTGTTCCCTCTAGGCTGCAGATGGGCATCGATCAGGCTGCACTGAAGGCAATGGTGAGGCTGCTGCATTGATTGCAATGGTAAGGCTGCTGCATTGATGGCAATGGTGAGGCTGCTGCATTGATGGCACTTGTGAGGCTGCATTGACGTGGACTTATAAGGCTGCATTGATGGCACTTGTGAGGCTGCATTGACGTGGACTTATAAGGTTGTATTGATGGCACTTGTGAGGCTGCAGATGGGCATTGATCAGGCTGCATTGATGGCAATTGTGAGGCTGCAGATGAGCACTGACCCTTATTTTGCTTCAAAGTTCCTTATTTAAAGTTTAAGTTTTTTTCCTGAAACTTCCCTCTTAAAATGAATGTGCTTGTTATACGCCTGTGCGTGTTATACGCTGATAGATAGGGTAATATAAAACTGCATGCAGAGCACTGGACAAGGCATTAGGGACAAAAGCGATGTAAAATAATTTGATACAGTAATGTAATCTGTAAGATTACACTGTACTGTATGTAGTTTTTTCTTTTGCACTTTTTGAATTTAGCGCTGGGCTCCGTTCCCATGCGTTGTGACGCTCGCAGAGAACGGAACCCGGCACACAGAAGCTTTGGGCGGACACAGACACACAGCTGGGTAACATTGCTTGATCCTTGGAACAAGCTAAATAACTTTCCGAGGATACTGCGACGCAATCCTGAGTTTGGCTCGAAGGTTACCGCTTTTGGTACTGAAAATTCACCCCGAGCCACACAGGATTACCGCCAGGAAGGTTTAATTCTTTTATAGCTCATCAGTTTAGAGTAAACAATAAATGATGGCCCTAGAATTATTTCTCTCACTTTGATGTTTTTGGCAATTTATAACATGGATGGTGCAATCACTGGTCACATGTGCGCACCCCGTAATGCGTATGCATTTGTCAATGTGTGCAAAGCGACTGGGTTACCTCAACCTTTTTATTTTTATTAATTTTATTATAAATACATTTTTATTTTTATTCTGCTTTATTGCAATTACAAGGCAGCTATTAAGGCCCCCATGTATTGGTCAGGTGACAGATCATATTTTTGCACACATCAGGGGTGTATTAGACCCCACAATCTCTCCCCTGCCCTCCCTTACAGCTAATCAAGCATGGATCATGCTTGATTAGCTGCATCCCTGGACACAGCAGCCAGGGAATGACAGCTCTAAATCTGGAAATGTTCAGAGCTTGGTACACTGGACATCATTGACAGCAGAGGATGTCTGGGAGCAGATGCTCTTCAATTTCCTCCCATTAAAGACCCTGAAATAATCAGTTGATGTAGTTCTGAGCTTTTGATAAGAGTGGTAAAGCTTCACTTTGTAAAGAATACCCAATCACATGCAAGGAACATGTAAAAAATAGACATGTGCATTCGTTTTCGTCTGAATGCATTTTTGTCTGAATTTCAGGTATTTTCGTTATCGTTTTAACAAACGATAACGAAAGTGCAGAATCCGAAAAACGAAAGATCCGACATAAACAAATCCTTTATTTTCATTTTCATTGCTACAACAGTTTGATATAGATAAGAGATTCGACATGATGATGACAATAACAATCTGTGTCCATCAAACCTGTGGTCAAATGTGCCTAACCTTAACTCTGTTAGTCCAAGATTATTCTACATAGAGAGAAAAGACGTAGGGGATTCGACGTAGGGGAGAAAAGATAACTAGAAATAATGATGATGATGAATGTTATTGGCTGATTGTAACCAAAGAGGAGGAGCAGTAAAATAGCTAGAACTAAGTACACACGTACTTTGGCTTATGGTGTCTGTTGAAAGTTCTAAGAAGATTCGACGGAGCAGGTAAACTATATGGCGTTGTACAGTTTAGCTGCCCTGTCAAATCTTCTTTGAACATTCGACAGACACCATGAGCCTTCAATGACAGATTCAACCTTAATTTGGATTTTCAGACGAATGCAATTTTTAACGAAAAACAAAATAAATACAAACGAATTTCGGGAGTAACTAAATAAATTTATTTTTCCAAACGAAATTCCGAAACGAAATATTTCAGTGTGCACATGTCTAGTAAAAAACTGCATTTTTGCCTGTATTAGATTGGACAACGGAAGTCAGCAGAGCTTCCCTTCATTTTCTAAACTCTGGAGCAACTGCACAAAGTGCACAGTCTATTTGCGTTAGTAAATTAACCCCAGAATGTCAAAAGAGGCAAAGTGCTTATATAGGTATTAAACCCCTAAACAAAAATATTGCAGCTTACCAATTTTTAGATAGGATGGATGCATTTGTTTTCTTTTTATATTATGTATGCTATGTTTCTATGAATGTTATGCTTTTTTGCTATATTTGTAAACATAGCATTACTGACAGGCAGGAGAGGATTGTCAGTGCAGGTTGTTGTGTTTGTTTCAGTGGATCATCAGGGCATTGTACCTGATTATTGATCACAGATCTTCATCTTTGGACAATGTGAGTAGTGATAGACTTACACTGTGGGATTTTTTTTTAAATAAAGGTCTTTGTCATGGTGTAGGTGTATTTATCTACATTTTCCTTTTTTATGTGAATAAAAAATAAGGGGTGCTATGTACCCATTACTCTTTCATGGAAGGGGCAGATATCTGGTGCCCCATCTTCTAATGGGGACTTCCAGATTTTGATAAGTCAGCCTGCAGACCCAGGGTTGTAGGGGTGAGGCCTTTGTCCCATTATCCCCATCAACATTGGGACATGGTTCCTTGTCAAGAGGAGCCCTGCCTCTAGGTAGGAGGGCATGTGGCTTAATATGGTTCAGGGAGGCACACGCTCACTGCCCTTCCTTTTCCTTGTCAGGTAGGCTACATGCCTGGAAGAGGTTATGGTATGGATTTTGGGTACACATCTAAATCCATACTAGACTGTTATCAAGAATAAGGGTCTAATATGGATTTTGGGGGAAAAACACATTTTTTTTGTATTTATTGCCTGGGCCCCCCTAAAAATCAATACTAGAATAAGTGTCTGGTGTGGATTTTGGGGGCTGGCCATTAAAGGGAAGGGCAGTGAGCATCCAGCCCTTTTGTTTTTTGAGCCATGTCAGGTTACATGTCATTAATGTGGGGAGGGTACCATTCCAGGGAATAAACATGCCAAACATGGCCATTTAGTTAATCTGTTTGGTTAACTTTTAACAGCTAGAGTTTGGGTTAAACTTTCTGTTGACCAGAAAGGGGAGGTCATCCCTAATTGCACTCAGCACAGAATGCTAAACGTTAAGCTCTGGTGGGCTGCACAATAAATAATTGTGTCTTCAGAATAGTGAGTTTTTCCTTCTAGGTAAAGCATCCATATTGCATTGGTTACAATCAGAGGACCAATGACTGGTGGCATAGATAATGCCCAATATATGTGCTGATATATACAGCATACACACACACACCAAAGGGCATATTTATAAAGCAGTAAATGTGAAAATTACCAAGTGTATTCCAAAGTGCAACCAGTGTAAGTATCTAGACTGGTATTTCTAATTATTGAACAGCAGTTTTAATACTTAGAGATGGATGATCAGCACTAGGAACCAATCAGACTTTACTGCAATCTAATGTATGGAACACAGTGCTATCAACCAAACACAGGGACCTACTGACATGACAAGAGAGCAGAATGAGAATGGTGACTGATTATCAACATGCTGCTGCTCCTTCACCATCTAATAACAAGCTGAGGAATGTGTCTTGGACCAAATTGTACTGATTAACAACAATTAAGTTCCAAAACATGGTAATGATTTCTGGTACAGGTGTCTAGACTGACTAAAACAATGGAGGAAAAAAAAACATTTTGCACATAATACAGTTCACTGTAATGCATTTCAACAGCATGCTTAACTGTCTGAAACTGGTACTTGCTATACATTTATGAACCATTACAAAAATATATTTCCTAGTCAAGGATCAGTTACTGGAAAAAAAAACTTTTGGCTTCCAGCAGCTATGTTATTTCCCTTGATAAGTCTTAAATTGACAGCATTATCTGGCACCAAAGGAATCTTTCTCACCTAGCATGTATCTACAATTAGAGACACAAGCTGCGTTGGCTGCTTGCGTCTCTTTGCTGAAAGATGTACTCAATAAGAACATATAATGTGGCTGTATTTTACCTGGAAACTGATAACATTAAAATAGAAACTGCAAGAAGAACCTTCCAAAATGTACTAACATTCATTTACTCTTGCAATTACACACTATTGTATAATCAATTGATTTGTTGTCATTCTTATGCTATGTACACACGATAGGATTTTCCGACAACAAAACCGTGGATTTATTTCCGACGGATGTTGGCTGAAACTTGTCTTGCATACACACGGTCGCACAAATGTTGTCGGAAATTCTGAATGTCAAGAACGTGGTGACGTGGAGAACCAGCTCTCAAATTTTTGTTGTCGGAGATTCTGACAACAAATGTCCAATGGAGCCTACACACGGTCAGAATTTCTGACAACAAGCTCACAACGAACATTTGTTGTCGGAAATTCCGATCGTCTGTACGCGGCATAACAATTACATTTTAGGGCACAGTTTATAAGGAAAAATGGAAAGTTGGTTTTTAGCCTGTGAAAACCCATAGAATGTATTTTTTCAGATTAGAAAAGACTAGAAAAGAAGAAGCACCTGGAGATAACATTACTTACTATATGAGAAACTATAAATATAAGTGTTAGTAATGCACCAAAATACATTTCAGTTATTTCATAAATGGCCCCTCTCTCTTTTTTTTAAGATCCGCAGACAGCCAGTACTGAAGTTGATGGAGTAAATCTGGAAGAAATAAGAGAGTTTGCTAAAGCATTTAAAATACGACGTCTTTCCCTTGGTCTGACACAAACACAAGTGGGACAGGCTTTGAGTGCAACAGAGGGTCCAGCCTATAGTCAATCTGCAATCTGTAGGTAAGGACTTGCTAGATCAGCTTCACTCCTCATCAGTTTTCCATTTGCTGCATGAATGTTTATTAGTTCTGCATGTATTATCTTACAGAAAATGCTGATTCTCCTTTTGAATAAGAACTGTTACAATAATATTCATGACCTGTTCAATGATCTGTCAAAAAGGCAATACTATAGTTACACTTTTCATACTATAATGAAAAGCATATACTTAAAGCAGTAGTAAAGTCAGCATTGTGATTTTTACCTACAGGTAAGCTTATAATAAAGCTTACCTGTAGGTAAAATGAATATCTCCTAAACACACACCGTTCAGGAGATATTTTTTCTTTTGGCAGTCTGTAACATCACCTGCACATGCACTATGAAGGAATGGCATATCTGTGCTATTCCTTTAGAACGCTGTGCCATGGGCATGACTACAGCGAGCATGCTCAGGAGTGATGTCATCACGGCTCAGCCATTCAACCTGCTGGAGCCTAGGAACCTGGAAGGAAGACTGGGTGAAGATTGCAGCCCTGTCGGCGGTGACAGCGAACTGCTTGAGGGCTTTATTCTAAGGTAAGTATTTCATAATGTGCTAGTATGTGATGCATACTAGCACATTATGATATTACTTTATAGTTTGGCAACTTGAAGTACTTTTATTAGAAATTATTTATTTTACATATTTACATAAAATTGCAAACTGAAAAATGTGCACTGAACAGTATTTTCCTATTCAGTTCAGGTAATTTTGGAATAATATACTAAAGGCAAATAGACTGTTCACTTTTATAGGGAAGTTGCACTTTGCCAGGGAATTTTACAAAAAGCTTAGTGAATAAGGTTAAGCTCTGCTGACTCCCATCATACAACCATATACAATCAATAATTCTGTTGTTTGTAAGTGTGCACAGGGCAAATGGACTGTTTACTTTCCTATGGTAGTTGCATTTTGCAAGGGAATTTTAGCCAGAAGCTTATTGGATGATGTGGATCTCTGCTGGCTTCTATTATCAAATTTATATGCAAGCAAAAAGCATTTTTTTTCCTTGCACCCTATTGGATATTCTTTTCAAAATAAAATGTCATTTGCATTCATTAAGCTCTGGGGGAAATTCCCTTGCAAAATTTGACTTCCTTTGCAAGGATTACAGCCTATTTGCCTTTAGTAAATCAACCCCAATGTGCTGGTAATTAACCCTCTCTAAAACATTGATTTATGCCTATGAACATCTTGGAGTGCTACAACAAAATTGTAATAACGGCCCTGGTGAACTAAACTCAATATCTTAATAACTAAATATTGAAGATATTTCTATTATAGAAGCAAAGGCCACACTTTCTAATATAAAAAGTAATCCTTTAGTAAATAATGTCAGCATTCCTCTTTGAGACATATAAATATATATATATATTGAATCCCACAGCAGGTCTGGTTTACTAGGACTATGGATATCCCTAATCTTAGCAAGTTTATTGATCATATTCTGTATATACATATATATCCTACAATACAGTGTTGCAATAAACTTTATGAGTAAAGCAATAGATACTTCCAAGAGCTTTTCATTGTTTCTAAAGACCTTGGAGTCTTCCACAAAAAGCCAACCAAATCTTAGCTCATTTAAGTGGATTTTGTTCTTGGTGATCCGTGAAATGCTCCATCTCTTTATCCGCTCTTTAGATTTTTAATGTATTCCCTGTAGAACAGAAGTGTACTTTTCCCGCAGTTTAAGAATAAGGTTATAAATAACATCAGTATGGGGTAGTGAGCTTGCAGCTCACATTTTTCTCAATGATTTTCCATAAAACCCATTGATTGTTGTTAAATACAAAAAGCTCCATAGGATCCTCTCACTTCTATGGCATCCCCTACTGTTTTTTCTTATAAGATACCTCCCTGTAGCAAATAACCTTTATTCGGTCTATACAAGGATACCACTGCTGGGAAATTTGTTTCATGACTTGTATATTGTTATAGCAAATATCACGTAGTGAAAAATCAACATAGATCAGGAACACCATTGATCTAAATACTACCTCCCTAGTAATAATTTAGCAGATTTTATTTTACATAGATTAAGCACTAATATTAAAACCTAAGCACAATGACTTTAAATATTAAGCAATTGTTTCTAGAATGTTATTGCTATTGTGTTCCTTTTCTAAAACATTATTTAATATGTTAAATTATTACTTCCAAAATAGTGTAAGTCTTTTTTCATTAATACACATGCAATTTACATTAACACATATTATCTTTAACCTGCAGGGTGCATGAGGCTTGGTCCCTTACTAATTGAAAATTCTCAGGGATAAGAAAATTTTGTAAATGTTTTTAGACTTTCACCACTTGCCGACCACCTACCACATATTTACTGTGGCTGGTCAGTTCTATTGCATGAAATCACATACCTGTATGTCATTTTGTGCAATAGCCATTGGGTGGCGTGCACGCACTGCTTCAAGTGCGCTCGCACGCTGATAGGACACTGGTGATGCCCGATGTCTGCGGGCCACCCACGATCATTCCCAAGATAGGCAGAACGGTGACCTGCCTATTTAAAGAAGGCAGATCGCCATTCTGACAAGGATGAAGACGGTGATCTTGTGTTCCTGCTAAGCAGGAACACAGATATCTGTCTTCATCCAGTCAGACCATCTCCCACACAGTTAGCAAGCACCAGTTAGGAGCACACTTAACCCTTTGATCGCCACTGATGTTAACCCCTTCCCTGCCAGTGTCATTATTACAGTAACAGTGCATATTTTTAGCACTGATCACTGGTCCCAAGAAAGTGTAAAAAGTGTCAGTTAGGTGTCTGATTTGTCCACCGCAATGTCCCAGTCCTGCTAAAAATTGCTGATCGCCGCCATTACTAGTAAAAAAAATAAATACAATAAAATGCCATAATAATATCCCAAAATTTGCAGACACGATAACTTTTGCGCAAAACAATTAATATATGCTTATTGGGATTTTCTTACCAAAAATATGTAGCTGAACATATATAGGCCTAATCTGATGAAGAAATTTGATTTTTTAAATTTTTTTATTGGATATATATTATAGCAGAAAGTAAAAAATATTTTTTTTTTTTCAAAACGCTCTTTTTTTTATGCTCTTTTTTTGTTTATAGCACAAAAAATAAAAACCTCAGAGGTTATTAAATACCACCAAAAGAAAGCTTTATTTGTAGGGAAAAAAAGACATCAATTTTATTTGGGTACATCGTCGCGGGACCACGCAATTGTCAGTTAAAATAACGCAGTGCCACATCGCAAAAAATGGCCTGGTCATTAAGGAGCTAAAACCTTCCGGGGCTGAATTGGTTAAAGATATTCCTGCAATCTTGGCAACCTAAAATTGTTTATGAAAAAAGGTTTATTAAAACATTTTAGACATATTTTTACTCAAAGAATAAAGCATTGCAATGTAGTGCTATGACACTTGATCTCAGAATATAATGATCAGATCTATAATTGCCTGGCTCTGTCCATCTTAAGTCCATTTCTAATGACCCCAAAGAAAATTTCTCCACCAGTGAAATAACACACACACACTGACATTTAAAAAGAATGAACAATAACATTTACTGATGACAGATTACAAAACATCAGTCTCTGGTCCCACTCTCAGGTTCTGTTAATCTCAGTAAGAGGGCATTACCTGCAGACATGACTGCAGGCTGCTTAGTTTTGATGGTCTTCCAGTCTTCTGACCAGACAGGGTGTGAACTTAACTGCTGCAAATACAGCGGACACTCAGTCAGGGCTGGGCCTAGGGATAGGCAGAAAAGGGGGGGCCACCTTGGGCACTTTCATTAGAAGTGCTTGGTGTATGGTGTTAGACAGATCGCAGAGTTCGTATAGCAATATCAAACAACAGAACTTTATAGAGGAGAGTTAACACTATATGGTTAATAACATACTCTAGAGCTGGGAGAAAGAATTTGTTATTAGCATGAGGTCAGCTTATTGATGAGTCCAAACTACATTTGGGGGCCCTTAGAGCCCTTTCACACTGGGGCGGTGGCGGCGTCAGCGGTAAAACGCCGCTATTATTAGCAGCGTTTTACCGTCGGTATGCGGCCGCTAGCGGGGTGGTTTTACCCCCCACTAGCGGCCGAGAAAGGGTTAAATACCACCGCAAAGCGCCTCTGCAGAGGCTCTTTGCCGGCGGTATAGCCGCGCCGTCCCATTGATTTCAATGGGCAGGAGCGGTGAAGGAGCGGTATACACTCCGCTCCTTCACCGCTCCAAAGATGCTGCTAGCAGCACTTTTTTTACCGTCCTGCCAGCGCATCGCTCCAGTGTGAAAGCCCTCGGGGCTTTCACACTGGAGAGACAGCAGCGGCACTTTCGGGTCGGTTTGCAGTCGCTATTATTAGCGCAATAGCGCTTGCAAACTGCCCCAGTGTGAAAGGGCTCTTAGATCATGAGACAGCCTTAGACAAGGCAAATAAAGCAACTCAGGTGAAAAATAGCAGCAGTGTTTTTATTTTATATTTATAAAAAAACAAAACAAAAAAAAACAAGCACAGATACCATTTCTACATAAGCAAAACATTTGACTACAAATCATATCAGCTGTGTACCTCTGCATGTGTCATACCATAATGCTAAAATTTAAAGTTATGTTGGATGGTATATAAAAAAAAATGCACAATAAGTAAAAAATTACATTCAGAGGAACGTGTAGCTAGTTCACATTCATAGATGGTCTACAGAATAACTACACTGGCGAGTCTTTCATTCACACATAAAAGAAATCAAACTGACCCTTTAAGTCAGCAGAGAAATTTACAGATACAGCTGAAGTGAACTGTAAACAGACTTGCAAACAACTACAAAGCTACTGTAAGCTTCTATTCCACAACTATGTTGTACTCTTTTTTTAGAGGCTTACTCTTTAAGGGAGGTTTTCAAATTATTTTTTTTTTTGCCAATTAAAATACAGATTGACTAAAAATGTTACTTATATTACAGTATGTGGTGCTGTCAACAAGTTTAGCTGGGTGCCAGGTCTTAGAATTTTCAGGAACTCCAGACACGAGATATAATGACCAAAATGACTAGTTCTGAGCAACAACCACAGGCATGCAAAAGCCAAGTGACGATTTCACATTCCATGATGGATTCTGATATCAAATAATTATTTTAGGAGAGCTGTAAGAGAATGCCTTATACTGCAGAGAAATGTAATTACTGAAATCTCAGAGAGACACAAACATTTTAGGGCTTGGCAATTCTTGATAGATTGGTACATGCTGTACTAAGCTAGGTTAAGAAAATACACCTTTTCACTGAGTTCACCTAAAAGAGAAAGAAAAAAATAAAAACTTGCACCCACCCACTGAACCCTTAACACGCAATCAAATTTTATATTGCCTGCAGCACAACCTGCCATAGCCCAGTTATGTGACAATCAGAAATCTAGACACTGAGGACAAATCATTTTCATGCACAGAGGTTTCATGAAGATAGCCTCTAGAGAATCATTATTTGCTAATCCCAACACAATACTCTAGTTGCTCCTTCTAGAACTTCAATGATCAACTTACGACAGGAGGTCCCCTTGATCTCTCCCATCATCCCCCATAGCCATTATTTTGCAATGAAACCTGATAGGTATGCAGTGAATAGACAGGGTAGTGGCTTTAAGCCAGCAGGCAGGCAAGATGAGAAGGCTGTCTATGCTAGTGCTAGCATAGGTGGTTTATTGCCTTAAAAGAGAAATGTGGGTTTTGAAAAAAAGGAACAGTCTTTCTCACCTAGGTGGATGCAGCAATGATCCAATGCTGCATCTATGTCTGTTCCCTGTCTACTCCGAGAACCGATCGATCAATGACCACTAATTGACCAGCTCTTGGTCTTCAGTGAGCAGAGATACGGTGACTGTCAGTCACTGTCTCTGTGCTCTGCCCCCCCAGCACTCACTGGAGTGCTGGGCTGTGGAGGGAGCAGGAATAGCAGTCTCAGGCCACCAGTGACGTGCTGAGAGCCTGAGCCAGCTGCTGGTCAAGCATCTGGGTGGATTCTGACATTAAAGTCCCTGAAGATCCCTCCAGAATTTGGACCAACTGAGTGAAGTCATAAAACAAAGTGCACTCCGATGATCTACAGGTAGAGTAGGGCCAAAAAACTTTTGGCCCTACTTCTCCTTTAACCTCCCTGGCAGTATGGTTATGTCAGATTTTTGCATCTCAAAGCAGTACATTGTTTCGCATGAAAATTTGGCATTTTATATTGTAGGCCTGTAATTCTTAGGAATAACTCACTTAAATCTGTCCCGTCTAGTAGACATCCCGGGTATGATAAAATTTGAAACACGGAATCATAAATTATAATATAATAAATAGCTATAAATAATTCTAAAAAATAATAATATAATAACAATACATTTTATTCAATAATGTAATCAAATCAAAAACACAGAAATTTGCTCAGCTGCAGAATTGTCCCTGTCGTCACTTTCAGTGTCTGATGACAAATTTGCCCACAAATCTCTATCGCTCAATTCTGCAAGTGATCCTAATCTACTATCGCTCCTTTCTAGCTGGTCTAAAATCGCTTTTGACCTAAAGGGATGCTTTTTGGTTGCCATGGACATTCTCACGTTTGCAGGCAGAAAAAAACATTATATATAATATAAAACTGCATGCAGGGCACTGGACAAAACACTAGGGACAAATAGGAGGTGAAATGATTTGATACAGTAATGTAATCTGTAAGATTACAGTGTACTGTATGTGTTCTTTTTTTTTCACTTTTTTGAAATTCCCCCCTGGCTCCATCCCCATGCGTCACAAGGCTCGCAGGGAACAGAGCCCAGAATACAGTACATCGGGCGGATAATCCGACCGCCGGACACAGTGCGGAGACATCACAGAGTCCTGGGGACATGGTAAGTAACCTGTACCAGGATACTATGATGCAGTCCCGAGAGTGTCTCAGGGTTACCGCTAATGGTACTGAAATTTAACCCCGAGACACTCTCGGGATTACTGCTAGGGAGGTTAAGAAAAGAACACCCTACTCAACAAAATCATTTTTCATCAAATAAGGTGCATTTTTAATCTCCAGTTTGTATAGGAAGTGTTTCACATACAAATGCACATAATCATGATTTTCAATAGAAATGTAATATACTTGAAACCATTGAAAAGAATAAGTGCATGTTCTTTTACTAACCCCATTCATTTTTATAAATATTTTTCAACAATAAATTATACAATTAGGGAAACACATTTTCTGTATAGTTGTGTGCATTTTATGAATGTGTTACTACTCCCATTCTTTTACTTTTGTTCAAGCTGTAAATGTTCAGTTTATAGCTTTATGTGCTTGACAATTTGAAAGCATGCATGCATGTCTGCTAATGTGTTACAATGAAGCATATTGTCCTTATTAACTACCTCTGCCAGTCCAGTAGTTAGGCAGGCAGGAAGTCCCACCCTGGCAGAGCAACAGTGTAAGACTCTTCTTTTTCAATTTTCCCCTCAGACACACCATCCTGAGAAGCCACTTTTTCCTACCACAGGAAGCCCAAGAGAACACTATAGCTAGCAGTCTGACAGCCAAACTGAACCCTGGCCTTTTGTATCCTGCCAGGTTTGAAAAGCTGGACATCACCCCTAAAAGTGCCCAGAAGATAAAGCCTGTCCTTGAGAGGTGGATGGCCGAGGCTGAGGCCCGCCATCGAGCAGGTATGCAGAACCTCACAGAATTTATCGGCAGCGAGCCTTCAAAAAAACGCAAGAGGCGCACTTCATTCACTCCGCAGGCCCTGGAGATCTTGAACGCCCATTTTGAGAAGAACACACACCCTTCAGGACAGGAAATGACAGAGATTGCTGAGAAACTGAACTATGACCGGGAAGTTGTCCGAGTGTGGTTCTGCAACAAACGGCAAGCCCTCAAGAACACAATAAAACGAATAAAGCAACACGAACCAGGCACAGGAGTTCCAATAGAATCCTTAACAGATTCAATGGAAGAGAATTCCTAAAACATTGAGAATGAACTCTTTGAAATGTCTGTTCATCAGCCTTGTAAGTAAACAAAACAAAAAAAAAAACTAAAAAAAGAAAGGTGGACAGAACAATTTATTCATGTGTTCGAGAGTTTTCCAAATACAATGCACAGCACCTAAGTGTGTATGTGTATGTGCTAGTAGCCCTAAACAGAAAAAAAAGACAAAAACATTTTTTCTATGGACTTCACAAAAACCAAATAACTGTGTTCATTTTTCTGTACATTAAGACAATGTGAACAGTGTTTGAAAACCAAGAGAATCTTTTATCTATCTAAAAAGAAAAACAAGCCTGCCACCTGGAGGATTATTTGTAGACTTTCAGGGTTTAAGTGCTCATTCACTAGAATCTTCACTATGAACCAAAGCCAGAAAAATGGTGTTGCAAAACTAGATTGTTGGACTTCTCTATAATAAGCATCATGAGTTGTTTCACATGTTCACTGTCTGCTGTAAGAAAAAGTAAAATTTGTATTTTTTCAGTTATGTTTTATTGCAACACATACATTTTTTCACACTAACTCACATATTGTTTGTGGAAACTGTAAAGTTACATTTGTTGACTATATAAGGGGCAAACAGTTTATTCACATGGCGGCTACGATATGTGGGTTCCATCTGGACACATGTAAAGATTGAGTTATATTTGATTCATGTCATACAGTGCCAAATAAGGTTCACCTTGTTGGTGTATGTTGTATGAATGAAAACCTTAGAGAAGAAATAAGGTTAACACAACCGCGTTCTGCAACCATTTTCTGTATTTTCTTTCCAAAGTCTTTTAGCCAAAGAAATTTTTTAGAATCTGGTGAAGTACGAGGCAGTTCCTGGATTATACCAAATAGAGGGCTGAAGGGATATTACCGTGTTAATTACAGCTACTTAAAATCATGTGCATTGTTAAATTAATGTGACCAAGATTTTTATTTCTCATATGCCAGTTTTTCACAAAAACATTTACCAACTAGTCATATATTTTTATTTTTTGTGTCATTAAACAATTTAATTGCATGGATCCACAGAAAACATAATACAAAACTTTAACTCAAAAACTACGTTTGTACTTGTACTTACATTTTGTAAGTATATTGACTAGAGACACACCTATAGAGGATACAGCCCTACATTAAAACTTTGCCAGAGATGTAATAAGGAGAATCATGCTTTTAGAAAGTGTATCAAATATGTGAGACATACAATATACCACAAGATGCTCGATTTAGGGCATGTCTACTTGGGCTTTTGTTTATGTCAAAGCTGCTTTTCTTTCCATACAAGTCAATGGGAATGAATAAGTAGCATGGCCTAGCTTGATGCAACTTAGAAGACGTTCAATTGTTGGTCAGAAGGAAGCCTGAAGAACCTGTGAAAGTATCTCAAGCTGATCTCAAATATAATCTGAATTCACCTAAAAGCATGCTGAATCCCGTGTTTAAGAAGCCCTCACTGAAATGTGAAGTGCAGTGAAATAAAGTGAAGTGACCTTTGTCCAGATTACTATAATAGGAGCTAGTGTTTACATTGTATAATGAACATCCAAATATGAAAAAGAAGCTCTATTTTTTTGCAATTATCCTGCATGTCTACATTTTTAAAGTGTCCACAACTTTACTTCATATTAAATTGTGCCTAAGACACCTTAATTTCCCCACACATCACCTCAATTCACTGCCCTTTCCACTTCAGCAAATCATGCTCAGTGTTCCAACCTCAGGGCATTCTTAGGTTACTTCTGGAACTTAGCAGTAACAAGACACGCTTAGGACATGAGGCATGTTTGTCATACTGGGGTTGATTAAAACTGGAAAGTGTGAAACCTGGTGCAGTTCTGCATTGAAACCAATCAGCTTCCAGGTTTTCGCCCAGGTTCACACTGAGCTGCAGAAATGAAGCCATGCGAGTTCAGCTTAACTTGCACGATTTCAGTCCCGCATGTCAGTCCCAATTTCGGCAGTGATTTCAGAGACATCTGTGCAGGTTTCTGCACAGATGTCAATGTAAATTGCAGATGAAGTCGCAAAAAGTAGTACAGAAACAATTTTTTGAAATTGGTGCAGCGCCGCAGATGCACGGTGCATATTGATGGCAATTGCGGCCGATTTGACATGTCAAATCGCATGTCAAAAAACTCCTGTGTGAACCAGGGATTCTTGTTCAAGCTTAATTGAATAAGCTGAATGGTTACCATACACAGCTGCACCAGATTTTGCACTCTCCAGTTTTAGTAAATCAACCCCACTGTATCTCTATTTCAAGACTAGCAGCTTTCTGATTACTAGTAATATGTACATCTTTGCCAACAATCAGTAGCAGTAGCTTCATAATCTGCATTTGTAAGCAGGCTAGCTTTAAATGCTGTAATAGTATATATTGCTTATTAAAATGGTATTAAACACAAAATGTATTATATTGCCTCTTATCAATTATTAGATGTGGTGGCAGTTTTCTTTTTTATGATGATTTTTCTTTATTTTCACCTGGTGATCTGGCCAGTTAATCTGTTATTTTTTTAACTTCCTTTAACTACCCAAGCTGTGCAGCAAAAGTGTCAGATAGAGAGTTGAGGCAAACCATTTAACACTGACCAGGGTGCTTACAATGGTCAGCTAATATTCATTCATATAAATCCTTTATACCAAAAAGAAACAAAAACAGTTGCGATAACTGCATAAAAGTTTTAGACAGGGTTCAGTTTTAATTGTTTATTCAAGGCTAAATCTACTACTGTCCAAAGGTGTCTCAATTGTTCCATTCACAGGGAATATCTTACTGGCTGGATAACAAGGTGAAAACAAAGGGAAAAAACCTAAAAAAGAAAAATAATGCAGCTACCACATTTTAAGGATTGGTAGGCTGCAATATATGACCTTTTGTTTTTGGGTTTAACACCAGTTTTCTTAACAAAAGGCAAACAACATGTACTTCTGACTGTTCATACCCCTCATACTCCTCCCAGCTTTTTCAAGTTAAAGGCAAAACTTTATTGATTTTTTTTGTTTTGGCTAAAATATAAAAGGATTAGACCCTCTGTCAAGTTTTTATTGCTGTTTGCGTCACCCTTTGCATTTGTCCTGGTCATTTTTGTCACCAAAACAAAGACAAAATGTGATGAAAACTAAATTTCAAGTCTTCACCAAAACAGGAGTTGAAGTTAATCATAGGTGCAAATTTTGTGGTGTCCAAAATGAGCGGTCCTCTCATTTGGTCAGTTGGGAGATTTTTTCTCTCATTTTCTGTTACAGGAAATAAAGGTAAATCTGAACAGCAATATAGGCAGCAAACTTTTGGTGGGATTTCCCCTCATTTTTGTTGATCTGTTGACAGGAAGTTCAGGAAAATATGACCAATTGGATAAGGGGTTCAACCTTTCCCTACTGTATCGAAAAATAAAAAAATAAAAACATTTTGGCTATAGATACACGTTAAATCTTTTATTTGTGTTTAACCATTTAGCAAACATAATTCATATTAACATAAAACACTCCAATAATGTTTTTATAACAGTCCCTTAATAAACAGTAATTGCATTTCCATGCCTTCTTGTTAAACTATTATGCCAATGTAATGCATTTCAATTTATTTTCTTGGCCAAAATGAATAAAACAATTAACAATGCAAAGTTACAGTATGTTTACCTCACAAATGAACACACCAAAGGGTCCACCTATTTGCCATATAACTTTTATTTTTATTTTTATATTTACACATACTAATAAAAAAAATAGTCTGGTACAATTCTAATCTGTTGCAAAAAAAAAACAAAAAAAAACGCATATTTTATGCTATTCTTTCAAATACCTAAACAGACAAAGTAAGACTGTTATTGTTAGAAGGATGCCAAAATACAATAATCTGTGTAATAAAAACTTTGTTGATTTGATCTGTTTTTGTTAAAAACTACTGCTCCATTGACATCACAGACATGCCCTAAATTAGCATATCACATACATTTAACCATTTAGCCATAAACTTAATGTTGCCACCTAATCAGCTAAATTTAATTTCAAAGGTAAAACGGTCTTAAAGTCCTTTCACCAAAATGAACAATGTGTTTTTAACCATAACAGGTTTTCATAATTTTAGTCCAGAAATGCCAAATTCATAATTTTGTGTAAAAAAAAAAAAAAAAAAAAAACCTTTTGAAGACAGCTAATTTCTTCTCATCATGCAAATCATGGAAAGGGGGAATCATTCATTACAACCACTGACATGCAAACAAGCAATTTTTTTTAATGTTTGATAGTTTTGTATTTTTTATTTAGGATTTTTTGAAAATATTATGTAATGCTTCCTTAATTGATTTTACTAATTTTGCAGACCTGCACTGACTAATATGTCATTTTCAAATTTATATATGTAAACCATAATTGCTTGTAGCCAAACACCCCCTTTTAACTTATTGCATAAAAGCAGACAAGAGAAATTTTGTATAAAAAAAAAAAAGAGAAAGAAAAAGCAACCCTTTGTACATTTATTTAATTTGCTCATAGTGGTCTGTGCTGTTGGATTAAGTAGACTGAATGGATAAATGGGTATTGTTATTGTGTTGCTGTATTTTTTCACTCTGAAATGATGTATCATACTTTTTACAGTATGACCTGAAATTTTTCAATCTGTTGATACCTATATAATCAGTGAAGAGAACAAAGCAGCATATCCACAATGTATTTAAGAAACTAAGCTTGCCTTTGTAGAATACCTATCAAAAAAATTTTTTTTCATGATGCATTAACCCTTTGACATCTAACATCCTGGGTTTTATTGCAGTGCCAGTCTGACAGATAGAACAAAGTACAGTCTAGTCATTGGATTGTTAACTTTGCCAAAAGATATCATTGAAATGCTAGTCATATTTTGGGTAACCCTAGTTATTATAAAAGGGCCAATGATTTTTGCCTAGTTTTACTTTCCTCTGTCTTAAAATATGTATAGTTACTATCTTTATCCATGCATTGAACAGTATATTCACAAACTAAAAAGTTATTGCATGCTACAGTAGATCTTTAAAAAGCAAAAGCAGATCTGTAATGTTTGCTGTTTTCCAAAACAATTCTGCAACCTTTAAAAAAAAACATTTTCATACGTTTATATGTGTATTTACCATATTTTTGCTTGGTATTTACAGTACATTTAAAATCTGGCCTTGTGTAGACATCCAAAAGTCTTGATGCTGCAGCTGGGTGCCACAATCTTGGTGTGATGGCAGCAGCCCCAGTGGACTTAATGATGTCATTCAAGTGACAATCTACATTGTCCCTTCCCTTTTTAGCTTTTACCTTTCGCAGTAGCTACATAAAATGGGGATGGGCTGAGATGCTG
This sequence comes from Aquarana catesbeiana, assembly GCF_042186555.1. Classification (NCBI taxonomy): domain Eukaryota; kingdom Metazoa; phylum Chordata; class Amphibia; order Anura; family Ranidae; genus Aquarana; species Aquarana catesbeiana. The sequence goes on along the minus strand of NC_133328.1, from coordinate 201,085,276 downwards.
GGCCAGCACAGAGAGTAATCAGACACCCCAAGAAGAAGAAAGGGCTATGAAGTGCGAAGGGGGAAATAGGCCATGCTAGAGAATTGATTTTCCTGGAGTAGCCAAACTGCAAGTGTAATATATAATATATTTTATATAAAATGTTATTTTTTTCCCCAAACTTCTTGAAACTTATTTGTTTTACAATTGAATTTGTTTTGTCATCGGCTGTGCATCTCTACCTATTGCTGCAAAATCCTTAATGTGGTATTAAACCCAAAACCAAAAGTATAATATATTGCAGCTTACCAATCCTTAGATATGGTGTTCTGCCTTAAGTTTCATTTTTTAGGCTTTTCTCCTTCTGGGTTCACCTGGTGATTTGGCCAGTAACAAACCTTCTGTATTAGAGTGCCCCCACTGTGGATGAAGGAGCACAGGGGGCACAGCAGACAGCAGCATTATCAGTCTCTGGGGAGTGGAGTGTTAGATGTCCTAGCAGATTTAAATACACTAACAAATTGAATCCAAACCCTAGCTTGCATTGCAGTTACACTAATGCCCTGTACACACGGTCGGATTTTCTGATGGAAAATGTGTGATAGGACCTTGTTGTCAGAAACTCCAACTGTGTGTGGGCTCCATCACACATTTTCCATCGGAATTTCTGACACACAAAGTTTGAGAGCTTGCTATAAAATTTTCCGACAACAAAATCCGTTGTCGGAAATTCTGATCGTGTGTACACAAATCCGACACACAAAGTGCCACACATGCTCAGAATAAATTAAGAGATGAAAGCTATTGGCTATTGCCCTGTTTATAGTCCCGACATACGCATTTTACGTCACTGTGTTCAGAACGATCGAATTTTCCGACAACTTTGTGCGACCGTGTGTATGCAGGACAAGTTTGAGCCAACATCTGTCGGAAAAAATCCATGGATTTTGTTGTCGGAATGTCAGATCAATGTCCGACCGTGTGTACAGGGCATTACAGTTGCAGCAAACAGTTTTTCTTTTTTCTTTTGGTATAAAGGTTTCATGTGACTAAATAAAGCTGATCACTGTAAGCACCCCTGTCAGTGGTAAGTGGTTTGTTTCAACACTCTTAACTGATACATATTGCAGGAGAGCTTGTTTTGTTGAAGAACAACAGACTTACTGGCCAGATCACCAGGGGGAAATAAAGAAAAGAAAACCTGAAAATAAAAATGAATGCAGCCATCACATCTAAGAATTGGTAAGCTGCAATATAATAAATGTTTGCTTTTGGGTATAGTACTGCTTTAAGCTGACTAGGGACACAAGGGGTACATGTTTATTGTTAGAGCGTGCATGTTAATTTGGGTGCTTTTGCAGAGTATTTGCAGCATTTCTGTACAGGCGTTTTGAAGTTGACAAGTCATCAATGTAAAAGCAGTAAAATGCCTGTAATCTGCCAAAAAAAAGCTCATGTATTTTTTTGACCGATGGGCCTTTTGCTTTAGGCGACAGATCGCTCAGAAGTGAACAGGGGCCATTGAAATGAATGGGATTTGTCTTGTTGGGTGTTTTTACAGCTGAGGCTTAGAGCAGAAAAACGCCTAGATGTGAACGGAGCCTAAATAATGCTCACGTTTATGAATTTTCCAAGTAAATGTATTATTTGTGTTTGCTTTGCACTGGGGGTTTAAGCTGTTCCCTATACTTTATACCTACCATTCTGACTTTACTGGTCCCTGGGTCTTAAATAACAGAAATTACTCACCACACACTAGTAATTTACTACAAGTGAGTGATTAAAATATTTGTACATCCTTAACAATTAACATATCCTTTTCTTAACATAAATGTGGATCTGCTGCTTTAATATATATATATATATATATATATATATATATATATATATATATATATATATATATATATATATATATATATATATATATATATATATATATATATATATATATAAATATTTTTTTTTTTTCTCACTTTACAATATAAAATTTGTTGTTTTTAGTAAACTAGAAAACTCTTTCTCAAAGTTAATTTAAGTATCAAATGTTTTGGTTTCTCAATACTGCAATTATAGAAACAAGAAGGAACATGAATTAAAAAAAGTAGAGGCGCATCAAAATACTCAAGCTGTAACCAAAAATAAACATACTAAAAATGCCTTTGGCTTGTCTTAATGCTGGACCAAAGTTCAATGTATGTAGGTATATGCACATGTATACATATGGCTAAATGTTGCTGACAATCTTGCAGTATTAAATATCACTCAGAAAAGCAGAACATAAAAAAATGATCATTGTTTAGTAACACTGCTCCAACATTTGTGCATATACAGCACAAATGGTGTAAACCTGGAAGAAAAATCTTCTTGTACGAACTAGCACATTTTTATGTTTCACTTTTGTTATACAGTATATGTTTTCTTTCTGTGTGCAATTCATTTGTAAAGCCACTGTGAGACACCAAAGGTTCTTCTCTTGTTACGTGCTTAAGATTATCAAAATGGTCAAACATGTTGGAAGAATACAATTCTTTAGTTTCTCATTTCCAGCATTGAATTTAGCAATGAAAAGACAGCACTGAGAGACAAATTATGTTTCCACAGGAAGAGGAGTTTTATGTGGTGGACTTGTAACCAGAGGAAAAGCAAAAACTATACTGGAAGCTCCTATCTGCTCTGACTCTGAAACCAAAGCTGATTTAACTGCACAGTTTGCTTTAAATTTTATAGACTGGAATAAACTAAAACTGTAATTAATCTAGAGCAATATCTGTATGGTCAGTAAAGCTGCACTTTGTGTATTTCTTAAAAGCTTCAGATCTGTCACTTTTAATTTGTACCATAAAAATAAAGAAATGTTTGACATGAATGTGCTATAAAGTTTACTATGGTTTAATAAAATTATGACATATAATGTTTACATAACATGCATACACACACACGGTGCAGCTTTCTTCCCTTTTAACATTCATCTGAAATGTTCCACCTTAAAAATGAAGAAAAAAAGAGTTCAGTGACCATCCATGGTCTTTGAATATTGCTCTAAATCTTACACCAGTATTACACACTTATGATGTTTAAATTTAATGGATGTCTATGTCCAATCAATCAAGGATTCTAGGAAGGAGGAGCCACTTGTGTCCTAGCAAACCAAAGAAATTTTGAGGCAAGAGCTGCCTGCATCCTAGCAACCAAGCACATTTTGAGACACACAATGAGGAGGGGAGATATTTAGATATTTTGACCCTCTCTATTTGTCCTGCTGACCATTTTCACTAAGACAGAAAGTGATGTGAAGTACAACATTTTACCATTGTCCCCAGAGCTGAGAGAAAATGTTCCAATGGACAACTGTTCCAGTGACAATTGTTTAAAAGTGGAAATTCCCTCTCTTAGACTTTTCTCGCTTCCCGTTGCATCCCTGGCTCAAGAAGTAAATGTCAATCTCACCAACTGGACATAGACAGCAAAAAATAAACTGGCTGGAATATTATCCCTTACCTTCTCTATCTAAAACTAAAATAGATTTGGTTGTACAGTACAATACATTTGAAAGAAGTACATTTTTCACATAGTCAAGTGAACCTGCATTCACTTTACACACCCAATCAAAAACTAAAGGAATTTCAAAAAATAGAAATAGCCTTTGTATATGGTTGGATAATTGAAAAATACACAGCTTGGCACAATAATAACTGCATAACTTTTAAAAATCAACCTCATTGTGTAAGAAAGAAATGAAGGGTGAAACACAAAGAACAAGCAATTCAGTTTAGTAAAAACCCATTCCAAATATGGAACTAAAACCACCGATTTAACTATTTCCCAAAACTGTAACATTCAAGGCATGCCATGAATAATAACTGTCACAGTTGCTAGTGTGTTTACAGCATGTTGGCTCTCAAGTGAACTGTCAAGCCATCAAATGAATGATGTCATAGCTGATCACATTCGCAGCTCCATGGCAACTGCAGATTAAACAGAGGCTCAGATGGCTTCCTCCGTGGCTGTAAAGTGTAGGAGGGTTTAATTCCACTTTAATATTTTCAGTTAGATGAATTAGCTTTTTTGCTATCATCAAAGTGAACGTGCATCTATATAAATTGTGGTCTGTAACTGTTTAGTACAATGAAGTTTTGTCAAACCAGAACCCATGAGGACTACCAAAGGAAAGCACATTTTGTTATATGACATTAATATGACAGTTATTATTGTTACACAGAACAATTTTGATATGTACGCTTTTAAAAATGATCTTTGCCATTTTATTCGGTATCATGCTGTCTTAACAAAAGTGGCCTATTGTTTACAAGTATGCCAACATTACTGAACCTCCCAGACTTTTCTTCCACCAGCTAACGTGAATGGCTTGCTATTTTTACTATTTTAAAAGGTACTCTAGTGAAAGTTGGAGAGATTGCGCCACTAAGTATAAAGATAAGTATTATGAAAGTTGTGTCAGAACCATTTGCCATTGCACAAACAACATGAATAAATAAAACAGCAAGCAAAAAAAAAAAAAAAAATGCCATTGAGGATGACTAAGTCTCATTTATTTTAGTGCAGCCTTACAAAAATAAGCTGGCAAGAACGTAATGACGAATATCTCAAGGGCTAGCCTGCCCGATTCATCTCTATAATGTCCTTTTCAAAAAAGTGGTTAGCCCCTAAAACATTCCTCTCCACTTTTTTACAAACTTTTTTTCAATAATTATTTTTTCCTTGCTGTTTTATTTATCTATACATTTACAGAAGGCCTAAGCATCAAATTGCAGTTTTCCTTAACCATAATTTTGCAAAAGTCTCAGGGGTCAAAATATGGTTATTTACCATTATAGCAGTTGTTGGGAGACAATTAAACAATCTAGTCCAGGTCAGAATATGAACTAGCCTCCCACACAAAAGGGTTACATTAGGGATAGGAGCATATAGTAAGCACATTGCCATAGTAAAACAAGAAGGTGGATCCACAAACTGTTGCCAGAGGTAATGAAGAACCCCACAATTCCTCATCAGGGCTTTCCATAAACATGTATTTAGTACCTCAGGTAAGATGGCATGGAGTCTTGGGGAGTCAGGTATCATCTGAGTCTACTTGTTGCTAGAGCTCCACAATTTTGGAAGATGTGGCAGAAAGGTCCCACATCAGGCTACTTGGAGATAGATGTTATGAAGTAGGAATGGCATAGTGAATGGACCAAGTAGAGCACAGAGTGAGGGGACAAGAAAAAACAAAATTATGTTTTAACTATCTGGCACAGTGAGGAAAGCAGTTTAATAGGTATTGCCTTTTGATTTAGTCAAGTTAATCCCTAGACCTGACAATGTGTGCAACGCCTTTAGCGTAGAAAGAAGATTAGGAAGTAGGGATGAGCTGAACACCTCCCCGGTTTGGTTCACACCAGAACACCTCGAATAGGCAAAAAGTTCTATCCAACATGTGAAGCCTTTTAAAGTCTATGGAACACGAATATGAAAAATCAAAAGTCCTAATTTTAAAGGCTTATATGCAAGTTATTGCCAAAAAAGGCTATGGGGACCTCGGTACTGCCCTAGGGGACATGTGTCAATGCAAAAACAAAGTTTTTAAAACAATAGTTTTTTCAGGAGCAGTGATTTTAATAATGCTTAACCACTTCAGCCCCGGAAGATTTGGCTGCTCAATGACCAGGCCCTGCATCTCTTTAACTGACAATTGCTCGGTCATGTGACGCTGTACCCAAACAAAATTGACGTCCTTTTTTTCCCACAAATAGAGTTTTCTTTTGGTGGTATTTTTGCTCTATAAACAAAAGAAGAGAGACAATTTTGAAAAAAAAACAATATCTTTTAGTTTTGCCATAATAAATATGCCAAATTTAAAAAAACAAAACAAATTTTTTCCTCAGTTTAGGCCGATATGTATTGTTCTACATATTTTTGGTAAAAAAAAATGCAATAAGCGTATATTGATCGGTTTCCGCAAAAGTTATAGTATCTACAAAATAGGGGATAATTTATGGCATTTTATAAGTTTTCTTTACTAGTACAGTTACGTCGTTTCGCTCAGGGGAGCCAACCTGCCGCAGTACAACTACGGGGGCTGGTTGGGAAGGGGTTAAAGTAAAACAATAAAAATTTAATATTCCTTTAAATATTGTGCCTAGTGGGCCCCTGGTCTGCCTGTAAAGTGGCACATCTATGCAATATATAGAACATGCCGCAACAATAATGACATTTCTAAAGTAAAAAATGTCAATTAAACTTGCTTGCGGCTGTAATGTGTTGCCGGACCCCGACAATATAGATGAAAAATCTATGAAAAAAATGGCGTGGGGTCCCCTTCCCAGTCCATGCCAGGCCCTTATCTGAGCATTCAGCCTGGCAGGTCAGGAAAGGGGGGGACGAGAGAGCACCCACCCTCCTGAACCATACCAGGCCGCATGCACTCAACATGGGGAGGATGCTTTGGTGCTTAGATCTCACAGCCACCAATGTGAATGGATAGGGGGTACATTGTACCCCTACCCATTCACCAAAAAAGTGTCAAAAATTTAAAACCAAAAGAGACAGTTTTTTGACAATTCCTTTATTAAAAAAGAAAAAAAGTGTGCCGCGATGTACATCTATTGTCAATTATGCCACCTGATGGACCTATGCCTAATCTCCATTCCTTCACTATATGCGGTCTCCATGTAAGCATCAGCCTTATATAGTGTGGGGCCTGGACTTAACCCCTGAGCCAATCATGGCTCTCACAGCACATTGCACTGTGATTGGCCAAAGCATGCAGGTCAGGTGCATGCTTTGGCCAATCAGCAGCCGTCAATGCACTGTAGTGCATTATGGGGTGCTCCGCAGTGGGCGAACTTGCCGCGAGTGCCCCATATGTTAATTTGTTCTATGAACAAACTAACAGATGATGTTCAAGTCGAGCTAGAACTAGAACATCGAGCCTATCCCTATTAGGATGTGAAATTATAGGGGCAGACAAAACAGTTAAATTTCATCAGCACACATAGTGAGTTTGTGTTCCAAATCCCTTAATTTTTACAATATTTTCTTTGCAAGTGCCAAGGACCCTGTGGTGAATTCGAAAATAAGAGGTGATAAAGCATTGTAAGTCCATTGAGGGACACAAGAATCTCAGAAATTTTCAAACAGTCAGGTTATACTGTGACCTACAGAAGTTTGCAACACTGGCATTCAAAAAAAGGTTAAGCCAGCCTTGTATAACCCTGCATCCAGCCATCATGTCTCAGTTTTGTGAACAAGCAGCACATAAAACCAACAACTTCAAGAAAGGGTTTTTTATGAAAAGTACAAACATTTTATTTTCTTTATTGTCTATTGAGGGATAAAAGAATCTTAGGAATTATTAAAAAGTCAGGTATTCTAAAAGTAGTTCAATTGAGGGACAGGCAATAGTCACTAAGGGATCCAACAGATGCAGGACTTATACTACAAAGAGTATCTGAAGGGATCAATGCCCCATTAAAGGTTAGATGAAGGTGGGGCAACCAAAATGAAAATTGCTATGTATAAGAGGAGGGAACCGAGGATCAACCTGGTGCTCCAGTCTTGGAGATAGAATTGCCACTAAGGGGAAACTGCTACCTGAAGGAGGGATGGAAATCTATAGCAAATTGGTGGACAGGCAAAAGTTTACCAGAAAAGAACAGGAAGTACAACAAACTGCATGAACTTGAACATTTTTAGACCAATGACTAAGGTGGTCAAAAAAAAAAAGTCCCAGACACAAAACAGGGCATATTCAAAATGACCTACTTTGTCCAATAGAAAGGGCCATTTAGACAATAGGAGGAAAGGCTACACAAAAAATGTAAAGACGAACTAACAGTAAACACCCTCCCCACCCCCATGGGGTACAGGAGAAATAGCAGGCAGGTGTTTCCTTAGGCAGAATAGTAGGAGAAAGAGCACAGAGCGTGTGCACACAACACTTCATCTACCGGGTGACATCAGTGCTCAGTTCCCTCAGCCTTTACCATTACTGTGGTAATATAGTGGTAGCAGGAATTTTAAAATGGCACACAGTGATAACAGTTGTGAGGTAGATCCTAGTGATTCAGCCCAACCACCCTTACCAGCCTTACAACCACCCTTACCAACCTTACCTCAGAGACTGGGTCAGACCAGAGGTTGTCCACACACTAATGTATTTCAGTGCATTCCTTACAGCCAAAGACCATGAGCGCTACAGTGAACTGCAAACAAACACAGCTTTCATGATGCTGAATAAAGGATTTGCTTAATATTAAAGATCTGCCATTGATGCTTTTGCTTAAGGACACCAGCATTTGTGCCATGACTTTGGACCTGGAGAGTATTCTGCATCTAACTTCCACAGTACGCAAAGGTCTGGTAAGCTCCGTAATGCAGACCATAGTGCCTAAAGGTCACAATCCAAGCTAGCCTTACAATAGACATGTGCATTCGTTTTCGTCCGAATGCATTTTCATCCGAATTTCAGGTATTTTCGTTATCGTTTTAACAAATGATAACGAAAGCGCAGAATACGAAAACCAAAAGATCCAACATAAACAAATGCTTTATTTTCGTTTTCGTTGCGACAACAGTTCGATATAGATAGGAGATTTGACATGACACTGACAATAACAATCTGCGTCTATCGAACATGTGGTCGAATGTGCCTAACCTTAACTCTATTGCCCTGTATACACGGTCGGATTTTCCGAAGGAAAATGTGTGATAGGACCTTGTTGTTGGAAATTCCGACCGTGTGTAGGCTCCATCACACATTTTCCATCGGAATTTCCGACACACAAAGTTTGAGAGCTTGCTATAAAATTTTCCGACAACAAAATCCGTTGTCGGAAATTCCAATCGTGTGTACACAAATCCAATGCACAAAGTGCCACGCATGCTCAGAATAAATTAAGAGACGAAAGCTATTGGCTACTGCTCCGTTTATAGTCCCGACGTACGTGTTTTACGTCACTGCGTTTAGAACGATCGGATTTTCCGACAACTTTGGGTGACCGTGTGTATGCAAGACAAGTTTGAGCCAACATCCGTCGGAAAAAATCCATGGATTTTGTTGTCGGAATGTCCGATCAATGTCCGACCGTGTGTACAGGGCATATTAGTCCAAGATTATTCTACATAGAGAGAAAAGATTTGACATAGAGAAAAAAGATTTGACATAGAGAGAAAAGATTGCTGCTGGAATTGGGTGGGGGAAGTAAAATAAAAATAATAATGATGATGAATGTTATTGGCTGATTGTAACCAAAGAGGAGGGGAAGTAAAATAGCTAGAACTAAGTACACACGTACAGCCAACTTACTTTCACTTACGATTTGTTAGCAGAGAGAGACACACACACTGAATCATTTCAGAAGACAGTCAATCTTAGCCGCTCTGTTTGTCAGAGAACCTGAATTATTAAGCAATTAAGCATAAGCACAGCAGCAGAACAATAGTGAAGCAAGCTACAGTTCAACTTAACTTTTTCATAATAATCTGCTGCTATTGTGTTAGTGTTGTGAACTTGATAGTGATACTAGTGTTGCTAGTGTTGTGATAGCCTCAGAGGCTGCCAGTGTTGTGGGGGGGGATTTATTATTATATATATTATATTCTATATTATAATGCCATATCAATATCTGACACAACGTCGGATGCTGCACCCGCCATTGCACTTGGAGATTGAGAAACGGATGTGAAAGTTGGCTGACTTTTGGGGTAGAGAAGACCATTCAACATGAACGACGAAGATTCCACAAAGCAATGAAAAACATACAAACGTCGAATCTTTGGCTTATGGTGTCTGTCGAAAGTTCTAAGAAGATTCGACGGAGCAGCTAAACTGTACGGCACAGCAATCGTACATTTCCGGTTAAATGCATCCGCCCATAGGCTATAGAAAAATTCTAATGTTGGTTGACTAGTAAAATAATTAATAAATATAATTATTACTAGTCATACAACATTAAAATTCTACTACAGCTAGCTTGTAGGCGGAAAATTGGACCGGAAATGTACGATTGCGGCATCGTACAGTTTAGCTGCTCCGTCGAATCTTCTTTGAACATTCGACAGACACCATCAGCCTTCAATGACAGATTCAACCTTAATTAATTTGGATTTTCGGACGAATGCAATTTTTAACGAAAAACGAAATAAGTAAAAATGAATTTCGGGAGTAACTAAATAAATGTATTTTTCGGACGAAAACGAAATTCCGAAACAAAATATTTCAGTGTGCACATGTCTACCTTACAATCTTTCAATCTTCAAAAGTTAATGCTGAGGATACGCTGATTTGGGTGGCTGCTGTATACAGACTAACTCAAGAAGTGTTTTCAAATCTTGATTGAGGTCAGATTGAAATATCACTGTGAACAATTAGTGATAATCCCTCCACATAAAAATAAATGATAAATACAGGTCTGGTCAGGGCAGAAGCATTAAATAAAAAAAAACACAGTGATCCAATATCCACAATATCCACAATCTGAGTAACAAATAACCCGCCTGTGATATTGGATCTATATAAAAAAATATGAAATAATAAATATTGTAAATGAAACAATGTAAAAATATATATAAATATATTCATATAGGGTAGGAAAAAGTCTGTTAAAAAGCCGTTCTCAATTGTATATATATAAAAAATTATGAGTGTCTGTAGAAAGCCATTTTTATTATATATAGTCTGCTTTATATTAGGGCAGGAAATAGATCAAGTCACAGGGATCTCCCAATTGAGACTGTGACTTGTGACTATCTCCTGCCCTAATATAAAGCAGACTATATATAATAAAAATGGCTTTCTACAGACACTCATAATTTTTTATATATATACAAATGAGAATGGCTTTTTAACAGACCTTTTCCTACCCTAAATGAATATATTTATATATAGTTTTACATTGTTTTATTTACAATATTTATTATTTCATATTTTTTTATATAGATCCAATATCACAGGCGGGTTGTTTGTTACTCAGATTGTGGATATTGTGGATATTGGATCACTGTGTTTTTTTTAATTTAATGCTTCTGACCTGACCAGACCTGTATCTATCATTTATTTTTATGTGGAGGGATTATCACTAATTGTTCACAGAGTGACTGGGTTAATATTAGCGCAACTATTATTTTTACTATTTATTTGATACAGGTGTCTGAGCACTTTTTATAGTTTGCAGCTTTTACAAATATTTATATTTTATTTTTTTTGTCACATTTTAGAATATATTCACAGGATTTATTCTCACTTCATCCATTTCAGTGCTTTAGTATTTTTGCATGTATAGATTGAAATATCTGCCATGTGTTGAATATCTTGGCTAAAGAAAAAAAAATAGAATAAAAAAGAGGCAATTAAAAAAAAAAAAAAAGCAGTAGCAGAGCTGAGACGAAGGTATCCAATGTCCAGGGCACTAGCACACAGCTGAGGCATGGTGGTTGAAGGCAGGGTTATAAGGGGGCTTAACTTTTTTTCGTTCGTTAGTATCACAACATCCTGTAGGCACTAGTATAACCCAACTATTTAAGAATTGCTAAGATTCCTATTTTCCTTAAATGATATATAATTTACTATCTATAGAAATCTTTGTTTTACAAGCAAAGCATATTAATTTTATAATATTATATTATGTTTTATATTTATTGCAGGATACATCCATAAGCATGGTGAAAATATGTGAAACTTGGGTAAAAGTTGTGGGAATCTTAGGTTTTTACTGATTATTTTGTCATATAGGTGCAGGAAACATTTTTTCACTTCCAGTGTTCATTCATTTGTTTCTTGGCATGTAATTAATTGTTTTTTTGCCTTACAGTTATATTTAACAATATTCATATTTCAAAGTGCTAATAAGAATTTTCTATTTAAAAGAGTACAGCCAACGCTCATTTGGCTGTACTTCTCCTGTGGATCACAGGAGTGCAGTTCGTTCTGCACTCCTGTGACCCGTTTTCAGCAGAGAGCAGGCTGAAGTCCACTCTCTTAAGGCATCACAGAGTCGGTCCAGGCTCCACGTCATCACGACCACGGAGTCAGTATCCGCCTAGATCTGGACTGACACCCGGCTCAGCCTCCCAGCGAGCTGATGTGAGCCTGGGCAGGCTGCTCCTGCCTCCTCCACAGCTCAGCGCTCCAGTGAGCGAGGTGGGGGCAGAGCAGAGAGCTGTGACTGACAGTCAGCAGCTCTCTGCTCAGGGAGTTGTGAGAACCGAGTGATCGGCAGTGTTCGATTGCTTGGTTCTCAGTGTAGAGGTGCTGGCGGACAGATGCAGCATTGGACTGATGCTGCATCCACCTAGGTAAGTATGAAAAAAATAAATAAAAAAACTTATGAAAAAAATAAAAAAAAACTCATTAACTACTTAAGGACGAGCCTCTTTTTAACACTTATTGTTTACAAGGTAAAATCATTTGTTTTTGCTAGAAAATTACTTAGAACCCCCAAACATTATATATATATATATATATATATATATATATATTTTTTTTTTTTTTTTTTTTTTTTTTCTAACACCCTAGAGAATAAAATGGTCGTCGTTGCAATACTTTCAGTCACACCATATTTGCGCAGCGGTTTTACAAGCGCACTTTTTTTGGAAAAATACACTTTTTTTTAATAAAAAAATAAGACAACAGTAAAGTTAGCCCAATTTTTTTTTATATTGTGAAAGATAAAGTTACGCTGAGTAAATTTATACCCAACATGTCACGCTTCAAAATTGCGCCCGCTCGTGGAATGGTGACAAACTTTTACCCTTAAAAATCTCCATGGGCGATGTTTAAAATTTTTTACAGGTTACCAGTTTTGAGTTACAGAGGAGGTCCAGGGCTAGAATTATTGCTCTCGCTCTAACAATAGCGGAGATACCTCACATGTGTGTGGGGATGAGCCGAACACCCCCCGTTCGGTTCGCACCAGAACATGCGAACAGGCAAATAATTTGTTCGAATACGCGAACACCGTTAAAGTCTATGGGACACGAACATGAATAATCAAAAGTGCTAATTTTAAAGGCTTATATGCAAGTTCTTGTGATAAAAAGTGTTTGGGGACCTGGGTCCTGCCCCAGGGGACATGGATCAATGCAAAAAAAAGTTTTAAAAACGGACGTTTTTTTCGGGAGCAGTGATTTTAATAATGCTTAAAGTGAAATAATAAAAGTGTAATATTCCTTTAAATTTCATACCTGGGGGGTGTCTATAGTATGCCTGTAAAGGGGCGCATGTTTCCCGTGTTTAGAACAGTCTGACAGCAAAATGACATTTCAAAAGGAAAAAAAAGTCATTTAAAACTACTCGTGGCTATTAATGAATTGCCGGTCCAACAATACACATAAAAGGTCCACCCAAAATCCATGCCAGACTCTTATCCGAGCACGCAACCTGGCAGGCCGCAGGAAAAGAGGGGTGACGAGAGAGCACCCCCCCTCCTGAACCGTATCAGGCCACATGCCCTCAACATTGGGAGGGTGCTTTGGGGTAGCCCCCCAAAACACCTTGTCCCCATGTTGATGGGGACAAGGACCTTATCCCCACAACCCTTGCCCGGTGGTTGTGGGGGTCTGCGGGCGGGAGGCTTATCGGAATCTGGAAGCCCTCTTTAACAAGAGGACCCCCAGATCCTGGCCCCCCCTGTGTGAAATGGTAAGGGGGTACTACCATTTCACAAAAAAAGTGTCAAAAATGTTAAAAATGACAAGAGACAGTTTCTTCTTCCTTCTTCTTCTCGGCCCGCTCCGCATCCACCATGATGGGAGGCTCCTGCTGTGTGACGCTTCTCCTCTTCTGATGGTTCTTAAATAATGGAGGGCGGGGCCACCCAGTGACCCCACCCCCCTCTGACACATGGTGACTTCCCTGTCTGCCCCCTCTGACATCACGAGGAATGCCACAGGGAAGTCCCCGTCAAGTCCCTGTGCGTCAGAGGGGCGGGGTCACCGGGTGGCCCCGCCCTCCATTATTTAAGGACCGACAGAAGAGGAGAAGCGTCACACAGCGGGAGCCTCCCATCATGGTGGATGCAGAGCGGCCCGAGAAGAAGAAGGGAAGAAGACGCCGGCGCCATGGAGGAAGATGCTGGACGAGAACACCGGAGGAAGAACCAGAAGAACCAGAAGAAAAAGAAGATGAGGAAGAAACCGAAGGACAATAGAAGATAGAAGATAGAAGAAAGAAGATAGAAGATAGAAGAAAGAAGAAGCATTTAAATAAAGGAATTGTCAAAAACTGTCTCTTGTCATTTTTAACATTTTTGACACTTTTTTGTGAAATGGTAGGGGTATTGTTGTACCCCCTTACCATTTCACACAGGGGGGGGCCGGGATCTGGGGGTCCCCTTGTTAAAGGGGGCTTCCAGATTCTGATAAGCCCCCCACCCGCAGACCCCCACAACCACAGGGCAAGGGTTGTGGGGATGAGGACCTTGTCCCCATCAACATGGGGACAAGGTGTTTTGGGGGGCTACCCCAAAGCACCCTCCCAATGTTGAGGGCATGTGGCCTGGTACGGTTCAGGAGGGGGGAGCGTGCTCTCGTCCCCCCCTCTTTTCCTGCGGCCTGTCAGGTTGCGTGCTCGGATAAGGGACTGGTATAGATTTTGAGGGGGACCCCACGCCATTTTTTAAAAAATTTTGGCCGGGGTTCCCCTTAATATCCATACCAGATCTGAAGGCCTGGTATGGAACATAGGGGGACCCCCCACGTCATTTTTTTTTAAATTTTGGTTCGGGGTTCCCCTGTGGGGAATTCCCATGCCATTTTTATCAATTAACTTTTATGTGTATTGCCGGACCAGCAATTCATTAATAGTCGCGAGTAGTTTTAAATGACTTTTTTTCCTTTGAAATGTCATTTTGCTGTCAGACTATTCTAAACACGGGAAACATGCGCCCCTTTACAGGCATACTATAGACACCCCCCAGGTACGAAATTTAAAGGAATATTACACTTTTATTGTTTCACTTTAAGCATTATTAAAATCACTGCTCCTGAAAAAACGGCAGTTTTTAAAACTTTTTTTGCATTGATCCATGTCCCCTGGGGCAGGACCCAGGTCCCCAAACACTTTTTATGACAAGAACTTGCATATAAGCCTTTAAAGGGTGTTGCGCGGCTTTCGAATTTGCCGCGAACACCCCAAATTGTTCGCTGTTCAGCCAACTGGCGAACAGCCAATGTTCAAGTCGAACATGAGTTTGACTCGAACTCGAAGCTCATCCCTACATGTTTGGTTTGAACACCTTTTTCATATATGGGCGCTACACACGTATGTATTTGCTTCTCCGCACAAGCTCATCAGGACGGGGTGCTTTAAACATTTTTATTTTTATTTTTCTTATTTAGTTTACTTTTTATTTATTATTTTGACACTGTCTTTTTTTAAAAAAATGTAAACATCCCTTGTAATAGAAAAAAAGCATGACAGGACCTCTTAAATATGAGATCTGGAGTCAAAAATACCTCAGATCTCATATTTACACTATAATGCAATAAAAAAAAAAATTTAACTTGAAAAAAATAAAAAATAAAATGCTCCTTTAAGAGCTATGGCGGAAGTGACGTTTGACGTCGCTTCCGCCCTCCCATGCTATGGAGCCGAGCAGGGGCCATCTTCCCCTCACTCGGCAGCCAGGCATCCACAGGAAAAAATGCAAATCTGCCGCAGAGATCACTTTTATCCGAAAGAAAAATGCACTTTGTTCCTGAAAATACCAGGGTTATGGCAGCTAGCTGCTGCCATAACCCCAGTATTTCGCATTAAAGTACTGACATACGGGGTACGTCGTTTTGCGTGAAGTGGTTAACCAAATTTTAATTTACATAATTTTCTTATCTTCTAAGTTTTTATGTAGCTGAAATATAAAAAGGAAACTGGATAGATGTCACATTTCTCATAATGTAAATATTTAGTAACACAAATCCTTAAAAATGTGCTGTTTTTCCCCTTAAGGGTAAAAACAAAAGTACACCTACAAATTGGTCACCAGACAGAAAAAAAAAATATAATGCTTCCTTGAAAAGTGCAGATGTAGATGTCAGCCTTCACCATAACAAATACTGAAAAAAAAAGCATGTACAATCTTCAATATTTCAGATAAAAAAAGAGACTATTATTTTCAAGAATCCAAAATAAAATTGTTTTCTGACTGATTGATTAAAATCTCATAGTGACGTGGGGGGAGTCTCCGGCCAGCTCAGTGGGTGGCTGCATAGACCAGCGCTCTGCTCATTCCTCAGCTTTATAATGGCTTCATTGCAGCAATAGAGCTTATCAACTCACTGATTCTGACTTGTTACTCACACATGAACACCCAAGCAGTAGAGGGCTCCCACACAGCCCCAAAAGCTGATGGCTTTCTTTCCTGCAGTGAGTCCCAGCTGCAGCCAAGATAGCGATGGTGGCACACAAAACAGCTCCACGCTTCTTTCCTCCTCAATGGACAGTCTTGGATGTGAACAGTGATCCCCTGCTTCCTTCTCTGCAGCTGCAGATGGTCTTCTCCACTCCATTTGCAGACAACCTCTAGCCCATCTATGTCTAGACCTAGGAGGGATGAGCTGGCATCTCATTTGCTTAAAATAGCAGCCTTTTATCTCTCCCCTTCTGCAGTACAACATCAGTCAGCCATTTAATCATTTCCAGCCACTGACCATCCCATCTTTGACCTAAGGATGAAAAGTATGCTAATAGCCTTGAGACAGACACTTTGGGGTTGATTTACTAAAGGGAAAAAGACTGTGCACCTTGCAAAATGCAATTGCCCTCTGTGAGTGCAGTTGCCCCAGAGCTTAGTAAATGAGCAGAAACTCTGCTGACTGCCATTATCCAATCATGTGCAAGCATTAATGCATTTTTTAATTTTCCTTGGTCATGATTGGGTACTCTTTCAAAAGTGAAGCCTTATCTCATTTACTATGCTCTGGAGCAACTGCACTCGCAGAGGGCAACTGCACTTCGCAAAGTGCAAAGCCTATTTGCCTTTAGTAAATCAACCCCTTTGTCTGATCTCATTGCTATGGTCTCCTCTCTTTCTGCTGCTGTACAGGGCAATGAGCAGCGTATCCACCATGTTGAATACAACATTTTCACTGCCCAGAATGAGTTAGTTGATGCCCATGCCGATCAGGATTCTGAGCTATAACAAATAAAATTGAAACTGGCGGACCCAAAAAACAGTTCACTCAGAAACAAAATTAAATTTAGAGGCATCCCTAAAAACAGTCCCACAATCTGACCTTGTCTCATATCTTCAACAACTAATGCGAGCCCTGATACCCTCATTCACGGTGTCTAGAACTGGCCATTGATAGAGCCCATAGTCTTCCTAAACCACCGTTTCTGCCTGCAACAATGCCCAGAGATGTTCTGGCATGTATTCAGAGAAAAGATATACCTGTGCTCAAATCCCAATAGCTTGTACATGTATTTGAACTATCAGGTGCTAAAGAGGTGTGACCCCACATTAACACTACAACTTCTGGATCGACCCTCTGCACATTGAACACTGCTACACCCTTCCCAACAAACTATGCAATGAAAAACATGGATATTTTGTTCACATATATATTGAAATACATGTTTAAGCTGACCAACTGCGTCAAAGTAATCCCTCTTATGGCCAGTCCCACACTGCCTTGCCACTGCAAATGCTAAGGTGGACACTATGCCAACGTGGGGCATCTCGACAATTCATGCACAATTATCTGATGGGACAAGCAGGAAAATCTTTCTCATATAATACTAGATTGTATGATTTTCATTTAATCCGCACAGTTGGCGTCCGAAAATACAATATCAATACAATACAAAACATTACATCACTTCCAAATTTTTATTCTGTCGTGCGAGAATTTTTGTAACTTTAGTAACCTTTTTTATTTTCAATATAAGACCAGTATGCAAAAAAAAAACAGACGATCATTTGTGTGATAATCTCATTGTGTATACCAGGCATAAGCCTCTTCATAACCACAGAATTGTCTACAGGTGGGGCATTTTGTTCTCACAAAACTCACACTGATGCACCATGGGAAATCTTTCACTATTTGAAGCCTGGACACGGACCTAAAGCTACTAAAAAAAAAAAAAGCTAAAAGAATGACATATCATTCCTGCCACGATCAAACACCTTTAACATGCTTTTCACACCACATGGACCCTGAGTGGTCCTAACAGGATCAGCATGTAATGTGACTTCACAGTTATCTTTACAGTCTCTGAATTGGGTGATATCCAGACATGACTTTTGGTTTTCTGGCTTGTTGCAGTATTTACTGTCAATTGTTCTTGTGTTTCCAACAGGATTTTTTTTGTATTTGTTCTGTTTTTTTATAAATTGCTTTACCAGTCACAAGCTTCACATATTGTACATTATCTATCACAATGGATTTTCAAGAAGTTACAACCTACCAAGCACTTGACTGTTTATTTCTCCTTCATCCTGCCTCACTCCAATGCCATGAGTCTCTTGTTCTATGGCTACTAACCCTCCTTGAGACCTCAACACAGGACCTGTCCATACTCTTCCAACTAAGTACAAGCCTATGTCTCACTGCTTATCTACTTGACCATGGCCTTGACAATGGTTCCTGTCCATTAATGCCATGGGTCTCAACAGCCCATGCAAGTGATCTGCGCTGCTGAAAGAACCTTGAGCCTTTCAAGGGAATGCTATCTTTACAGGAGACACACTTTGCTGCAACTAAAATTCCACAACTTAAGTTTAAACATTTTAACCAAATATTCCTCACATCAGGGGAGAAGAAAAAGTATGGAGTACTGATTGCCTTCCAAGACTCTCTCCAATTCCAGCTCCACAAAGAAGTGGCAGGACACAATGACCCAAGGTCATTTCCTTATCCTCATCTTAGATGCTAACCAAGTAACCTACACTCACGTTAATGTCTGTGCACCTAACTACAAAATGCTACAGTTATGTAAATACTTGCAATGGATTCTTCCTCGGGCAAACGCCCACCTCATCAAGCTCTGAATCAGTTTCTTCATCAGAATTATCTTTATAAAATTTGGTGATGCCAACATGGAACTGAACAGGACACCTACTAGTCACCCTCTAAAATCTCCTACTATCGTATAGACCTTTTTATCATAGATAAATGGACCCTCCAAAATGTTTCCTCCTCTGTTATAGGAGACATAGCATGTGCTTATCTTAATTGAAATAGGACACCACGCACATGTTCCTCTCCTCTGGATGCTCAACTCCTCCTAATGACTTGCCTGGTGCTGTTAGATTTGTATTATGGTTAACTTACAAGGCTTACAGTATATGTGTGGTGTGCTTAAACAATTAAGTTCACATGTTAAAGTGGTTGTAAACCCACTTTGAAAAAAAAAAAAAACTAACACCTACAAGACAAAGGCATAATGAGCTAGTATGCATAGCATACTAGCTCATTATGTATACTCACCTGAGATTGAAGCCCTCACTGTGGTGCCCGTACACAGCACTGGCCAGTGACATCACTCCTGGGGGTTACTTCCGGGTATCGCGGCTCCAGCGCTGTGATTGGACTTGGCAAATTGATGAGGTGCTAGCATCTATTAAACAGAAAGAAGAACATAATAAACAATGTCCTTCCCCCTTATTAACCTCCACTCTGCTGAGTGATAGGCAAAAATTACGCTCCCTACATTTGTTCCATTATGAAAACAATTTAAACCATACTAAATCTACCCACTATGCTTTAGGTAACAAAGCAGGAACCCTGCTGGCCAGACAGGTTAAAATTCAATGCAGTAAGATTACAATTTCTTCAACCTATCACCGAGTCATGGGGAAATCTTTACCCAACCCCCAGGACATTGTTAATGCTTTTAGCAACTACCAATCTCTGCCAAGATTCCTCTACTCCTTATTTCCAACTCATTAGATCTTCCTTCATTGTCCCCCATGCAACTGGAATTGCTTTCTCAACCATTTCCAGATTCTAAAATTGCAAAAGTTATTAACTATTTGCCTAATCACAAATCAATGAATGATGTAATGAATAATTAATTAATAAGTTAATGAATATTACAAACATATAGCAGATTTGCTTTCCTCATGGCTAGCATCCCTCTTCAATCAGGCTGCATCTTCTGGCTCTCTCCCTAAAGAAATGTTGCTGTCAGTTATCTCAGCAATACTGAAACCAGGGAAAGATTCCTTATCTCCTACCAACTATTGATCGATCTCCCTGCTAAACACAGACATTAAAATGTTTGCGAAAGTAATTGCCTGCATCCATTTCCCCCATACCCCCTGTTTCCCCTATACTTGATCTATCCGGATCAGGTGGGTATCATACCAGGAGGGCAAGCGCCTGACATCATTAGGCGAAAAATGAATTTCATTCACAGTGTGGAAGTTTGCAAATGCCTTCTCTGCTCCAGGCAGAGTTCAGAGAATAGTCTGACATCCAATCCGAGGTCATGCACAGGGAAATCCAATCAAACAAAGCAGACAAACAGGCAGCTTGATCAGGAATTACACATGTTATCACTCTCCATCACAAGCATGAGATGGAAGGTTTGGCTGGCCTATTGCAGGTTTAGTTTCCACCCAGAGACTGACCACATTAATCACTTTGCAGGTGGACACAGGGACAGGGAGAATGCCATAGCCAAAACCAGGATGCTGGAATGAGGAGCGGGAGTGCTAGGCATTCCTGACACTAACTAGAATGTACAAGGGGGTGTGGCCAAGATAAGGCATGTGAGAGGACACTTCTTCCACAGCTCCTGTTGCTGATCCGCTAACGATCTTCCCCAGCCCATATACCGCCATTATACTGGGTCACCCAGCTGGCTGCCGCACCTGTTCCCATTTTGGAACTGCCGCTGGCCCTCTGCACCAGAGGGATGACTCATAGGAGAGAATGAGGTGGCGGCCTCATAACTCCAAGATGGCACCACTCCGACCCTGTCACAGGGAACACCACGCGTCTCAAATAAACTGAAGGATCTGGGTCTGAAACCTGCCAAATCCTAGCGCAATCAGGACAAGGAGCAACCCCGTGATATGCTTTATTATGCCCAGAAGTTGTCTGGGGCACCGGGGGTGGAGCATATGGAGGTTTCAGAGGACGCTCACCATCAAGAGCCAGGAGAACAGGGATGGGCAGCCATCTTGCTAGATGATAATATGCCAGAGCCTGCAGGCCTGCAAGCTCATCTGTCACCGCAATAGAGGGAGGGGACCAGGAGCAACCCACACTTGCTGACATCCTCAGGGCAGTAAATAATTGTACTGCTTCCATGAACACACTTAAAGACCATTTTGGGGGCTTAAAGGAGGAAGTGTCATTACTGCAACAAGATCTGCAGAAAATCCAAGAGAGAACTACAATGGTGGAAAATCTTGTTAGTAATATTGAAGATCAGCTACCTCCTCTAGCCCGGGGCACACAATCTGCATACCAGCTGGCAAAAGATGCGAATAATAGGGCATAAGACATGGAGAATCGTCTCTGCCACAATAATGTTCATATATTGGGTCTTCTGGAGCATGCTGAGGGGAGAGACCCCACGGTTTTGGTGGAGAACTTTTCCCGAGGGGTAAGTGTGTTGGTGCACAGTGCATTGGACTTTCAGGAATATGATAGTAAAATTGACTCTGATGGATGTTTTATATTCCTGCACTGTCGAATTGGTACTTTGCAATGTGTGTTGGCTTGCATACATATTCCCCCACCCTTCACAGTGACGGTGTTGCAGCCTTTAATATCCTATTCGGATGCGAAGCCGGAAGTACCATTACTTATAGTGGGGGATTTTAATTGTTGCCTCAACCCTACTCTGGACAGGCACCCAGCTCCTCAGACCTCTGCCGCTTTAAAGGATACACCCTTGGCAAGGTTGATACATGAGATGGGCTGGGTGGATGTCTGGCGATTGCATAACCCGCGTGTCAAACAAGGCAGACATGGCAGGGATGGGGAATATGTCACCAAAGATCTTCCAGTATCCATTAATAATGTCAACTGAAACATAAATGCATATGTATCAATAAATGCTGTCATAACAGCATAGAAGTAAAGTAGTAAATGATATAAGTATGTATATGCATGAACCAATCTGGTTCAATAATGGTATGGGCTAAGAATCTAGGGGACAATAGAGAAAAAAATAAAAAAAATAAATACAAATAAAATAAAATGTGTAAATAAAAAAATATGACAAAAACAGTGTGATAGAGTGTGTGTCCTGCATAGCATGTATCCAAGTCCATTGTCTATGTCAGCTAAGATAAGAATATACTTATATCAGTTGGTATTATACCAACAGAGAAACCATGAAGTATACAATGTATTGAGAAATATATATATACACATATGAACCAATGTTGTTCAAAGCTAGATGGACTTGGAAACTCTGAGACAGTGAAATAAATGAGATGAATGTGTAATGGTGTGTGCATGAATGAGCCATGTGAGTGAACATATTAATGTGTGAGATGATATCTATGGCAGAAAGTTAAGTGCTCAAATGTGAAGCGAGTGAAAGGATGATTAGCATCCATCAAGGACTGTGGACTCACCTTGAATGAAGTGAAACTGCTGCGTGTGAGTGAAACAGGAAATAGGAAGTGGCAAATAGATCCCAGCCATGACTAGCCCTCAATTTATATCCCCAGTGGGCCCAGTTAGCTCCGCCTCCAACGCCATGTGTGCATGACAAAGCACGCGAACGTGAATGACGCTCATCGCCAAATGGGGGCGCGCCCGCGCAGGCGCCCCCAAGTCACTCGTGCTGACATTCCACGCAATAGCGAGCTGACGCTGCGACCTACAGACATCGCACGGTAGGTGTGGTCGCAAGGCGCCAATGTGTAGGTGGCCCCGCCCATCCAGACAGGGCAGGGGGACAGCAGGAGGTATGAAAACCTCCCTTGTACACATTGCAGCTCCTGAGCCAGATGATAACCAATGCCACAAACAGGGAACAGCACCAAGAACCTAGATCAGCCCATGGGAGTTGTAGTACCTGAGTGTTGGACGAAATGGCTGAAAGGGCTACAGAATAGAATAATTGTATGTAATGAAAAATTGGCTAATGGTGGCAAAAGACCAGGTTTGGGCTAAATGGGTGTCTTCCACCCAGGTTCAATAGACAAGAAGGAAAAGGTCTGGTGTCACCCGCAGACCACCTCCATCCCAATATATGCAACAAAAAACAGGAAATCGCCCGGGACTTTAAATGAGGTGAATGCAGTTAGCCAACAATTGACAGAGTAAATGCAGTCTCAAAATGTATTAAAATTGTCATTCAAACATAAACATGAAATGATACATACAGTAAAAAATGTCATTACACGTATCATGGTATAAATAGTAAATGGCAAAGTACACAGGAATGAAAAGTATCCCAATGCGTTTCACAAGACTATGCTCGCCTCATCAGGGGCAGATGCGTGTGTAGTACATCTGTAGGGGGTATAATGAACCAAACAAGTATCAACATAGAGATGTTTTTTTGTTGCAATTCTAGAATGATTGTCATCCATCTACTACTTGCAGCGAAGGTAAACAGCACTAGAATATGGAACTCCCTACTCAACCTTCTTTGACAAACTAACAATTAATGATCTGAACTTACAATGCAAAATGGAAAGGGTGATTGCTTGTAAGAACTTAAACTACAAAGAATTTTACTCTCTGTGGTCACTATGGTTAAAACACCCTAATTGTGCAATTACTTCTTGTTGACTTAATGTACTTTAGATGCTTATAATGACTGGTATATATTGATAGTTTTATTATTTTGTTCCTCTGTTCTTTTTGGCCCTGCCTTATTCCTCTCCTTGTCCCCTGCCCGTGCCCCCATTCTCCCTCTTGCTTTCCCTCCATTTCCCCCCTACCCCCTTTTTAGCCTCCACATTGATGTAACTCTCTCCCTTGTAGTGCTTCATTCAATGTACCTCAGTGCTTATGTAGCGGGTTCCCCGTTTTTCCCCTGCACCTTACAAGCTGGGTGCTGCGGGAATCACACAGGCTTTCCTGAGAGGGAGAGTGCACCTGTCATGTCTGCGGGGGATTTCTCGGATTTCTCCCCCCTCCTTCTTTTCACTGACACTGACTTCAGGCAGAGCAAGTAGCGCTCGCACAAGCATTGGTTGATCTATGCTCCCTTCCCTGTGCTCCTATTGGCAGGAGGAAGAAGCCAAGTACAGGAGCCAATCAGAGGAAGCTAAATAAAGAAGCCAATGAGAAGGACTTTAGCAGCAGCAGGAGCAGTTGCAAAGGATCCTGGCATGTGTAGTCTTCATAAAATACGGCCCCATAGCCTTGAATGGGGGCAGGAACTACAAAGACCAGCATGCTCTGGGAGAAAAGGAACTAAGGACTCCATCTTACTTATCTGAGGGGATTCAGACTCCACGAGGCAGAGGAAGAGATTAGACCTAGGGGAGAGGTGCTGCCTCCCAGATCAGTCCACCATGTGATTTCAGGCATCCACAGCCAGTCAGGACATCCAGCCTGAGAGAGGGGGATCCCGGGTGCATATCCAGATGCACCCGCACCAACGGTGAGGCATTCCTGGTGTTTGCCAGAAGAGCCTGCCTGTTCCAGGACGTTCATTTGGGCCTTGACCGCAGGATTGGGTGAGAGGGCTTTCGCCCATTTGCAGGAAACAGGGACACTGCACACAGAGTTAAATGGACACTTTATGCAGACATCATTTCTGTTAGTCATCTTGTTGATACTTGTAGTGCCACAGGGCTAAAGGATAAGGTCATCCATTCACAGAGACACTGTATACAGATACCATTGTCTTTTCACCTTGCTAAGGAAGATCCTGCATTCTTTGCTTGATAATTCGGGCCAGTTGTGTTGTTTGGCCCTGCTTTTCAGGAGTTTAAGTAGACCAACGAGAGTGACTAGCTGAAGATACAAAAGCTCATCTTTCTTTAAAAGGACTGAAGATACTAGTGCCATATGGGCCCGCACACACATATTCAGGGCTCTGTATATGCAGTGGGTGTGTGGGACAGTTTATCTGGGAAGTTAAGCCATTAAACTGATTTACATACAGTGTTTGAAGTTGGGCCTGTGGTGTCAGGGGACAGAAGAGAGAGGCCTGACATAAAGAGGGTCATTCCTCTGCTCTCCTCCTGCCTGGACTCATAGAGCCAATCTGAGTAAAGGTAACCAATCTGGTATAGCTTGCCATATTGTGATTTATTGTTATTGAAGTGTTTGCCTCTGCTCTTGGGCTTATTCTCAGGTTTTGAATCCCCTAAAAGCAGCCTGAATATAGTATTGAGCTATATTGCTCTTAATCTTAGGTATTGCTCTCCAATTGCATTACTTGAATATATATTGTTACTGTTTCTTACTCTTTTCCACAGAAATATTGCAGTAAAGACAATTTCTGTGTTTTATCATAACCTGTGTGTTTTTCATTGGTCCTTGCACTTACACTATTACCAGGTGTGCCAGAGGGGCTGAGACTGTTCTTAGGGTTGAGAGGCAGAGTGCGGAACCAAACATACTTAAGCGGCTCCTGCGAGGCTCGTCTGGGATATTCCCGCTACTCTGCAATAAACTCATCAAGACAGCAACCCTACAAGTGCCAAGATGGACCCTGTTGCTGCAACACAGTGGTGTCGTGAAGAAGGCACCAACCCAGAATCAAGCATAGTGATTGGACTCCCTGGGGAGACCTGGACTGAAGAGCAGACCAGTCAGATCGGTCAGGTAGTACAGACATTGTCCTTAGACAAGAAAACATGAGTGATCGATGTTAGACCTGACCGTGAGGCCTCCTGCACACATGTGCTGCTGGAATGGAAGCAAGGGATCCCTGACCTTTTCCAAGGGTCCAATGTGCAGCTGGCTGACCAGGCTGAGTTTCGTCTAACCCAGTCAAACACACCAGATGTGTGTATGGCAAGTACCAGCCGAGTTAAGGCTATGAGGGAAGAGGTCCCTGCCATGCCATCTTTGGCCATGATTGGGCCGGAGCTCTTCGGTGCTATGGGAGACTTTGTGTCAAAATTGCCAAGGGACACTCTGACGTGCTCTTGAAGTGAGTACCAGAAACTCAGGCCCTTTTCTGGAAGACATGCAGTGCCTACAGGGGAGGACAACTTTGAAGAGTGAATGTGAGAGTCACCAGCGCAAAAAGATATTAATGGTGTCAAAAAGTAAATGTAAAAAACATAAAAAACTGGTTGCTGCAGTCAAAACTTTGAAGAGTGGCTGGACCAGGCCACACATGCCTTGGGTGAATGAAACATTCCTGAGACCCTCAAAAAGCAGAGAATTACAGAGAGTCTAAGGGACCCTGCCTCAGAAGCTTTCCGCAATCGGAAGTTTAGTAAGAAGGATTGCATCACTCAAGATTACCTAAATATTCTGCATGAGGAGTTTGGGCCAATGGAGACAAGATTTAATTTATCGCTTTAAGCATGCTCTCCAACACCAAGGTGAACGCCTGTCTGAATATATCAGACGCTTGAATATGATGTTGCATCAGATCATTTAAAAAAGGGGATGCAACCTTCTACCGTAGATCAAGCTAGAATGCAGCAGATCCTGGGAGGTGCTTCACGTTCTGGTCCAGTTTGGATTCAGACTTCAGCCGATGCCATGTCCATGAAGTATCCTAAGCTCATTAAATTAGTGAGAGAGGAAGAAGCCACACAAGAGCCAGGAATCGGAATCTGCTGTCAAAGTCGGAGTGGCCAGCACAGCTGATAATGATCTGGAGATCGGGATTCTGAAGACTCAGATGTCACAGCTAATGGAGATGATAACCGTATCATTGGCTGGTCTGAGGTAGTCACACCGTCCAGTCGTAGGTAGTCACACAGAAGATGCAGATATCCCAGATGACGGAAATGATGAACATGTTGGCCACAAAAAATGTACTGAGTTGTCCGGAGAGGGGGTTGAAGGGCCTAATGTGCATCTGGCTTTGTCCACAGTGCCTGGCAAGAGGCCAATTAATCCAGACATCTGCCTAAAGTGTGGAGGTGTAGGTCACTACCAGCGAGAATGTCCTAGTCTGTCAAGGTGGACAGCAGACTGGCATGGACCACAGAGAAGTGACCCAAGGATGGATAGAAGGCCTGGACCTTCAAAAAGGATCTTTACTGATTCTGTAAGAGAACAAAGGAGGACACCTGCAGTCTATGCAGTTTCAGTGAGAAATGCTTATCAGCCTCCAAAACTTCACCAGAAACAGCATTCTCAACGCTGGAAGATGAAGGAAGCATGAGTACAGTCACCTGCTGTTCCAGATGTTTCCACCAAGCCTCCAGCCCAGTTGGTAGGTCCTTTGCCTGTAGTGCCTTTTTTGGTGGAAGGAATATAAGAGCCATTCTTGATTCGGGTGCTCAGGTGACTTTGCTGACCAGAGACTTTTATGAGAGGAGTTGAAAGATATAAAGATCCAGGGTCTTTAAGCGGATGATTACCCTTGTGATGGATACCTGCGGGTCAAGTTATCATGTGATCCATTGAGGGTTGGAAAGCCTCAAAATTTTTAGATTTTGGCTATTGTGTGTCCTTGGCTGCCAGGATCATAGGGACCAACACAGATCTGGCGAAGCAGCTGTTAGCCCCTTTTGTCCCCAGATGTGATCCCTTACCTTCCCTGCCAGCAGGAGGGCCCGGGGTGTTTCCCTCTTCCACAGTGGATGGAGAAGGATCCACAACAGAAGCAAAAGAGGCTGATCTGCAGAAGGCAGAAGCAGTCAAACAGAAAGAAGAGGCTAGTGAGCCTACCATGCCTAAGCCAGTGGAAGAGAGAAAGCGAAGAGTTGGGCATCCTCTCAAGAGACCAATCCATAATGTGTTTGGTGAGAACACCGAAGAAGTTATCCTCACCCCTCAAAGGACTCTTGCAGAGCCTGACCTTCTCACCACTGATTTGGTGAAGGGGCTACCTTAAATCACCCCCTGGCACAACTGGCAGGGCCAGCCCAATAAAGGTGGCCTGTGGACAGGACAACCCACCATCATATGATAATTGGTGGGAGGTTTCTCTGTATATCCTGTGTCATAAAATTAGTTGTTTGAGTCATGTAATATTAACAATTTGTTGTTGTTATGTCGGCTCTTGTAGGGGTAGCACTACACTTATATTCTCAAACAATTTTATCATAAGTGCAACTAGGAGCTTTTATATGACACCACCACTTGCTCATATTGTGGACCCTTTGATTTTATTTCTTTTACTTTCTGTGTACTTTGAAATATTCAATAAAAACCTATTGAACATTAAAATCTCATAGTAAAAGCACCTCCTCTTAAGGTTTGGTAGCATGCTGTATTGAGAGCAGAAATTCTCAGTTTGTCACGTACCTGGTGGAGACTGAGCTGTAGAGAGGGCTTCTCTTGCACCTCCTGTCTAGCACCTCTGGTAGAGATGACAGGGAGTGAAAGACACAGAGTGGCACGAGGGCTGATATAGCAGGTGGCTCAGGTCGGGTCTTGGCAGGAACCCGATGGCTTCAGATTACCGGATAGGCACTGAAAACTGGAACTCCGTGTTGCTGGATCAGAAGGCAGAAGCGTGGTCGGAACATAAACCAGGAGGTCATCAACAGCCGAGCAGAGCAGGTACCGGAACATGAGGCAGAAGCGAAGACAGGATACAGGCCGGGTTCTGTACACAGTCGGGCAGCGCAGTACAGAAACATGAAGCAGGAACAGGGTCAAACACAAACCGGGGTCACAAGAAGGCAAGCAGAAGTCCAAGGAAAGGTTCAGGTACAAGGCGGGTCAAACACAGGAACACTGGAACAGATCAAACACAGGTAAACAGGTACTAACTGAAAGACCACCCAGAAATGTGTGTATGACATTGCTCCATTTAAATAGACCGGCTGGCGCCAGTGCATGCACGTGTGCGTGTATGGGTGCCTGTTCACGGCCGCGCGCGCCCACCTGTTTGCAGCCGTGCGCATCCGCGCATGCGCAGTACACCGTATTCTTGGCGCACACACTACTGTGCCTGCGCCTGTGCGCCAAGGTGCGTCTATCAACCGGACTTCTCTTACATTGCCCCCCAATGGGCAACCTCTGGATGCCCATCAGCAATTTCTTTTCGGGGTGAGCCTGGAAAAAAGCCTGTATCAACCTCTTGGCATGTAAATTGGACTCTGGTTCCCAAGAGTTGTCTTCGAGCCCATAGCCTTTCCATTTAATCAAAAACTGGATTACATTTCTTCTCTTTCTACAGTCCATAATGGCTTCAAACTCTTACTCCTCATTACCGTTGACTAAGGTAAGTGCAGGTGGACCCGACTCATGACCAGGAAAAGGATCTAATCTTGCATTCTATAGTAATGAGACATGGAAAACTGGATGAATTTTGTAATTCTCAGGGAGTGATAGTTCGTAGGCTGCAGGATTGATCTGCCTCTTGACAGGGAAGGGACCAATAAATCTCAGTTTCTTGGATGGACAAGATAATTTTAAGTTGGCATTGGATAACCAAACCTTGTCTCCGACTTTTTGGTCTCCTCTTCTTTTCCTGTCAAAAAATTTCTTATTATCTTGTTGTGCTTTGGAGATGTTTCTTTGTAATACTTTATTGTTCATTTGAAGGGAACCAAGGAATCAAGCAAGATGTCAGATAGGAAGGTTGGAAAGTATCCATAATTTGCAAAAACGGGGCTTGTCCCATAGCTGAATGAACCGCAAACTCTGCCAGGGGTAAAAGTGAAGCCCAGTCATCCTGGGCAAAGGATGAGAAGCACCGAAGATATTGTTCTAGAGTCTGTGACAGGATGGCACCCACAGCATTCTCAGAAGTGTCCACCTCGAGAACATATGGTGATGCAGGGTCTGGTTGTTGTAAGATGGGAGCTGAGATAAACAGGGCTTTCAGTTGGTCGAAGGCGGCTTTCACTACAGGTGTCCACTGGAAGCGGATATTCTGTTTCGTCAGTTGGGTGATAGCAGCAATAATGGTTGAGAAATCCTTAATGGATTTGCGGTAGACGTTGGCAAATCCAATGAACCTCTGTGTACTCTTCCTGTCTGTATGAGTGGGCTATTCTAGGGTGGATTTGACCTTTTGGGGATCCATGGAGATGCCTGAGGTGGAGATGATAATTCGCAGTAATTGGATGGTGTCTTTCTCGAATTCGCAGTTCTCGGCCTTTGCGTATAGTCCATGGTCTCTTAGCCGACTGAGAACCGTTTTGACATGTTCACGGTGTGCCGAGAGAGAATTAGAAAAGATAAGGATATCATCTAGGTATACGATAAAAAATAAATCAAGGAAATCTCTGAAAATATTGTAAACAAAATGCTGGAAAGTTTGCTGGGGCATTACACAGCCCAAAGGGCATAACAAGATACTCATAATGTCCGAATCTAGTGTGGAAGGCTGTTTTCCATTCATCCCCCTTGCAGATCCGTACTAGGTTATATGCCCCTCGTAAGTCAAGTTTTGACAACAGAAGTCTTAAAACGTTGAAAGAGTTCTGGAACCAAAGGGTATCTGTTCTTGATGGTGACTTTATTCAACTCCCAGTAGTCTACACAATGGTTCAGGGTATGATCTTTTTTTTCCACAAAGAAAATTCCAGCACCTGCAGTGGATGTGGAAGGCCGGATGAAACCTTTCTCCAGTTTTTCGTCAATGTACTCACATAGCACCTTAAATTCCAGTTCAGAGAAGGGAAAAATGCGCCCAAAAGGGATTTCAGAACCTGGCAACAGTTCAATTGGGCAGTCATATGGGCAATGAGGTGCCAGAATGTCTGCCTTTTGTTTATCAAAAAGATCCAGGAATTTGTGATAAACTGCAGGTATGAGCTGAGACACAGGAGAGTCCGTATGTACCCCCAGAAGAGGTGCAGGTATCATGGAAATGGGCGGAAGGCAGGACTGCTGGCAGTAGGTAGAAGAAAAGGTAATTTTCCCGGTAACCCAGTCTATCATCGGGTTGTGGACCTGCAACCAGGGAATGCCCAAGATAACGGGGAACAAAGGTGATGGAATAATATCCAGGCGTAAGTGTTCCTGATGAACCGTATCAGATGCAGCCAATAGCGGGCAGGTCCCATGTGTTATAGGCCCAGATCTGAGATGGGACCCATCGGCCAGATGGATGGACAGCTGGTAGGTCTTTATTTGTAGAGGAATTTGGTGATGGTGAGCAAATTCCTTATCCATGAAACAGCTGCAGGTCCCGGAGTCAACTATAGCTGGTACCTGAATGTTTCTCCTGGGGAGCTGAAGTGACAAGGACAGGGTGACATGAGCAGATCTCTTCAATCCAGAGCAATTGGCAAGTTAGGCAGAGGAGGTGATCCTGGTCCTTGTGGGTCTCACAGGGCAGTTTTGGTGATAATGTCCCGCTACCCCACAGTATATGCACAGGCCCATTCTGAGTCTTTGCAACTTCTCTGTACTGGAGAGTGGAGAACCAAAAAGTCCCAGTTGCATAGGTCTTGTAGCAGTGCCAATCTTCTCTGTTTTCCTTCCCCTGAATCAACGGTCAAACTGGACAGCCAGACTAATGAGGCCATTAAGGGAATTGGGAACCTCCACTTGAGCGAGATCATCCTTGAGTCCTTTGGAAAAGCCAAGGCGGAATCGATGCCGTAAGGCCGCATCGTTCCATCGGAATCAGAGGCCCATAAGCGTAATTCTGCAACATAGTCCTCAGCGATTACCCTGTCATAAAGTATGGAGGGTAGACTCTGCAGTAGCAGTGCGCTGGGGGTCATAATATAGCTGGGCCATTGCTTCAAAAAATTAAGAGAGAGAGTCCAGGACTGAGCTATTCTGTTCTAGGAGTTGGTGGGCCCAAGACTGTGATTCTCCAAGAATTAGGGATATGACAAATCCCACCTTAGTGACTTCAAGTGAGAAGGTTCCTGGCTGCAAGGCAAAGTATAGTTCACAAGAGTTCTTGAATGCACGGAACTTGTGCCGATCACCTGAGAATCGCTCTGGTGCAGGAACTCGGGGTTCTGGTGGTGGCATGACACTTGAGGGTGTGAAAATAAGTCTGTTAAGATGTGGGGTAGTCAGGTGCGATAGCTGGTGCAGGAGTTGCTGAGGCAAACTTTTGGATGCGACCTTCCAGCTGTATGTGGCTCTTTTTGAGGTGCTGACTGCTTGTGTGAGGGAGACAAGTTGCCGGCATAGCGACTCCAAAGGCGAAGACATCTGGGTGAGTGGTACTGTCATGTACCTGGTGGAGACTGAGCTGTAGAGAGGGCTATTCTTGCACCTCCTGTCTAACACCCCTGGTAGAGATGACAGGGAAAGGAAGACACAGAGTGGCATGAGGGCCGATGTAGCAGGTGGCTCAGGTTGGGTCTTGGCAGGAACCCAATGGTTGCAGATCACCGGATAGGCACAGAGAACTGGAACTCTGTGTTGCTGGATCAGCAGGCGGAAGCGTGGTCGTAACATAAGCCAGGAGGTCATCAACAGCCGAGCAGAGCAGGTACCGGAACGTGAGGCAGAAGCGAAGACAGGATACAGGCCGGGTTCTGTACACAGTTGGGCAGCACAGTACAGAAACATGAAGCAGGAACAGGGTCAAACACAAGCCGGGGTCACAGGAAGGCAAGCAGAAGTCCAAGGAAAGGTTCAGGTACAAGCCAGGTCAAACACAGGAACATTGCAACAAATCAAACACAGGTAAACAGGTACTAGCTGAAAGACAACTCAGCAATGTGTGTATGACATTGCTCCATTTAAATAAACTGGCTGGTGCCAGTGCGTGCACGTGTGCGCATACTTGTGCCTGTCCGCAGCTGTGCGTGACTGCGCATGTGCCAGTACACAGTATTCTTGACGCACACTCTACTTTGCCTGCGCCTGTGCGCCAACGTGCGTATATTAACCAGACTTCTCTTACACAGTCATTGTAATAATTCTTGATCATGGAATGAATGACCGGACATATAATTTACTTAGACCTGCTCTTGGACGATGGCCAAAGATACAGTATAGGGAACACATGCTGTGTGAGGTTGGACAAGAATCAGTGGATCTATTAAAAGCAAATAGACTGTGTTTGCAAGTGCAATTGCTCCAAAGCTTTGAAAATTAGGGAAAGCTCTGCTAACTTCCATCATCCAATCATGTACAAGCAAAAACATGGCTTTCTTATTTTCCTTGCATGTGATAGGGTATTCTTTGCACAGTCTATTTGCCTTTATTAAATTCACCCCAAAGTAATTATGTTTGTAATAGAGAGTGTAGCATCTGCTCAAACATTTAGGAGAAGCCTTTCAAAGGATAACACTCTAATTGATTAATATTATTATTATTATTCAGAATTTATATATCGCCAACAGTTTACACAGCACTTTACAATATAAAAAGGAGACAGTACAGTTACAATACAATAAAATACCAGACGGTTACAAGGGCCCTGCTCAATCTTACAATCTAATAGGATGGGGCAAGTGGTACAGAAGGTTGTAACTGTAGGGATGAGCTGATGAAAGTGATAAAAGATTAGTTGGAGGCATGATGGGCTTTCCTAAAGAGAGGAGATTTCAGGGATTGCCTAAAGGCAGTCAGAGTAGGAGATAGCTGGACAGATTTCCAGAGGATGGGAGAGGCTCTGGAGAAGTCCTGGAGATGGGCATGGTAGGAGGAGACAAGGGAGATTGAGAGCAGGAGGTCTTGAGAGGAGTGTAGAGGATGGTTTGGGTGATCTTTTGGAGACAAGATGACAAGATCGGTGATGTAGCTCAGGGCAGAGTTGTGAATGGCTTTGTATGTTGTTGTTAGTATTTTGAATTCAATTCACTGGGCAGGGGGGAATATTATCAGCTCGGTTTTACAGAGATTTTGTTTAAGAAAGTGGTGCGACATCCATGCTGATATGTTAGTAAGCACATTAGTAATGCGAGAGGAGACTAAAGAAGTGAGGTGAAGAGTACACAGATAGTTTTGGATGTCATCGGCATAGAGATGGTATTGGACATTGTGGGAGGTTATCAAGTGACCAAAAGCGGAGGTGTAGATAGAGAAGAGAAGGGGTCCAAGAACAGAGCCTTGGAGGACCCCTACAGAAAGAGGAAATGGAGAGGAGGAGACAGAGTTGTAGGTTTGCAAGATGCAGGATTGCTGAGACACAACTGTCTGGACACCCTTAGGGTCTGTGACCACAAGCTTTGGGCTTGTGTCAATGAATACGTTTTGATGTCAATTTGCGACCCTTTTTAAAATCCATTGAAGGTGCTTCTGACCTGCAGTTGCTCACATGTGACCTGCATTCGACATGCTTTAAGCAGGCTATGAATTCCTTTAGACTTGCTGTGGGACCTTCAGCTAGCAAAAAAGTGTGCCTTACAGTAATTGGACTGTGGCATGATTAGGAAGCAAAGAAGATTTATTATCCAATAAGGGTTTGTATTACCATAACCTAAATATATGATCAATTTACATGTTACACAATCATGGGTATTCCTAGGAAGACACAATCTTGTTCATACTGGTTAGCCTTCATCTATGAATCATTATTAGAAAACATGAAGCACCAAATGCACCAACCAGATTTGGCAGTGAGTACTTGAAAATGTGCCCATCAATCTAGGTATTTGTCTATCTATCTGTTAGAGTTAGGGTTTATGTGAGAGCAGGTGAAGTTAAGCAGGCATAGCTGGAAGCTAGGTCTGTTTGTTTTGATCGGTGTGGGCTGGGAGTGGCTTGGAGTAGCCTGGTGACACACAGATAGCATCACTTCTCGGTTCCCCCTGGCTTTTAGAGGATTCTAGAAGAGAGAAGGGGAAAAGAGGTGGAGCTGCCTGGGGTGTTCTAAGGAGCCCTGACCAATCCCCAACCTGGATTGGCAGGTGACAGGCCTCCTTAAATACCTAGGGTCAGCCCAGCTGGGGGAGTTGTTGGATGGAAGAACTGAGGATGGAGTACTAGGCTGTCCGGGCCTTTGAGGGCACTCCTCATTCTGGAGGGGGTGAACTTGGGCCTGGGACTCAGGTGCAGGATGGATCCCTTCAAGAACGCTTGAAGGATCTGAACAGGAGGCACATGGAGGAGTCAGAGAGGACAGCGGGAACTAGTACTGCTAGGCAAGTCTTCAGGAAGGAACCACCAATTTGCAGCCAGGAGGGCTGGTGAGTGATATGTGCTATCGAGAGGACTGGAGAGGCATGCCAGAGAGGACTGGGAGGAAACAGTCAGAGCTGAGTGTGAGGGCAGTAAGGATGGCAATGTCACGGGCAGTGGAGTCGGGCAGCTGCAGCCAAGAGGGTTGGCAGGGCCTGAATAGGGATTGCTGGGAGCAGTAGTCCACCATAGGTCAGCTAGCACTACAGACTTCCTATTCTTTTGCTACACTAAAGGGACCCACAGTCCCTGCCTGTGAATGGCAATTTCTAGGGCATGACAGAGTCAGTGTTGGGCCTAACCATGCTAGCTATACCTGGAAGTGAATTGTTGTGCAGGAGAGAGAGAGAGAAACAGTCTAAAAGCAAGTGTTGTGCTGGAGGAGACTGGAGCTGTAAACTGTATATAGTGTCTCAACTGACTGAAGATTCAGTCAACCAATTGTTTGCTTTATTGGGCATCCCATATACTCCTATCCCTATCCAGGTTCAAATCCCTCAATAAAATAACTAAACAAACATCTGGACTATTCATTGTCTCCAAGGTGATTGGGAAGTGAATGAATTTTTCAGCACTGCCTTAACCCTCTTGGGCATAGAGTTCACCAGCGCTTCACAGGTTGCCACTAAAGTCCTCCTGCACTTCTCCATGACGACATAACGGAGCTGGTGGTAGTTAGAGACCTTGCGCTCCTCCACTTTCCGTTTGAGGATGCCCCACAGATGCTCTGTAGGGTTTAGGTCTGGAAACATGCTTGGCCAGTCCATCACCTTTACCCTCAGCCCCTTTAGCAATGCAGTGGTTGTCTTGGACGTGTGTTTGGGGTTGTTATTATGATGGAATACTGCCCTGCAGCCCAGTCTCCAAAAGGAGAGGACCATGCTCTGCTTCAGTATGTCACAGTACATGTTGGCATTCATGGTTCCATCAATGAAGTGTATCTCCCCAGTGCTGGCAGCACTTATGCAGCCCCAGACCATGGCACTCCCACCACCATTATTGACTGTAGGCAAGACATACTTGTCTTTGTACTCCTCACCGGGTTGCCGCCACACACGCTTGACACTATCTGAACTAAATAAGTTTGTCTTGGTCTCATCAGACCACAGGACATGATTCCAGTAATCCATGTCCTAAGTCTGCTCGTCTTCAGCAAACTGCTAGCTTTCTTGTGCATCAACTTTAGGAGGGGCTTCCTTCTGGGATGAGAGCCATGCAGACCAATTTGATGCAGTGTGCAGCATATGGTCTGAGCACTGACAGGCTGACCCCCCCACCCCTTCAACCTCTGCAGCAATGCTGGCAGCACTCATACATCTATTTTCCAAAGATGACCTCTGGATATGTCGCTGAGCGCAAGCACCCAACTTCTTTGGTTGACCATGGCGAGGCCTGTTCTGAGTGGAACCTGTCCTGTTAAACCACTGTATGGTCTTGGCAACCGTGCTGCAGCTCTGTTTCAGGGTCTTGGCAATCTCCTTTTAGCCTAGCCATCTTTATATAGTGCAACAATTCTTTTTTTCAGATCCTCAGAGAGTTCTTTGCCATGAGGTGCCATGTTGAACTTCCAGTGACCAATATGAGAGAGTGAGAGCGATAACACCAAATTTAACACACCTGCTCCCCATTCACACCTGAGACCTTGTAACACTAATGAGTCACATGACACCGGGGAGGGAAAATGGCTAATTGGGTTCAATTTGGACATTTTCACTTATGGGTGTACTCACTTTTGTTGCCAGCAGTTTAGACATTAATGGCTGTGTGTTGAGTTATTTTCAAGGGACAGCAAATTTACACTGTTATACAAGCTGTACACTCATTACTTTACATTGTAGCAAATTGTTATTTCTTCAGTGTTGTCACATGAAAAGATATAATAAAATATTTAAAATGTGAGGGGTGTACTCACTTTTGTGAGACT
The DNA here is from genome assembly GCF_042186555.1 of Aquarana catesbeiana. Taxonomy (NCBI): domain Eukaryota; kingdom Metazoa; phylum Chordata; class Amphibia; order Anura; family Ranidae; genus Aquarana; species Aquarana catesbeiana. Next base: position 201,048,312 of record NC_133328.1, on the reverse strand, counting down.
GTATATACATATTTATATATGTATATACATTGTTCTTATTATTGCTACTACTACTACTACTAATAATAATAATAAGGCAATCAATGTAGTATGTTGCCTATATATCTTAATTTCCTTTTCTTTTTCTTGGTTCAGAAAGATAATCATTAGATCTCATCTGAAATCAAGTTAAATGATTACAGATGAGATAACTGTATTCTGCTGACTTATCGCCTACAACCTTTGATGTTCCATGTACTATTTATAAATATTGTAGATTGTGCCAGAACTGTTTTCTAACCATAGTTTCTCATTGCCAAAGCACAGCTGACCTGGGAGGAAATAGGGACCTTGGATGTAAAATATGGACATAATTAAATTATGTCCATATTTTACCGCGCTGAGCAAACTGTTGGCACTATATAAATCCTGTATAATAATAATAATATTTTATATTATTATTTGAAAAGAATGAGAATGAATGTGCTTACAAATAGGGCAGACAAAATTGGTACCAGCACATAAAACCAAGTGGTGCTCCTATGTATATTTATTAAATGTAAAAGCTCTGTAGTGACTCTGCCAATATTAGTACTAGTACTGGGCCTGGACACTGCGGGGTTGGGAGGCTGCCGCAATTGGACATCGTGCCTTTGCGGCCCTCCCCCCGGTGATGTCATCACGCCCTCACATGACGTTGGCGTGAGCATGTCCCCGGTCCCGCGGCATTAGCGGCGGCCTCTGGCCGGGTGCCCCGATGTCTCGCTATGGTCATGGGGCTTTTGGCTTGGCCTGTCACTCACACTATACAGGTAACTATCCTGCACACACTGCACACACACACTTAGATCTATGGACACAAGCATTGGTCTTGGTAACTGTACACACACTCTATTTCACCTATATCTCCAACACTCCTCATCCTTTCTTTTGGCTTCTTTCAACACACACATACTTAGTCACTTTCTGGTGCTCAGTTTGTGTTAGTACCTTTCCTATTCACACACCCCTACTCACACCCTGGCTCATTATCACTTATCATTTTTCATTTCTCTCCACATCCTTTTCATTGTCATTTAGCCTTGCTGTTTGCCCCCGCCTGGTGGTCTTTTGGGGAACTTTGGTCAACCTGGTGGCTGTGGCCGACGGGTTTCTGGGGCCAGCTCTCTGCCTCAACCCCGTGGGAGACTTTGCAGACCCGGACCAATGCTGCATTCCAGTATATTGGTAGCTATCGACCAATGCATCTTTTGTGAGTATCATGGAAACTTAGATTCCCATGGTACCCCTTCTCTACATATCTGCCCGTATACTAATAGATGTTTCATTGTTTTAATGCAGCCAAATTGCATCGGACTCCTGATGATTGGTTATTAGCCAAGAAACGCGTTGAGTTAATAACTATGGATGCACATATCAACCTACTGTACAATGTATTCCCTTTTGCAACTGTACAATTTATGTTTGAATGATGCCTGTTAATACACTGCTTATATATGCTCAATTGTGCCCTACGACGTTTCCATTCATGATTGTACAAGTTTTACGATCCATGCCATTAAACCGTTTTACCATCATTATCTTGCTAATCTTTTGTAGATATAACTATGTTTATGACGTACCTTAGATATTACATCCTAGCACAAACCACTGAGCTCACACACTCACCAACATGCCTCATGCAAAGTCCCGCTTCTATCCTCTTATTTATTTTGTATTAATTGGGATGGAGGCATGTTGGTGCATCCTTTTAAAATTGTGGGGAAAGGACACAACCCCATTTTTAGTTATACCAATACCAGGGTGGTAGACACCCGCTTTCTGTGACCTGACCATCCACCCACACAGCTCATACTACCAACCTCAATTTATTCTTTATTTACTATTGTATTCTACTTATTTTATTTTGTTGTTTCCCTTTAGTCAGAGATTTACTGAATCAATTCAGGGCTAAAGAATCTTTCATATATTTTTTTTTTTTGCGTTTTTTTTGCTTTTTTGTTGTGTCCCTTTAGTCAGACAAATACTGATTCAATTCAGGGCTAAAGTTTTTTGTTTTTTTTTTGTGTTTTTTGTTTATTTATTTATTTATTTATTTTTTATTTTTGTTTTTTATTCATTTTTTATATTTTTTTATTTTTATTTTTATTGTTATATTTACACTTTTTTGCATACTGAATATACTCAGTGCAAAAAATGAGTGTTTACATTGTTACTTCTCTTGCTATATATTGATTTAATTCAAGGCAATGATTGTTTGTTTTTGTTTTTGTTTTTGTTTTTTCGTTTTCTCTCTTTCATGCATACCAATCGCATATAACATATCTATATTTTTTTATATTTTCTTATATTTTCCTGTTTTTTTTGTTGCTCTCCTTTAGTCAAACAATTTACTGATTTAATTCAGGGCTAAAGTTTTTAGACTTCACACTTTTGTGCATATTGATTAAATTCAGTGCAATGAGTGAGGGTTTATTTTGATACTTTCTTTGCTATATATTGATTTAATTCAAGGCAATGAATATTTATTTTGTTTTCCTTTTTCTTTTTCTTTATTATTTTTCCTTTTTTTTCTCTCTTTCATCTTTCTCTCCTTCAGCAGCCAGTGTTTCTCATGACTGTTTACACATCCCATTACAACTCCAGGTATGCAGGTTGGTACTGGTGTCGATCAGGTCATTTCTCCGGGGTTCGCGATGCGCCCAGTTTTTGACCCGTCACCCGTCCCATCAGTTGACGGGGGCGGGCCCTGACCTCAGCGCATCGGCGTCATGTTCACCACGCCCCGCATGTGGCGCCTTTGGCTGCTGCATGACGGGAGGTTCTAGTGGGTTACCACCCCTGGGCCTGGACACTGTGGGGTTGGGAGGCTGCCGCAAGTGGACATCGTGCCTTTGCGGCCCTCCCCCCCGGTGATGTCATCACGCCCTCACATGATGTTGGCGTGAGCACGTCCCCGGTCCCGCGGCATTTAGCGGCGGCCTCTGGCTGGGTGCCCCGATGTCTCGCTATGGTCATGGGGCTTTTGGCTTGGCCTGTCACTCACACTATACAGGTAACTATCCTGCACACACTGCACACACACACACTTAGATCTATGGACACGAGCATTGGTCTTGGTAACTGTACACACACTCTATTTCACCTATATCTCCAACACTCCTCATCCTTTCTTCTGGCTTCTTTCAACACACACATACTTAGTCACTTTCTGGTGCTCAGTTTGTGTTAGTACCTTTCCTATTCACACACCCCTACTCACACCCTGGCTCATTATCACTTATCATTTTTCCTTGTCAAAAGAAGTTTATTGAGTATACAATGTTATAAAGATACATAAAGTAAGTTTACAAGGATCTATAAAGTAAGTTCATTGTTTTACAGTAGGGTTTATATAGGTAAATATCATGAAATTTCAAATATTAAACATTGGGTTCACGTAAACCTAAATTAAAGATATATATCATTTCCTTAGTTACTTTTGTAGGTATTTAAATGATTTATACCTACTATACATATTGTTTACAAGTAGAGTGTATATAGGTCAAATAAATTCTGATAATGAGCTTTAATCATAAGGTGGAGAAAAGGAAAGAGAAAGAAGAAAAAGGGTTGAAAGGTAGAGGTATGGTCCACAAGGTTGTCCCGCTCGTCAGTTTATTATTCTTTTTAGTTCTCTTTGAAGCCTTAGAATGGGTGTCTCTGTAAGTCATTTCATCTGTTACCATGGCAACAGGACAGAGTCATTGAAGTTTGACAGGAACTGTTGTTTTATCCAAGGATGCCAAAGTTTTTCAAATTTTGGAATTTGATTTTGATCGATGGCTACCATCTTAGCATGGGACATTGTATTATTCATTCTGTGAATTGTTTCTGCTAGTACCAATGTAAGAGATTTCCATGCCTTGGCCACTGTTTGTTTTGCACACTTATCATTTTTCACTTCTCTCCACATCCTTTTCATTGTCATTTAGCCTTGCTGTTTGCCCCTGCCTGGCGGTCTTTTGGGGAACTTTGGTCAACCTGGTGGCTGTGGCCGACGGGTTTCTGGGGCCAGCTCTCTGCCTCAACCCCGGGGGAGACTTTGCAGACCCGGACCAATGCTGCATTCCAGTATATTGGTAGCTATCGACCAATGCATCTTTTGTGAGTATCATGGAAACTTAGATTCCCATAGTACCCCTTCTCTACATATCTGCCCGTATACTAATAGATGTTTCATTGTTTTAATGCAGCCAAATTGCATCGGACTCCTGATGATTGGTTATTAGCCAAGAAACGCGTTGAGTTAATAACTATGGATGCACATATCAACCTACTGTACAATGTATTCCCTTTTGCAACTGTACAATTTATGTTTGAATGATGCCTGTTAATACACTGCTTATATATGCTCAATTGTGCCCTACGACATTTCCATTCATGATTGTACAAGTTTTACGATCCACGCCATTAAACCGTTTTACCATCATTATCTTGCTAATCTTTTGTAGATATAACTATGTTTATGACGTGCCTTAGATATTACATCCTAGCACAAACCACTGAGCTCACACACTCACCAAGATGCCTCATGCAAAGTCCCGCTTCTATCCTCTTATTTATTCTGCCAATACCCAGTTACATGCAAAAGATTCTGCAATGCTGGTGATTTTGGTGGGATGGGGCGCGTTTACATTTTTTTAACTTTTTTTCTTATTTATTTTACCTTTTGTTTTTTATTTTTACACTGGTTTTTTTTTCTAAAAAAGTGTCACTTTTATTCCTATAAGAAGGAATGTAAACAGCCCTTGTAATAGAAAAAAAGCATGACAAGACCTCTCAAATATGAGATCTGGGGTCAAAAAGACCTCAGATCTCATATTTACACTGTAATGCAATAAAAAGAAAAATTAACATAAAAAAAAATGGCCCTTTAAGAGCTATGAGTGGAAGTGACGTTTTGACATCGCTTCTGTCCTGCAATGTTATGGAGACGAGTGGGGGCCATCTTCCCCTCACTCATACCCATACCCAGCAAGGGTGAAGATCCGATTGCCTCCGCCGCTGCCGACGGTTCCGGTAATCGGGGGAGGGCACCGGAGCGCGGTGTGAGGGGGGGCCCTCTCCCGCCGCCGATAAAAGTGATCTTGTGGCGATTCCACCGCAAGGACCACACTTATTGGAAAGCGGACCGCCGGCTGAAGTAGGGAATATTGGGGTTATGGCAGCTAGCTGCTGCCATAACAATGATATTCCTCTTCAAAGTAAGAACGTATATCGGCGTGCGGCGGCCCGGAAGTGGTTAGGGAACAAAATTAAGAACGCTTTTATTAACACATTCATTTAATTAATTAGAATTAAATTAATTAAAATTTAAATTAATAATAAAACTGTCATTCCCCCTAGATATTTACTTACCTTCTCTGCAGCAGTGACCGCTTGCAATGTATGCATTCCAGCTGGTAAAATACTATTGCTTGGCTGCCTATGCCTGCAGACTAACATCCCATATACTAGAACAGTGTGTTGCTTCTGCAGTATGGGCATGTCCCATTCAAGTTTATGAAATATGTTGCACAAGTGCAGGAAGGCTAGGAGCGTATTTTTACTGGCTGGGATGTAGACGTTGCAGTCGGCTGTCACCACTGAAGGAGATAAAAAAGAATTTCAGGAGGAAAGGTTTAGCTCAGGGTAGTTTAAGGGGCCAGGGGGTATGCTGAAGGGTTTTATATCATTCCTGAACTTGCCCTTTAAATAAAAATGAACTTCTTTTATTAAATAGTAACAAAGTGAAATAGTATTTTACATAGCAAAGAAAATCTATTAAAATATGAAACCCTTTAATGGAAATATTTGTAATAAAATGAAACATACATTGCAAAACCACAAACTATTATTATAGAAAAGAAAAAAAATCTATACGTACAGAGATTGACGTCAATCCTTTTAAAATTAATATCTTGCTTTTAGATGTAGAGAAAGACAATGTACTTCACTTAATTGCTGTGTAATTGTGTACATCTAGGATAAAAGAATTACCTCATTCTGACAAAAGCACTTTACATGATGCCCAAGTGATTGGTAAATTAAATGAAATTTGAGAAGCGCGATTTCTACCACAAAGTTTTTGACCCTTTGATTTATAAGAGCAAAATCAATGCTATATTTCATTAGTATCGAATGACTTCAGATCCAAGTAAATCATGAAAATCACATCTGTTGAAGAGGGCAACTAACCAATGTGTTGGGAAAGCTTAAAAGTAAATGAACTTACATTGAAACAAGCTTGAGAATATTTTAATTTCAGTTACAGTAATTTGTGAATGTTAAGCTAAATAACATTATAATTAGTAGAAAAGTTAACAGTGAATTATAAGCAAGAACTGTCCAGTTAAAAGAGTCATGTAGATTCTTACTTGAATTTTGGTGGGGGTTTTTTCATTTCAAAAGATTTTTATTTTGAAAGAAGCAAATTCGGAATACATAAATATACTATGTCATATATAAGAAAAAATATATTGCTGTATATTGGATGTAACATGAAACAAACATAGGTTAGCTGTAAGTAGAGGGCTAACATTATCCGGGACCCCAGGGCCATAGGAGCACTCCGACCATTGGGCATGCCAAAGAGTACTTCAACCTGATTGACTTGGGGTCTCTCGCCTCCAGGCACCCCTAACGGGAACATACTGTGCCGGAAGGAGAAGACCCCCATTATCATCAACGGTCCGAGTTCTCCTAATAAAGGCTCGCGACACGTCAGAGCCTATGGAGCGGAGAGCTAAAAAAGGGGATTAAAGGGTTTACATCTCTGTACCCTACTCTCAGCGCTTTAGCTGTTCATATGCACATCTGGGCTAACAAAGTAGCTGGGTAAGTATAAATAAAACCAAGGTCCAGAGTGGACCTGAAGAGGAGAAAATGAGAAGCAAAAGGAAGAAAAAAGGGGAGGAAGAAAGGAAGGGAAGGAGCACCACTATGCATTCAGAGAGCATTTTATATTGACCTATTAGGGGGTCCAATGGGTATGCCCACCAATCGGGGCCAATGGTTCCCAGGTACTCTCAAATTTCTTGGCTGTATCCTGAACAATACTGGAAAGCTTTTCCTGGGACATTATCCAGGATATTTTCCTTTTAGCTGCTAAGAGAGAAACTCCCGGCTGTTTCCAGGCCATGGCAATTGTGAGTTTAGCCCCTAGCAGCACAAAGTGTACCAGTTTACGAGAAGATTTAGAGATCTGTGGGACTGAGGCATTTAGGACGGCCACCATAGGAGTCGTGGGAACCCCAGTCTCCACTAGCTCGTCTATGATGTTGAATATTTTTTTCCAAAAAGAACGTATTCTGGGGCATTCCCACCAAATGTGAGACATCGTGCCTGTGAGTTGACAGCCCCTGAAACACAGAGGATCCGCTGCGTGGAAAATGGAAGCCAGTCAGGAAGGAGTGTAGTACCATCTGGAGATCACTTTCAGGCTGGCTTTTATCAGAGTGGTGTTAAGGATACCCTGGAAGGATTTGAAAATGGCCCTCTGCCAGTTCTCCAGGTTCCATTGGAAATGGAGATCAGATTCCAGGGCCTCCATGAAGGATGCCTTCGAGCCAGGAGAAGTAAGTGAAGAGTAGATCACTGAGATCCCCCCCTTCTGGTCTATGGCTTGACCGCACCACAATTCATAGTCGGTAAATTTTGGAGGGAGGGCTTTATCTTTACATAAAAATTGTAAAAAATTGGATATTTGGCCAAACCTAAATTTTTCAGAAATGGGAAGATCAAGCGTTTTGATACAATGCTTTAGGGTGAAGGGGGCTGAAGCAGTGAAGAAGTGCTCAACCCTATAGAGTCCTTTGTCCACCCACCACCTAAAGGCCAGGACATTTTTCCCGGGGGGGAAGTCCGGGTTATTATAGAGATGAGTCAGGGGTTTATAAGCTGAGACTAGAGTCTCCGGGGATCGTAGGGAGTCCCAGAGAGCAAAGGAGTGGGACAGGGTAGGTGCGAGTATTGAGGTTCTGTTTTTTGGGGGGCTCCAAAGGAGGAAGTCTATCGTGAATTTAGGGACCGCCTGTTTTTCTATCTGAACCCAATCAGGTTTCTCGAAACTAGAGTAAACTATCGACAATTGGGCTAATCTGGCAGCCTGATAATATTTGTAGAGATGGGGCAATCCCAGGCCTCCTTTTTTTCTATGTGTGTAGAGGGCTCTTTGGGGAATTCTATAGCCCACCTTTCCCCAAGTAAACTTCAGAAGTTTGCTTTGAAAAGCTCTAATATGGTCCCTCCGGATGGGGATGGGTAGGGAGCGGAAAAGATATAATAATCTTGGGAGTAGCATCATTTTGATGGAATTCACCCTCCCCAGACAAGATATGTTATTTTGGGACCAGGTGTCTAGGTCCGCTTCTAGCTTGCGGCACATGTGAGGATAGTTAAGATTATACAGGGTTTCAGTCTTAGCTGTTAGAATAATTCCTAAGTATCTAATGGAGGAGTCGCTCCATTTGAATTTGAAGGATTTTCGTAAGAGTTCCACAGTGTCGATTTGTAAGGAAATGTTTAGTGCCTGTGATTTTGAATAGTTCACTTGTAATCCTGATATCCTAGCGAAGGCATCTAAGGTTTGGCATAAGTTGGGAAGAGAGTTTATGGGTGATGTAAGAAAAAGCAGAACATCGTCCGTGTAAAGGCCACATTTGTGAGTTTGGGAGCCGCAGGACACACCCTTGATGTTTGGGTTTTGACGAATTGCTATGGTGAGCGTTTCAATTGCTATTGCGAATATTATGGCGAGAATGGGCATCCTTGTCTAGTCCCCTTTTTTATTGTTATAGGCTTGGAGTAGTAGCCTTGGAGCTGTATACTGGCTGTGGGATTGGAATATAATGTCTGTATCAGTCCCATGAATCGCTGGCCAAAGCCCCAGAGCTCCAAAATGGCAAAAATATAGGGCCATGAGACTGAGTCAAAGGCCTTTCGCAGGTCCAACGACAGGAGCATCCCTGATTGTTTAGGCCCCCCCTCCCAATTAGTTTGGAGAATGGATACCACATCTATGGCCCGCCTTATCTGATCTGGGCCTTGCCTTCCCGGGATGAAACCCACTTGATCCTTGTTTATATATGTATTGAAGGAAGCTATGCGGTTGGCAAGAATCTAGGTTAGAATCTTGACATCACAATTAATAAGCGATATAGGGCGATAGTTTCCTACATGTTCTGGATTCTTGTCCGGATTAGGAATTACTGCGATGTATGCTGTATTAAGTTGTGGATCAAGTGGGTCCCCCTTCATTTTTGTATTGAAGAATTTTGTTAGGTGCGTGACTAAGGTATTGGAGAAGGCTTTGTAATAGGGATTTGACAGACCATCGGGGCCAGGGGCAGAGCCATTCTTCAAGGCTTTTATCACTCCTAGCACCTCGCTCTCTCTGAATGGGGCTTCTAGGCTGTCTTTGTGTTCTGCTGAGAGTGACGGAAGTGAGAGGCCATCTAAAAATATGTTGAAACCTCAGTGAGTGGTGTGCCTGGAGAGTAAAAGGTATTATAAAAAGCATGAAATGCTTCCAGGATTTTGGGGGGGTCAGCCGTGGTGCCTTGACCCAGAATTCTTATTTTTGGCATTATATTGGACTTAATTCGGGGCATTAATTTAGCGGCCAGCATGGAGCCCATCCTTTCCCCTTGGGTGTAAATCCTGTGTTTGTTCCAACGGATTTGTTTTTCCGCTTTAGCTATCAGGGCTAGGCTAAGCTCCAATCTGGCTTTGTCAAGCTGGGATACCGAGGAAGGGGAGGGGTTTGATTTGTGAAGAGCCTGGAGTTTTAAAAACTCGTCCTCTAAGTTGTGTATGTCAGCCTCTCTTTCCCTCTTAATCTAAGATGCCATTCTGATGAACTCCCCTCTGATGAAGATCTTATGGGATGCCCACAGCATTTCAGCTGAGATTTCCTCGGTATTGTTGAAGAGGAAATATTCCTTTAGAGATTTGTCTAGCATTGTGACATGGACCGGATCTGAGAGAATGGACTTGTTGAGCCTCCACTGTCCCCTACCCTTTCTATAGTGATGGGCTTGAATTACCATGACAACCATTGAGTGATCAGACAGAACTGTGTCCTTGATATGGGATTTTATAATTAGTGGAATGGAATGTGTTTGAACTAAGAGGCGATCTATCCTGGTGTAGGAATTGTGAGGATGGGAAAAGTGGGTAAAGTCCCGTTTGGTGGGATTCAATTCTCTCCAAGCATCCGCCATCCCGTGGGCATGGATGAATCTAGCTATCTTGAGGCTTTCTTTGGTTGGGCGGGTAAGTTGATCGGAAGGGGGTCTGGACTTGTCCTGCCCTTGATCAAAAGCGGCATTGGAGTCTCCTCCAAAATTGACTGTGCCCTCTAGCGATGGTGAGAGGGTGTTGAGGAGGTTTCTGAAAAATGCCGCTTGGCCCTTATTGGGGTATAATAGGAAACTAGAGTATAAAGTTGCCCATCTATTGTTCCCTTAACCATAAGGAACCTGCCTCGTGGATCTTTGGTGTCAGAGATCCAACTGAAGTTACATGTTTTAGCAAACGCTATGGCCACCCCCTTGGTCTTATTTTCCGCGCTGGCTAAATAAAAATTTGGGAAGTGGGAGTGAAGGAACTTGGGACAGTACCTAGCTGGGAAATGAGTTTCCTGCAGCATGATAATATCTAGTTTAGAGGATTTGTAAGTGTTAAATACCTTCCTTCTTTTAAGGGGGGAATTCAAGCCCTGGACATTATGGGTAGCAACCATTATGGTGTTGTGTGTGTGGTCAGCCATGAGACCTGGGTGAAGGTTTGCTATTGAATCTACCATCACCTACCTGCATGGGTGTCTTCCGATGCCATGTTGAGAAGGGGCACAGTGTTCTGCTACCAGTAGGAGTCTCGGTTTGCAGCGGCCCACTGAGTAATTTGTCTGAAATGGATAAAATGATTAAGTGGTGCTCCATGGGAGGGGAGGGAAACACGGGGGAGAAAGAAAAGAAAAAGAAGGAGAAAAAGAAGAGAGTAAGGGAGAGTTTTCTCCTCCCAAGGCTGCCTAGAGCCCAAGGAAGAAAAAGACCCCCTGTGTCATCTCACTGTGAAACGTGAGATAGTATAAGGTCAAAATCACCAACCAATCGGTTGGATGTCCTATCCCCTGGATACCCGCGGGTGTCTAAGGGATAGGAGGAGGCACATGCAATCCACCCCGAATCAGGGCGCCCTACAATCTGTGGTGATTGGGTGCCAACTGTAACTATTACCATCAAACATACAACAGGTTGTAACATATATAACTTATAAAAGGGTTTTCCGAACCCCAAATTTTCCCCAACTTAAATACCCCACCCCCCACATCTCCATGGGATAAGGAGTGGAGGCAGGACCACAGGGTCGCCTACCAACACTAGGGTGATTCCTGAGTAGCGTTAAAGTTCCAAAATGATACAATTATTTCCTGACTAACCAAGTGGGTTCAGGAGTTATAGGGGAACCACTGCTGATAAAAAAAAGGGGAAAAAAGGGGAAAAACCACAATAATCAGGATGATTATATGAGTGTCATAAAAAATCAAACTTTTCCCTGAGTGGAGGGAGAACACCGAATTAAACTACTCCCAGGGAGTGGGAGGAAGTCAATCTCTGCAATTAGAGAAAGTCAAATGCGGAGGCAAGTGACTACATGGGACATAGATTTCAGTATGATCTTACGGTCATGGAGGTCCGTTGTGGGATGATCTTCTAGACTTGGTTTTGTTCCATAAGGGATGTGGCGAGCTGACCGGAGGAGGACGCTTGTTGGAACCAGTCAAGGAGGGGGATGCTTCCATTTCCATCTCCTGAGAGATTATCTTCAGGTTGAGCAAGAGCTTCTCTCCCGTTGCGAAGCTGGAGAAAGAGTGGCTCTGACCCTTGTGGGAGAATTTCACCGCAAAGGGGAAGGCCCATCTATACTTAATGTCCCTCTGGGTCATGGCAGACAAAAGGGGTTTCAGGGTTCTTCTTCGCTGCATGGTGGATGGGGAGTAATCTGCATAGATTTGCACTGGGTGACCTTGACAGGATACTTGGGGAAGGGCCCGGGCCTGTTTCATGACAGCTTCCTTGACGTCATAATAATGAGGTTTGGCAATGATGTCCCTGGGGGATCCGTCCTTTCTGGGGGGACCTAGGGCCCTATGTACCCTGTCAAGCTCCAACCATGATGACGGAATGTTCAGGATCAGTATCAGACTCCTACTTACCAGACTGGTGAGTCTGCTTGGGCAGAAGGTAGGCTCCCTTACGCGTCCGACTCGTGGCCCCTGGTAAGGTAAACAGGAAGCACAGGAGTATGGAGTGGCATGAGAGCCTGTTACTGAAGTCCAGATGCAGATGGAAGAGCAGTCTTAGCAGCAGGTGCGGGCTGGAACACAGGCAACAGGACTGAGCAGGATGGTCAGGAGACGGCTGGATTCGGCAACAGGCAGGCAACAAGGTACAGTGGAGCAGGCAAAAGAATGGTCAGACAGGCCAAAGGTCGGGTGCAGGCAGAGTTCAGAGGGAGGTCCAGGAAGCAAGCCGGGTCGTCAGGAGATCTGGAAAGTATAGGCACAAGGTACCGGTACTACGGACGGCAGAGCTGTTGATCAGGCAGCACTGATCAAAGAGGCAGGCCGGCTTAAATGGGCAGTTTGGCACCAAACGGAGTGCGTGAGCGCGCACCGGCACGCACAGGCACGCGCCCCCGCACACGCCCGTGCGGCACACACTGGCACACACAACAGACCTGACCGGGACACGCATACCGGAGCTGCCAGGAACGCGCGCAACAGGACCCGCAGGAACGTGCGCCGACGCGCCCCGACGCACACCACCACGAGTACCCTGCCTGCCAAGCTGAGCTCTCTGACAGTGCCCCCTCCTCAAGGGCAGCCTCCGGATGCCCAGCTGGGCTAACCTGGTTGCATGGGAGTTTTTAAAGGCTTGCAGCAGTTCCTCAGCGTGAAGATTACTCTCAGGCTCCCAGGAGTTATCCTCGGGTCCATACCCCTTCCATTTGATGAGATACTGGATATTATTGCGCCTTTTCCTGCAGTTCAGAATTGCCTTGATTTCAAACTCCTCCTCGTTATTGATCATCACAGGCTCAGGTGGATTGGCATTACGGTCGGTGAAAGGATTAGGAACGGCCGGTTTCAGTAAGGACACATGGAAAACCGGGTGTATTCTAAAGGAATCCGGCAGGCTGAGCTCATACGCTACGTCGTTTATCTTTCTTCTTACCGGGAAGGGTCCCATGAATTTAGGCCCCAGTTTCCTAGAGGGGCAAGCCATCTTTAAGTTAGTTGTAGATAGCCACACTTGGTTGCCAGGCTCCAGGCTAAGTTCCCCACGCCTCTTCTTGTTGAACATCCTTTTACAAGAAGCCTGGGATTGGGCCATGGTTTCCTGCAGAAGTTTGCTATTGGCAGAGAAGAACTCCATTGTTTCGGTCACTGCAGGGAGGGAGCATTCAGGTATCGAGCTGGGTAGAAAGGAGGGATGAAATCCATAGTTGGCAAAAAATGGCGTTTGGTTGATGGCTGAATGCAGAGAGTTATTGTATGAAAATTCCGCACCTGGTAACAGGAAAACCCAGTCATCCTGGGAAAAGGCCGAGAAACAACGGAGGTATTGCTCCAAGGTCTGGTTGGTTCTCTCCATCTGGCCGTTTGACTGGGGGTGATAGGCCGAAGAGAACGCTAGTTCAATTTCGAGGGAACCACACAACGCCTTCCAGAACCTAGAGGTGAATTGAACACCTCGGTCCGAGACGACATTAGAGGGAACCCTGTGTAATCTCATGATTTCTTTAACTAAGATCTTCGCCATTTCCACAGCTGAGGGTGTGCCCTTCATGAGCAGGAAGTGTGCCATTTTCGACAATCTATCAATTATGACAAAGATGGTAGAGAAGCCTTCGGATGGGGGTAGCTCCACGATGAAATCCATCGAGATCATTTTCCAGGGTCTGTCAGGAATGGGCAAGGGTTTCAATAAGCCCCAGGCCTTCGTCCGGTTACTCTTGCTTCGGGCACAGGTGTGGCAGGAACTGATGTAACTCCTACAGTCCTTGGCCAACTGTAGCCACCAAAAGGTGCGCTGCACCATTTAGGTTGTCTTCCGGGCCCCGAAATGACCTGCCAGCTTGTGGTCATGGCAAAGCTCTAGTACTGGCACCCTAAGGCTCTCAGGAACCATGATCTTGCCCTCGTGCCATAGTAAACCATCTCTTAGGCTGGTCTCGGTGGGTTGGGGTATTTCTGTGGAAGCTTGCCTTATTCTGGAGATTAAATCCCCCTGAAGAAGTAGAAAATTTCCCGCAGGCAGGATAGTGTCCGGAGGAACGGTCTCATTGGAGTCATGGAACATTCGCGAGAGTGCGTCCGGTTTGATGTTTTTAGAGCCAGGTCTGTAAGTGATATGAAATTGAAAGCGGGAGAAGAAGAGTGCCCATCTGGCTTGTCGTGGTTTTAGTCTCTTGGCAGATCTCAAACATTCCAAGTTTTTGTGATCCGTATAGATTAGAATAGGATGTACAGCACCCTCCAAAAGATAGCGCCACTCCTCCAGAGCCGTCTTGATGGCCAGAAGCTCCCGGTCTCCCACATCGTAGTTCCTTTCAGACACAGAGAGTTTGCGGGAGAAGAAAGCTATTGGGAACAGAAGAGCCTTGGGGCCCTGACGTTGGGAGAGTACTGCCCCTACTGCGACTTCTGAGGCATCGAGCTCCAACACGAATGGCAAGGCAGAGTTAGGGTGTTTGAGGATGGAGGCCGATGTGAATAGTCCTTTTAATTTTTCAAAGGCCAATTGAGCCCTGGAGGTCCAGCAGAATCGGGTTCCCTGTTTTGTTAGTTCTGTAATGGGGGCGATGATCTTGGAAAAGTGATGAATTTCCTATAATTTCCTATAAAAATAGGAAAATCCAACGAAGCGTTGGACCCCCTTCCTGTCTGTAGGTTTGGGCCAGTCCAGGATGGCGGACACCTTTTGAGGGTCCATTTTAATACCTTCCACTGAAATGATGAGTCCCAGGAATTGGATGCATTGGAGTTCAAACTCGCATTTATCAAGTTTAGCATACAGTCCGTGTTGCCTGAGCCGAGCAAGGACATTCTGAACGTGCCTGCGATGATCAGTTAATGAAG
This sequence comes from Aquarana catesbeiana, assembly GCF_042186555.1. NCBI lineage: Eukaryota > Metazoa > Chordata > Amphibia > Anura > Ranidae > Aquarana > Aquarana catesbeiana. The sequence goes on along the minus strand of NC_133328.1, from coordinate 201,033,164 downwards.
AGGAGAAAATGAGAATGTCATCAAGGTAAACGATGACGTAGAGGTCCAAAAATTCCCAGAAGATGTCGTTCACAAAATGTTGGAATGTGGCTGGGGCATTGCATAGACCGAAGGGCATAACGAGATACTCGAAATGCCCAAAACGAGTGCGAAAAGCAGTTTTCCACTCGTCCCACTCTCGGATACGGATTAAGTTATAGGCTCCGCGAAGATCCAATTTTGTGCTGTTCCCAGCCTCTGGAATAACTCAGGCACCAGGGGTAACGGGTAGCGATTTTTAATCGTTATCTGATTCAATTCCCGGTAATCGATGCATGGTTGCAGAGAATGATCCTTTTTCTCCACGAAGAATATGCCGGCGCCGGCCGGAGATGTGGACGGGCGGATAAACTTCTTTTTTAGATTCTCGTCAAGATATTGTTTTAATGTATCCAACTCCTGCTCAGTCAATGGGAAGATCCTGCCGAAGGGTACCTCGGTTCCGGGTAGCAGCTCTATAGGGCAATCATAGGGCCTGTGTGGGGGTAGGATCTCTGCACCTTTCTTGCTGAATACGTCCGAGAAATCTCGGTAGGGTTCTGGGATGGCCTGGTGTAAGTTGGCATCAGGGTGCAAGCAGAGAAGTTGGGGCATCTCGTGGGTAACACGTTGCAGGCAATTTTGTTGGCAATATTCAAAGAGAAACTCCACTCTTCCAGAAGCCCAGTTAATATGGGGGTTGTGGGCCTGCAGCCACGGCATTCCAAGGATGACAGGGAACAGGGGTGAGGAAATGGCATCCAAACAGAGGAATTCCTGGTGTTGAGAGTCCATAGTAGCTACTAAGGGGACAGTCTCCTGAAAGACAGGACCAGAACGGAGGGCGGAACCATCTGCAAGGTGAACAGCCAGGCTCTGGTCTTGGGTTGGAGTGGTATATCATGATGAGCTGCAAAGGCCAGGTCGATGAAGCAGCTGCATGCTCCGGAATCAATGATGACTGGAACTTGGATAGCCTTTCCGGGAAGCTGCAAAGTGTCAGAGATGGTAAGATGAGTACTAGGTTTTGGCATGATAGTTGCACATATACGAGCAGAAGAACGACACTTACGCGTCTTGTTAGGGCAGACGCTGGCATAGTGCCCAGATTCCCCACAGTAGAGGCACAGGTTATGGGTACGTCTTCGTAACTTCTCTTCGGGAGTCAAAGAGGGACGGAGCAGGCCAAGCTGCATGGGTTCCGGAGTGTCGAAAGCTGGAGAAGTCGGTGGAGCAGAAGGCCTACTAGGAGGACTGGGAACCTGTGGAAGCATCCAGGTGGGTCGAAAGGTACTGTTAGATCTTTTGGTGCGTCGTTCTCTCAGACGACGGTCGAACTGGATTGACAGGTTAACTAGTTCTTCCAGGGTTTGGGGTACCCCGACCCGTGCTAACTCATCCTTGAGCGGGTCGGACAAACCCATCCTAAACTGATGGCGCAGAGCCACGTCATTCCACGCCGTATCAGAACTCCAGCGCCTAAATTCAACAGCATAGTCCTCAGCCGATCTGCGGCCTTGCCGGAGGGAGTGCAGGGAAGCTTCGGCAGTAGCGGTTAGCTGAGGGTCTTCATAGAGTTGTGACATTGCCAAGAAGAAGGTGTCCAGATTTTTCAGGGCATCAGACTTTTGCTCCAGAAGGTGATGGACCCAGGTTTGAGGTTCACCGGACAGCAAGGAAATGACAAAGCCCACCTTAGTGGCCTCTAGGGAGAAGGTACGAGGCTGCAGAGCGAAATAGAGTCCACATGAATTCGGGAATGCACGGTATTTGCTACGGTCTCCGGAGAAACTTTCTGGTATAGGTACTTTGGGCTCTGGAGGGAGCACGACTACGGAGGGTGCCACAGTTGCAGATGAAGTCTCCTGGGGACTGGTGGGTGCAGACAGGGCCTGAACTCGTTCCTCCAATCTGGTATAGCCCTCTTGTAAACTTTTCACCGCTTGGGTTAATCCCGCCAAATGTCTGCAAAGTTCATCCATAGGGGAGGCCCCCTGCCTGGACTCGGTCATGGCTGCCTGATACTATCAGACTCCTACTTACCAGACCGGTGAGTCCGCTTGGGCAGAAGGTAGGCTCCCTTACGCGTCCGACTCGCAGCCCCTGGTAAGGTAAACAGGAAGCACAGGAGTACGGAGTGGTATGAGAGCCTGTTACTGAAGTCCAGATGCAGATGGAAGAGCAGTCTTAGCAGCAGGTGCGGGCTGGAACACAGGCAACAGGACTGAGCAGGATGGTCAGGAGACGGGCTGGATTCGGCAACAGGCAGGCAACAAGGTACAGTGGAGCAGGCAAAAGAATGGTCAGACAGGCCAAAGGTCGGGTGCAGGCAGAGTTCAGAGGGAGGTCCAGGAAGCAAGCCGGGTCGTCAGGAGATCTGGAAAGTATAGGCACAAGGTACAGGTACTACGGACGGCAGAGCTGTTGATCAGGCAGCACTGATCAAAGAGGCAGGCCGGCTTAAATGGGCAGTTTGGCACCAAACGGAGTGCGCGCGTGCTCACCAGCATGCACAGGCACGCGCCCCCGCACACGCCCGCGTGTGCGCCCCCGCACACCGGCACACACAACAGACCTGACCGGGACACGCATAACAGGACCCACAGGAACGTGCGCGCCAACGCGCGCCGACGCGACCCGATGCACACCACTGCGAGCACCCTGCCTGCCGAGGTGAGCTCTCTGACAATCAGTGACTTCATTAAGTCCTGCATGGCTGCTGTGACATTGAGAATTGTTTCCGGCAGTCCTCTGATCTGAAAATTAAGCCTCCTAGATCTGTTTTCCAAATCATCTATGCAAGAAAACGCTGTGTCCAGTTGATCTTGAAGGGATTGGATTAGGTCAGAGTTCTGGTGAGAGACTGCAGCAGTCTGGTCCAGCTTGCCTTCAATGGCATCTATCCTGGAGCCAATATTCAGGAGACCTGCTTTAATTTCTTCCTTTGTTTTAGCTGCTTTGGTGTCTAGGCCCCTTTCTAGGAGACTGGAGAATTTAATAAAGAGATCTTCCACCAGAAGCTGGGTGTTTTGGTTCGAAGGGCTGAGAGGGAGAGACTCAGCATAGGCAGGTGCTACCGGGTCTGCAGGGGAGAAGGCCCGATCCCCAAATGCATGGCTGATCAGGGACTCTGTGGAGGCCGGTGAGGGAGTCTGTGCCTGCATTCCTGCGGTATGAGACCCAGGTTGGGGCCAGCACTTGCCTGAGTTCTGGGGTCCCTTCAGCGAGGGAGGCATGGAGCTGTGAGGCTGCAGCAGCCGCGGCGGCCATCTTGATACACCCTGGGCGGGTGGAGGCAGCAAATTCCGGGACCAGATTCTGTCTGGCCCCGAGTTTAAACATGCAGGGGTGTTTTCCGGATTGTGGGGGGCACCAATGCCGTTCGGATGGCGCTCGAGCAGGGTCTTAAAGGTGTCGTGGGGGATCCTGTATCGGTGAGGTGTGGAGCTCCTTGTTTAGGTGGCCATCTCGGAGCTCTCGCGCATGCGCACTCTGGTGGGGTTTTTTTTGTGTACTTCTTCCAGACCTGTTTAGTTATCGAGCATGAAATGTTGCCTTTTTGCAGGAGCTTCCTATAACAAAGACCAGTCACTGTTGCCCTTTCTCTCCTTGTGTAGGGTGACCAGTCTGGGTAACTGACCCCTTATTTAGTGCTGCACAGTAATGTCAAAACACCTTTAACCACTTCAGCCCTGGAGGATTTGGCTGCTCAATGACCAGAGCACTTTTTACAATTTGGCACTGTGCTGTTTTAACCTGTAATTGTGCGGTCATGCAATGCTGTACCCAAACAAAATTTGCATCCTTTTTTTACGAAAAATAGAGCTTTCTTTTGATGGTATTTGATTGCCTCTGCGATTTTTATTTTTTGGAATGTAAACGGAAAAAGTCTGAAAATGTTGAAAAAAAATGATATTTTCTACTTTTTGTTATAAAAAAAAATCCTATAAACTCTTTTAGTCATACATTTAGGCCAAAATGTATTCAGCCACATGTCTTTGGTAAAAAAAAATGTCAATAAGCGTATATTTATTTGTTTGCGCAAAAGTTATAGCGTCTCCAAACTAGGGTACATTTTCTGGAATTTTCGCAGCTTTTAGTTTTTGACTTTTTTTCTTGAGGTGCTAAAATGGCAGGGCAGTACACCCCCCCCCCCCCCCCAAATGACCCCATTTTGTAAAGTAGATACCCCAAGGAAATTCCTGAGAGGCATGTTGAGCCCATTAAATATTTAATTTTTTTGGTACAAGTGATTGAAAAAATGACAAAAAGAAAGAAGAAAAAAATTAAACAAAGTTGTCACTAAATGATATATTGCTCACACGTGCCATGGTTATATGTGGGATTACACCCCAAAATACATTTTGCTGCTTCTTCTGATTATGGGGATACCTCATGTGTGAGACTTTTTGGGAGACTAGCTACGTACAGGACCCCGAAAACCAAGCACCGCCTTCAGGATTTCTAAGGGCGTAAATTCTTTATTTCACTCCTCACTACCATCACAGTTTCGAAGGCCATAAAATGCCAAGATAGCACAAAACTCCCCTAAATGACCCAATTTTAAAAATTAGACACCCCAAGCTATTTTCTGAGAGGCATGTTGAGTATTTTGCAGATTTCACTTTTTGTCACAAAGGGGTTGATTTACCAAAGACATATCCACTTTGCACTACAAGTGCAATGCAAGTGCACTTGGAATTGCAGTCACTTTAGATCTGAGGGGAAGATCTGAAATGAGGGGAAGCTCTGCTGATTTTATCATCCAATCATGTAATAGTAAAAATGCTGTTTTTTTTTCCTTGCATGTCCCAGTCAGATCTACAGTGACTGCACTTCCAAGTGCATTTGCAGTGCACTTGTAGTGCAAAGTGGATTTGCCATTAGTAAATAAAGTTTTGAAAATTGAAAAAAGAATTAAATATATATATTTCTTTTCTTTCTTTATTTTAAAAAAACGAGAGCTGCAAAATACTTACCATGCCTCTTAGCAAATACCTTGGGGTGTCTACTTTCCAAAATGGGGTCATTTGGGGGATTTTGTGCTATCTTTACATTTCAGGGCCTCCGAAACCGTGATAGATGGTGAGGAAGTGAAATCACCATTTTACGCCCTTAGAAAGCCTGAAGGCGGTGATTGGTTTTTGGGGTCCTGTACACGGCTAGGTTCCCAAAAAGTCTTACACATGTGATATCCCTGTACCAGGAGAAGCAGCAGAATAATTTTTGGGGTGTAATTCTACATACGGCCATGGCATGTTTGAGCATTATATCATTTAGTTAGAACTTTGTGCAAAAAATAAAATAAAAAAAAACTTTGTAATTTTCCCGAAACTTGTGGCAAAATTTAAAATATTCCATGGACTCAACATGCCTATCAGCAAATAGCTTGGGGTGTCTACTTTCCAAAAAGGGGTAATTTGGGGGGATTTTGAACTGTCCCGGCATTTTATGCACAACATTAAGAAGCTTATGTCACACATCACCCACTCTTCTAACCACTTGAAGACAAAGCCCATTCTTTTTGCTTACAAGAAAATTACTTCAAACCCCCAAACATTATATTTTTTTTAAAGCAAAGGCCCTGCAGATTAAAATGGTGAGTGTTGCAATTTTTTTTAAACAGTATTTGCGCAGCGATTTTTCCAATGCATTTTTTTTGAAAAAAACACACTTTTTAAACCTTTAATGCACTAAAACACACTATATTGCCCAAATGTTTGATGAAATAAAAAAGATGATCTTATGCTGAGTACATGGATACCAAACACGACATGCTTTAAAATTGGGAACAAAGGTGCAGCGGCGACAAACTACATACATTTTTAAAATCCTTTACAGGTTACAACTTTAGATTTACAGAGGACGTCTACTGCTAAAATGACTGCCCCCGATCTGACCTTCGTGGTGATACCTCACGTGCATGGTGCAATTGCTGTTTACATATGACACGAGACCGACGCTTGCGTTCACCTTTGCGCGTGAGCACGGGGGGACAGGGGTGCTTTCTTTTTTTTTTAATAATTATTTATTTTGCTTTTTTGTTTTATTTTTAAACTGTTCCTTTCATTTTTTTTTAAATCATTTTTATTGTTATCTCAGGGAATGTAAATGTCCCCTATGATAGCAATAGGTAGTAACAGGTACTCTTTTTAAAAAAAATTGGGGACTATTAGACCCTAGATCTCTCCTCTGCCCTCAAGGAATCTGACCACACCAAGATCTGTGTGATAAAATGCTTTCCCAATTTCCCAATGGCACTGTTTATATCCAGAGTAACCTAAGTCATGAAATGCTCATAGCAAGGGCCGCTGTTAGAAATCATGAGGCCCCGTACAGCGTACCTGACAGGGCCCCTTGGCCCCACCCACAACCCCACCCCTGGCTCCGCCCCTGACCCCATGCTGTCATGAAATCTGGGGGAATGGTGGCAGGAGATGAAACATGTAACATGTTCCAAAAGGTGAACCTTTAAAGCGGTGTTTCGCCCCCAAAAAATAAACATTAAAAGCCAGCAGCTACACATACTGCAGCTGCTGGCTTTTAATAATTGGACACTTACCTGTCCTGGAGTCCAGCGATGTTGGCACCGGCAGCTGATGTTTCCATCAGCTGTTGGGTGCTCTGTGCCCATTCAGTTTGTGTCTGCATACACCACAGACTTGTGTCCATTTACATCTGGCTACCTCTGATCTGTCACATTTAGGTCTGGAAAAATAAAAAAGGATGTTCTTTTCTTCTTTTCCTTTTTTTTTTTTTTGAACTGAATGGACACAAGTAAATTCATATCTGGACTCCTGTAGACCTACATGGGGCTTTCAATCAGGTCCAGAAAACAAAAAAAATTCAGAAAACAAAACAACACATCAATTGCTGCCACTATGCCCATCAAAAGCAGCCACTGTGCCATCATACGCAGCTACTGTACCCATCAATTGCCACCACTGTGCCATCATACGCAGCTACTGTACCCATCAATTGCCGCCACTGTGCCATCATACGTAGCTACTGTACCCATCAATTGCTGCCACTATGCCATCATACACAGCTACTATACCCATAAATTGCCGCCACTGTGTCATTATACGCAGCTACTGTACCCATCAATTGCCACCACTGTGCCATCATACGCAGCTACTGTACCCATCAATTGCCGCTACTGTGCCATCATATGCAGCTACTGTACCCATCAATTGCCACCACTGTGCCATCATACACAGCTACTGTACCCATCAATTGCCACCACTGTGCCATCATACGCAGCTACTGTACCCATCAATTGCTGCCACTGTGCCATTATACGCAGCTACTGTACCCATCAATTGCTGCCACTATGCCATTATATGCAGCTACTGTACCCATCGATTGCCGTCACTGTGCCAAACGCAGCCACTGTGCCATCAAACACAGCTATGGTGCCATCATATGCAGCTACTGTACCCACTGGTCCACAGGAAAAACTGACAGATGGACCTGATTGCAAAGCTTGGGTGAAAAATTCTTAAAGGGGAGTGATTTGGGGGGTGGTAAAAATGTAGTTTGGCTTGGATGTCCATTCCCCCATCACGTGTGTAAAGTAGCATCTCACTATGTTGCTCATGGTCATTATCATTATGATGATCAGAGCACAGCAGGTTCTCTATGGCTCTGTCAGTGTAACATGCTGTTGGGTGCTGACTTTCTTATGGCTGTGCTGTGTTATAGTCTGTAACACACATTACAGCCATATATTAAGAAAGTTACACTGACAGAGCCAAAGAGCACCTGTTGTGCTCTGATCATCATAATGATAATGACCATGAGCACACAATGGGGAGTCTGGGGACTGAGCCTCAGCCTGTGTGATGTGTCGCTGGGTGTGTGCAGGGGGATTGCTTGCCTGTGGACCAGCGTTGGGATTACTCTTTCTTTCTGTCTCTCCTTCAGGCTGCAGCACGGCACTTACTGAGGGAAGGGAGCCCCATTACAATAGAATCCATCCGCCGAGGAAAGCATACAGTGAGCACAAGGTACACTGATGCAGAGCAGGGAATGTATGCCATCACCCGAAAATGGAGAAAAAGTCCCTCTTTTGTTCTCACCTCCTGGGCCCCTCTATTAACCTGATGGGGCCCAGGAAGGTACTATATACCTTGCCAATCAAGTAGGTGCAGGTTAATAAAGTTATTCAGCTAATTGTTTTTTTTAGCTAGAAATCTGATCGGGCCCCCCCCTGCTGGCTGGGCCCGGTACAACAGGGCTGGCTGTACTGCCCTATCAGCAGCCCTTCTCATAGCTTCTGGTTTCTTAAGCCATAGAGATGATTGGAGCCACTCTGCTCTCCGATCAGTTCTATGGTCAGCTAGTGGAACCACCAGCTGCATTCTCGGGTTCCCTGTTGGGACAGGAGAGCCCGAGAAAACCATGGAAGATGGTGATGGGGGACATTCCCTCCCACTGCTTGTAAAAGCAGACTAGAGGCTAATTAGTCACTAGGATTGCTTTTACATGTAAGCAACCACTGGCTGAAAAAAATGATACCAAGATGATACCTAAACCTGCAGGCATTATTCTGGTATAACCGCTCAAAATCCAGCAACAAACCAGTACATTGCTGGTCCTTGTTGGGCATATATTGTAATCTTTTTTTCATGCAGCCTGTGGACTGAACGAAAAAAAGAGAGTGATCGGTGGGTATGCCCACCATTAAAATACCACCCTTCATCCACTCACTTCTAATTATGGGCATACATTCACCATTTTTTTTTTGTATCATGAGAGCAAATGCAGTTGCTTTCAAGATAAATAAATCAGTGCTGCAGCTGAATTGCGTACCTACCTGAGAGGCAAACAATGGTAACAATAAAACATTAACTCAATAAAAAAAAAACAATCTAGACCAAAACTTCGCACGAAAGTTAGAACCCCATTGAAGTCTATGGGACTCGCACATTCAAAATCAAAAGTGCTCATTTTAAAGGCTAATTTGCATGGTATTGTCCTAAAAAGGGTTTGGGGACCCGGGTCCTGCCCCAGGGCACATGTATCAATGCAAAAAAAAGTTTTAAAAACGGCCATTTTTTCAGGAGCAGTGCTTTTAATAATGCTTAAAGTCAAACAATAAGAGTGTAATATTTCTTTAAATTTTGCACCTGGGGGGTGTCTATAGTATGCCTGTAAAGGGGCGCATGTTTTCCGTGTTTAGAACAGTCTGACAGCAAAATTACATTTCAAAGGAAAAAAAGTCATTTAAAACTACTCGCGGCTATTAATGAATTGCCGGTCCGACAATACACATAAAAGTTAATTGATAAAAACTGCATGGGATTTCCCTACAGGGGAACCCTGAACCAAAATTTAAAAAAAAACTGGCGTGGGGGTCCCCCTAAATTCCATAACAGGCCCTTCAGGTCTGATATGGATATTAAGGGGAACCCCGCGCCAAAATTTAAAAAAAAAATGACGTAGGGGTCCCCCTCAAAATTCATACCAGACCCTTCAGGTCTGGTATAGATTTTAAGGGGAGCCCCGTGCCAAAATTAAAAAAAAATTTGGCATGGGGTCCCCCCAAAAATCCATACCAGACCCTTATATGAGCCCACCAAAGCACCTTGTCCCCATGTTGATGAGGACAAGGGCCTCATCCCCACAACCCTTGCCCAGTGGTTGTGTGGGTCTGCGGGCGGGGGGCTTGGAATTTAGGGGGCCCCCCACGCCAGTTTTTTTTTAAATTTTGGTTCGGGGTTCCCCTGTGGGGAAATCCCATGCAGTTTTTATCAATGAACTTTTATGTGTATTGTCGGGCCGGCAATTCATTAATAGCCGCGAGTAGTTTTAAATGACTTTTTTTCCTTTGAAATGTCATTTTGCTGTCAGACTGTTCTAAACACAGGAAACATGCGCCCCTTTACAGGCATACTATAGATACCCCCCAGGTACGAAATTTAAAGGAATATTACACTTTTATTGTTTGACTTTAAGCATTATTAAAATCACTGCTCCCGAAAAAACGGCCGTTTTTAAAACTTTTTTTGCCATTGATACATGTCCCCTGGGGCAGGACCCAGGTCCCCAAACACTTTTTATGACAATACCATGCATATAAGCCTTTAAAATTAGCACTTTTGATTTCTCCCATAGACTTTTAAAGGGTGTTTCGCGGCTTTCGAATTTGCCGCGAACACCCCAAATTGTTCAGCGAACTGGCGAACAGCCGATGTTCGAGTCGAACATGAGTTTGACTCAAACTCGAAGCTAATCCCAAATGCCGAAGCATGGGGGCAATCTACCCCTAATGTTAGGGGCAAATCGCCCTTCCACCCCTGCCCCCATGCTTCGGCATATATGCTCTTTTTTGTAGTGGTGAAATCACCTCCAAACGGTGTTGCTGTCAAGATAAATAAATCGGCGCTGCAGCTGACTGGCGTACCTGAAAAATAAAATAATGGTTAACAATAAAACACAGTAAACAGTAAAGTATAAAAGAATTACATACCTGAAAAGCAAACATGATAAAACATAGTAACAATAAAACATTGCAGTTAAAAAATACAGTGAAACAGAGCAGAATAGAGAGAGTACAATAGAGAGAGAATAGAGAAAGAATAAAACGACAACTATTTTTGGCTTTTTTATTTTATTTCTTTTTGTTTTTTTTCAACTTTTTTTTACCACTTGTATTTGTAACTGTAATGCCCCGTACACACGGTCGGATTTTCCGACGGAAAATTTGTGATCGGAGCATGTTGTTGGACATTCCGACTGTGTGTGGGCTCCATCAGACGTTTTCCATCGGATTTTCCGACACAAAGTTTGAGAGCAGGCTATAAAATGTTCCGACAACAAAATCCGATCGCGTCAATTCCGACCGTGTGTGGCCAGTTCCGACGCACAAAGTGCCACGCATGCTCAGAAGAAATTCCAAGACGGAACAGCTCGGTCTGGTAAAATTAGCATTCGGAATGGATACAGCACTTTCGTCATGCTGCAATGTTTTAAATAGTTTAATACAGCGCACTTTGTTCATCTTTATAATGTGAGAAGAATAAGGTAGTTTTGCTGCTCATATTCACACAGACTTCTCACAAACTTCTTTCTTTATTCTTTGGGATTTTTGAGGATTCCCTCAATATATTTTGATTTGTCACATCTGCACAAATTTTTCTATTTTTTTTAAATTTTTTTTCAAGGCTGTTTAATTTTTTTGGGGGGGTTTGTATTTTTTTCAAGGCTGTTTAATTTTTTTTTGGGGGGTTTGTATTTTTTTCAAGGCTGTTTTTTTTTTCTTTTTTTTGGTTTTTACTCCAGAATATTTTTGTGTGTGTCTTATGTGTCAAGTTACCACAACACCATTGATATCTTGTATTATTTAATCTCAAGGAGATTGTTTGGTGTTGGTGTCTCTTGTTAAATTCACATTGTATTTTTGAAATGTACCTGCCTCCTCACAAACAAACTGTCCTTTTTGAAGGAAAACACACATAGGTGAGTATAATTGAAACAAAAATTCCTTTATTAAGGGCTCAGAACCAAACAAAGAGGGAGGTAACGCTGGAGAAACAGCTGAAATTGGCGAAGCCTTTGGCCCCCAGGGCACACATCAATTCTTTTCCAGCAAAATTGGTGGCCTGAGGAGTCCATATCTAAGGGAGTGCAGTCTGGTCCAGAAGTCCCAGAGATCATGAAAGCAGCAGATGACATGTATGTTCCCAGGCTGTGGTACTACAAGAGGCTGCATATTTGGCCAGACCAGACTGAACCCAGGGCCATCACTCTCTGGTCTTCCTTAGACGCTTCCTTCCACACTGTGGCTCTGGTGTTGGAGATGTGGCAGGAGGAGGAGTAGGACCTGGAGGAGGAGGAGGAGGACCATGTGTGAGGTCACAAATGTGGGTAGCACATGTTATTTGGCCCCTCAACCCCTTATTGAGAGCTTCCAAAATTAGAAACTCACACAGGAGTCGTTGGCCCTCCTCCATCTGCATCATTTTTCAGGCAGTTATGCCAGCAAAGTCCTCCTCCACAGTGTGGGGGGTTCTCAGGGCCTCTGCAGCCTCCCAAAAGAGGCCTATGGCAGCCTCCTCCAGGTTTCTCCTCTTCCTGGCACTTTGTCTTTGAAGGTGTAGGGGAGGGACCTGGATATCAGGCAGCCTGGTTGGCCCGGCCACCTCCTGGCTGAGACTTCCCTGTGTATGAAAAAGGGACATGGTTTTAGTTTTTGCTTCATCAATCACAATCATAAATTAGTACTCCTAACTAACATCTAGTTAACATCATTGATTGGACAACCAGCAATATTTAGAAGAATGTTATACCTGGCTCAAGCTGGGCTCCTCCACATGTTGCTGCCTGGAAGGCCCAGGTTGGGCGTCAGAAGCCTCAGCTGGGGGGGAAGGAAGCATGCAAGGAAGAGTGGAGAGTGCTGGCCTGGGTTCAGTCTGATCTGCCAGAAAATGCAGCCTGTCATAGTACCACAGCCTGGGGACATAGATGACATCTGCTGCTCCTGATCTCTGGGAATTCTGCACCTTCTTGTGCTCTCTTAGATAAGTGCTCCTCAGGCCACCAATTAGAACCTTCTAATAGGTCATGTCTGGGGATCACCGTCTTCACAAATTCCAACAAATTATCCAGCGCTGCCTTCCTCTTTGTTTGGTTCCTATATTCAGGGTGGTTTATCTGCCACAGACAGGTCAGCTCCCTGAACATACCAATGAAGATTAGCATAAAGTCCTTATCTTTCAAGATATCCATTTTCACTGCAAGACACAACACAAGACAAACCATAATGTCAGCCTAAAGTCTACTAAACTTGAGCAAATACAGGCCTCAATCTAGAAGCAGTGTAGGCACAATGTTAAATCTTACCTTCGCTATCATGATCGGCGCCTCCATTACTCCTTTCTCTGTTCACAGATCGTATGTACTACGCACGCGTGTTACGCTTTATAGACACTGCGCATGCGTGAAACTCCACCTGCCCCTGACGTTCTTTCTAGTCTATTCCCCGCCCCCTCTCGTTCGTCGCAGTGGGGGAAGTGCACATGGCAGAGACACAGCAGGTGTCAGATAATTACACCAACGAGGAGCAGGAGGAGGAAAGCCCGGAGCCTGAAACGTCCAGATCCAGAAGGAGACGATATAAGGCATCAAATATGTCCTTTGGGGAGATGTTGGAGATGGTCGACATAATGAAGAAGGCTGACTATGCCTGGAAGTATGGACCTTACCCCAACCCCAATGTCAGAAAGGCCAAGATCATAGCGAAAGTGGTCAAGAGTCTGCACCGGAATTTCGGGGTACAACGATCGAAAGATCAGCTCAGGAAGCGGTGGTCAGACCTCAAATTAAGGGAGCACGAGCAGTACAGAAAGATCCAGAGAGTGCTGCAAAAAAGTAAGTAGTTGTGATGTGTTCCTATTCTTTTTATATTTATTACGTTCATGCTGCTCCATATGCTTTTCTTAACTGTGTCCTGTTTAAAATGGAAACTTTCATGTTCATGGGCACATTATCCGTTCGTATCAAACATTGTTCGTTCGGCCTAGAAAACACCATGGTTTTGTCCATATGCATTTGGCCACATTTTTTAGGGCCTACTTGTCTGAAACTAATTTGGTTGGGTAGATGGGTTTGTAACTAGAATGAAATGCAAACTAGATTCTGTGTAAGGAGAGGACACTCAGCAGCAGTTTTCACATCTGGATGCTGGAGCACTAGTGTGGGACACAAGAACACCCTTTTTATTAGGGGGCCCACATAGGTGCTCCAGTGTATAATATAGGGGTGTCTCCATCTGTGAAGCTTGTACAAGACAGGTAAAGTATTCAAGCTTGACAAAGGACAAGAAAAATGCTACATCTTGGAACTCTGGCCACAAAAAAAATTGTACCCCATTTCCAAACAATGTTTCATATTTATAGTTCTGCCATCAAATATCTGTGTGCTAAGTATACCATTTTTTTTTTACATAGGGGAGAAAAGACTCGGAGGACACCCCTCATCCGAGGAGACCAGAGACCCCCCACCTCTAGAAGAATGGGAAATCCACCCAAGACAAACAGAGCAGGAGGAGGAAGACGTGGTGAAAATTAGCAGGTGAGTGTCTGCGACCACAGGCTCAGATAAGAGATGGATGCCGGCATATTTATAATACATGTTTTTTTTTGGTTTCTATCTTTTTAGGTGATCGTGATGTTGTGGACCCAGATCCTTTCACCTCGGAAAGTGCACAGATCCTGATCGGGGAGATCATGAGGTGTAATAGGGACTTGGAAAACATCAAGAAAAACATCAATGATGTTCTTCAAAAAAATAAGAACATCATTGATGTTTTGGGGAGAGTTTAAAACCCCTCCAAATCCCTTTGTTTTTTGGTGTGCTACAATTTTGTAATTTTTTTTGTCAAATTGGAGAAAAGCCAAATTTTGAAGAGGCACACAGTGTGTCAACATGTGCTATCTGCCATCACGGGAGATCAATGGATGTGTTTTGGGGGTGCAACCCCTTCCTCAATAATAAAGTAGCTGAGAGGAAGGGGTTGCACCCCCAAAACACGTCCCTTGATCCCCCATGATGGCAGGTAGCACATGTTGACATTTGGCTATTTGTGTGCATCTTCAAAATTTGGCTTTTCCGGGGGTGACTTCACCCCATCTGAACGCAATATCAAACACAGTTTCTAAATACTCAAGTCTGATATTGCCTTCAAGTTCTACCAAATGTGAACTTTGTAAGTTCAAGATTTGTGTCTTTCTTGTTGGTTTTAAACATGCCTGTTTTATCTTAAATGGACATTTCTACTTTTTCTAATGTGACCCCAAAAATTGTTATACAACATGTTGGTTTGTTTTAAAAACCTTTTCTAAATGCACATGTGATTGTGCAGGTATTAAAAAGATTGTTAATCAAGAATGTGTGGATTATTGTCTCAACGCTACAACACTTTTGTGGTGCTCTAATTGCTGTTTTCTGTGACAATGGGTGTTATTTCCTAAGGGCAAATCCACTTTGCACTACAAGTGCAGTTTCAACTGCACTTGTAGTGCAAAGTGTCTTTGCCTTTAGGAAATAACACCCAACAGTGCTTTGTAAGGTTACACAATCACGCCATTTTCAGGACTCACCACATTTCTGTCAGGGTCAGCTAAAACAAACACAAACAGTAAATGATTTGCTTATTTTTTTTTATTTGAAAAAGGTTTTGCACATTGTCTGGCATATTGATAGCCCCCCTACCTGCAAAGAATTCAAGGTTTCTTAGCCGGACATCACGGGCACTCAGGGGGGCAAGCCAGGACGGCCACTTTCAAGCGCCGTCAGAGTTGGTTCATTTTGAATTCCGGCCTCAGGCCCAATTGAGCCAGCATAGTTGGCAGAATGTTGCCATAAAAAGTTGTGTAGATCACGCGGGAACAGGCGGAACCGGCTGGCCATGATTCCAAACGTGTTCTCCACCACTCTTCTGGCTCTGGCCAGCCAATAATTAAAAACCCTCTGGTCCGGGGTGAGGGTCCTCATCGGGAATGGCCACATAAGATGGTCCCCCAGCAGTAAAGCTTCATCTGCAACGAAGACGAATGGGAGTCCTTCCACTTTGTCTTCTGGAGGTGGCAAGTCCAAGCTGCCATTCTGGAGATGCCTGTATAACCCCGTCTGGGCGATGACTCCACCATCGGGCCATTCTTCCCCACATCCACATACAGAAATTCATAAGTAGCCGACACCACCGTCAACATCACAATACTATTGAACCCCTTATAATTATAATAGTACGACCCCGAGTTGGGTGGTGGGAGGATGTGGACGTGTTTCCCATCAATTGCCCCTCCGCAGTTAGGAAAGTCCCACCGCTGGGCAAAGTGGGAGGCCACAGTCTGCCATTCCTGTGGCGTGGAAGGAAACTGTGGAGTAAAACAAAAAAAAAATTAGTATTTTTGCACATAAACATGGAAAGCAGATTAGACACAAACATTCTTGGCCAACATCAAGATACCATTTATTTATGGGAAGTTTTAAAGGCCAAAGTATAAGGTACACCTATCAGATTCACCCTCCCCCCTCATGGGCCATTTCTAACATTATAGGGGGGGAGCTCTTGGACAGGTAACCCTCTCCACTTCATTGAGAGATGAATGCCTAAATAATGGGTATTACTTTGGCCAGCCCCTCCTTAGTTACACTATTGACAGCCCACTGGACAGGTAAGAAGTGTCATAATACAAAGATAGAAATACACATTGTACCCATTTTAGAACATTTTTACATTCTGCTATTACCTATCAAGATAATAATAGTATACAAAAACTTGAAACAGTACCATTTGAAAGTATACAGGCAGGCCCTTGCACTACATGCTTTGGGGAATTCATCCATAAATCTGACCACTAAATAGATGGGTATAGTGTGAATGGGTTTGGCAAAGTCAGCAGATAGATGATTGAGGATAGATAGAGAATTGGTATCAGCTGACTTAGCAGTTGGGGGGAGGGATTGTTCAAAATGATTTGGGGACCCCCAAAAAAAAGCCTCTGGCACTCTGCCTGAATTTGAAGCACCAATCACATTTTAAAACATTTTAGGGGTGTTTGGGGTAAAGCACTACTATGGAGCTGATAAAATACATTGTTAAGTGACTACATGAGGTGAATCTAGGGCCAGGAGACCATGCTGGGGAGGTAAGTGAAGGCAAATATGTATGAAGGACAAAAAAAAATAATTACATAAAAATCCAGCATGCATGAGGACAAAGGGGACATTCACAGAATATTACAATCATGGTAATTAGGGAATGAGGAAAGAAATACAATATATTAGCAAGCATTATATACAATAAAATGTGATATTAAAGGATAAAAATATTACCTTAATATACTCCGTCTGCAGGACCTGTATGATGGCAGAACAGGTCTCTGGGATAATGATCCCCAGAGCCTGGGGGGAGATGCCTGTTGAGAACTTCAAGTCCTGCAGGCTTCTCCCCATCGCCAAGTACCGCAGGGTGGCGACGAGCCTCTGCTCCGGAGTGATGGCTTGCCTCATGCAGGTATACTGCCTGCTAATATAGGGGGTCAGCAAAGCCAACAAACGGTGAAATACGGGGTCCATCATCAGGAGAAAGTTCCTGAGATCATCAGGATTATTCTCACTGATCTCATGGAGCAAAGGCATATGACAGAACTGGTCACGCTGAAGCAACCAATTCTTGGTTCATGAACTCCTCCCCACCCTGTTCATGGACTGGGCTTGTGTCAAGGTCAGGACCCCAACACCAAGCCCCTGCACAGCACGAACTTTACGAGGAGTACGTATACGCAACATGGCTAGAAAATGGTCGGCTGCTCAGAACGAAGTAACAGAACGCACTGAAGAACAGCAAGTCCTGTGAAGAGCGACCTAAAAAACAGTAACGAGCGGACAAGATCGCACTGAATAGTACAATACGAAAATCGATCTGAAAACCACGAGTCTGAAAAAGCGCGAATCGTCTCTCACCAAACTTTTACTAACACGAGATTAGCAAAAGGAGCCCAAAGGGTGCCGCGATTGGTTCCGAAATGGCCTTTTCTAGTCTAGTCAATAGATTTTGTTGTCGGAATGTCCGATCAATGTTCGACCGTGTGTACATTGTAACATAACAGTTGTAGTGGTTGTAACGGTTATAGTGGTTGTAACGGTTCGGTTCCAGGTTTTGGTCTCTAAAAATACAATGGCATCTTTGGAGACCCTGTGTAAGTGTGTACTAGTCTGTGCAGTGCTGTACCCTATGTTAATACTCCACTAGTGTGTGGTAGCATTCAAAACATTCACCAATGCAAAGACCAGGATGGTCAGGACAGGAGGGACAATAATAGCGGGTGTCACGTCTAAATTTGCGCTTGCTACAGACACGACATATTCTTTGGGGTGATCGATTGGTAGGGGTACCAGGGAGGACATATGGAAAATGCCTCCCATGCAGCTGGCTCACTGCATTTACATTGGGAAGTTGGGCCACAGCACCGTCTGGAAACAGAAGGGCTGTGATGATCTCTTCCTGGAATTTAAGGAAGGATCCAGTTCATCCTGAATCTTTGTATAGCACAAAAGCATTCAGCAGGGCCAATTGGAATAAATATACAGACACTCATTTGTACCAGTGTCTGGCCTTTATGGGCAATTAGGTACGGCACCAACAACTGGTCATTGAGGTCCATCCCTCCCATATTAAGGTTATATTCGTGGACACAAAGGGGTTTCTCCACAACACCAGTCACCGTAGGAATTTGGACCGTCGTGTCTGCGTGAAGGGAGGACAGAATGAAAACATTCTTATTATTCCTCCACTTCACAGTGAGCAAATTATTACACTTCAAGCAGGCTCTCTCCCCCAGCCTAAGACGGGAATCTACAAGCCGCTGGGGTAAGCCCCGGCGATTAGATCGCACGGTGCCACATGCACCAATTCCATTATCAAACAAGTGACTAAAAAGTGGCCACTCGTGTAATAATTGTCCACATACAAGTGGTGCCTCTTTCCGATTAAGGGTGACACCAAGTCCCACACAATCTTACCAGCGCTCCCTATGTAGTCTGGGCAGTTCTCCAGCTCTACCTAACTATCTCTTCCCTCGTAAACCATAAAACTATATGTATAGCCTGTTGCCCTGTCACAGAGCTTATACATCTTGACCCTATATCTGGCACCCTTGCTGGGAAGATACTGTTTGAATGACAAGCGGCCAGAAAACTTAATCAGGGACTCATAAATGCAGACAATTTGATTGGGAGTAAACAAGGCTGCAAACTGTTGGCTGAAGTGGTTTATGAGGGGCCAAATTTTGTAGAGCCGATCGTATTCAGGGTCACCTCGAGGACGACAGAGTTCTTTGTCATTGAAATGCATGAACCACAAGATCTGCTTGTATCGTGTCCTGGTCATGGAGGCAGAGAACACGGGCATATGATGAATTGGGTCAGTGAACCAATATGATCGCAACTCAACCTTTTTAGTTATGATCATGAGGAGGGATAGGTCCAGGAAGGTCTTAAATTTATAAACCGTAATAGCTTTCCAATCTTTGGCAAGGGTCAACTGGGGATTAGTGGTGATGAATTGACCAGCATACAAATTGCTTTGGTCCACAACAGATCTATTACAATCTTCCGTGAAAAACAGCAAATAAAAATCAAGTGACATAAAATCAACTGTTTCCACCTGAATTTCGGGTTGGCCAGTGAATAGGGGAAGTACGGGTGCTGCAGAAGTAGTGGGCTCCCAATTCAGAATGGCAAATGCAGCAGGAAGGGCACTATGAGCTTGATGGGCCTGTCTTTGTCTTCTTGGTGGCTACGGGACACTAGTTGTGCTAGCCACCTCACCAGCTTGAACTGCACTTATGGGACTCGCCACATCACTACGTGATACTGCATTGCTGGTTTGACTATGCCCAGGATGTACTAGGCTGCTGGTGCTTGCTAGTTCACCAGAAGGATGAGCTGCACCAGTACTGGCTCTCTGCTTCATACGAGAGCCCTGCGGTCCTTGCACCTCAACAACAGCAGAAGAACGGGGTCGGGTACGCATGACCTTAGCAGGGACCACAACTCCGTCGTCAGAGTTATCTGTCAGGGTGTCGCTGGTGTCTACAGGATCATATTCTGAGCCTGAATCTGACAGATGGTTGACTTCTTCTTCACTATCTGTCATGCTCAGAAACGTGTAGGCCTCTTCACTGGTGTAACTTCGATTTGACATTTTGGTCTTTAAATTTACTGGTACACTAGTGAGACTCACAGGACAAAGAGCTGTTAGCATTCACAGGGATCAGGCCTGATTCTGTGAATGCTGCAGTTATGTGTTTAGTATTTTGTAAGTGTCAGTGATCGATTGATACTGCACTTGGGTTGGCTGGGCTAGGCTGGGCTGGGCAGAAGGGCTAAACGCAGGTGTTAGCAGGTATCTGGGCTGATCCCTCTAACACTGCATTTTTGGGAACCCTAAATTGCTAGGGACACTAGTATAGATCTGATCAGATCAGATATTGATCCGTTCCGACACTATACTACTAAAGGGAGGTGTATGGTGCGTGCGTGGGTGTTAGCACTACTGGCACTAATCTGATGCTGCTTGGGGCAACGCAGACCCTGACTGACATTAAAACCTAACTGATATCCCCCGCTGGGTGATCAGGGGGTTAGACCTTTATTTAGGTAATATACCCTGACGCTAAAAAAAAATAACTAACCAGCGTCACCCGTAAAACACTAATACCGTGAGCACTGGTGATGGGGGGTGATCAAGGGGTTAAAACTTTATTAGGGTGGTTAGTAGGGTTTAGGGGGTACCTCAAAGCTACCTGGGCCTACCACTAACTGCCCTAACACTGATTAGTGTCACAAATGACACCAGTAAAGTGATCAGTGAAAAATCTGACAACTGCACTGGGTGACACAGTGACAGGGGGTGAAGGGGTTAACTGAGGGGGTGATCGGGAGGTGACAAGTGTACCTACATGTACTGGTGTTAGTGTAGTGTTGGTGCAACTCACAGTAAGATGTTCTTTCTCCTCTCTCTGGAACAAAAAGGATTCCCTGTCTGTGTAAACACAGACAGGGGAGGATTAATTTCGCCAGAATCGATCAGCAGGTCAAGGCCATAAATCATTGGACTGGACCTGAAGATTAGCGGTGAAAGCGCGCCCTGTACAGGTACAGGATCTCGCTCAGCCAAGCCCTTGTGCCGCAGTAAATGTACGTGACACGGTCAGCAAGTAGTTAACAAAATAAAGCCTGGGTTTGCAAAAGCATTTGGCACATACAAAATGTATTTCTGTCCTTAGTGGCTATTAAGGAATATATTTAAATGAATGTTTTTCTCACTGGAATTCAGCTTTAGTTATTGTTGTCCTTGAATTCTGTTACTTTCACTATTCTGTGCCAGTCTTAATCAGGGCCATATTTAACCTCCCTGGCGGTATTCCCGAGTGTGGCTTTGGGTGAATTTTCAGTACCAAGAGCAGTAACCCCGAGCCACACTCGGGACTGCATCGCAGTATCCTGGTACAGGTTACTTACCTTGTCCCCGGGATCCTGCGATGTCCCCCCCGCTGTATCCTCCACTGGATCCTCCGCCCGAGGCGGAGCTGGGTGGCAAATTAAAAAAAGTACACAAAACACATACAATACAATGTAATCTGTAAGATTACATTACTGTATCAAACCTTTTCACCCCCTTTTTGTCCCTAGTGCTTTGTCCAATGCCCTGCCTGCACTTTTATGTTATATATACCATTCTTTTTGCCTGGAAACCTCTACGTCAAAAGCGGTTTTAGACCAGCTAGAAAACAGCGATAGTGAATTAAAATCACTTGTAGAATTGAGCGATAATAATTCGTGGGGAAATTTTTCATCATACACTGAAAGTAACGTAAGTGATGATTCTGAGACTTAGCAAAGTTCAGTGTTTTTGATTTGATTACATTATTGAATAAAATGTATCATTATTATTATATTATTATTTTTTTATAACTATTTATAGTTATTTATTACCGTATATTATAATTTATGATTTAGTGTTTCAAACTTTATCATACCCGGGATGTCTACTAGACTCTTGTTTGAACATATTTAAGTGAGTTATTGCTAAGAATTACAGGCCTACAAAATAGAATTTCCATGCAAAACAATGTACCGCTTTGACATTCAAAAATCTGACATAATTATACCGCCAGGAAGGTTAAACATCATATTATCCTAGGCATACATGAATGTTGATATCATTTACATCATGTGATTAAATATTTGACTACCGCCCAAATACAAGATTACTATAAAATACTTCCAATACTTGCCCACTCCCACCCTTCCCCCAAGCAAAGTTCATGGTGTGCCACATTAGAAAAGAAATGTACAAAGGATACTTTTACTCTGAACTTCCCTCCACTTCTTCACAAAACTCGACACAGCCCTTTTTTTCATGGCCATTGTAACATTCTTAAAATGTCAATTCTACTGAAGTATCTATATCTACTCACATCTCTACCAATCTCCATCACTCTATATCATTCTTAAAATCAGTCAATTCAACCTTTTCTATATTTCTATGGGCTCAAAAGTTTGACCTTCCCTGATATCCTAAAGTACCACACTGCCACCCACCCAACCAGACTGTTAGACTGGCACAAGCATAAGATGTGAAACGCCTCTCCATCACCTACCATAGTGTACCCCACACATGCCCTCATATCTCAAAGTGCATACAACCATTGGACCTATTCTCAAATCTTGCACAACTGCCATGTCAAAATATAAACTCTCTCCAGACCAGTATCTTCTCTACCCAGTTCTGGATAATCTTTCCTTTCCTGACCGCATAGGCCTGGGTCCTTTTCATGATCTCATATATATAAATATCTTTCAAGCCTTTAATTACACAACACATGCAGGAGGGCCCTCCCTTAATGTCTTCACTAGGGTTGATGGCTCATTCTGCCTAAATGCACAGAGGGCCTCGCAACTATGCCATTTTCTTTTCATTTTGTCCTTTGAGAACAATCAACACCTACGAGACTCTTTATTATGTATTCTCAAATCTCCCGGCCTCTGGAAGACAACTTCCCTCCCTTCCTGGCTAAATAGGAGCGGGACTTAAATGTAACCTTTTCCCCTCATCAAAATACAGATTCCTTTATTTTACCCAAAATCCTCCATATGCATTTGAATTCAGGAAACAAACTTCAAACTACTACTTCATAAACTATTTCCATAGTCTCTGGAGGTGCCAGCAGGGCAAGTGTTAGATTCTCCATTTGTTTAGGTCCTGTCCCCTCCTGAGGACCTTCTAGACACCCGAGGACCTTCTAGACAGTTGTCAGGTAAATCTCCCACAAATTCACAGGCTTCCCTTTGCCAGATTGTCCAGCCTTTTTTTCTATAACACCATTATTCAAGCCCCTCATAAGATATACAAGAGATCTGTGTTCCGTCATCTCCTGAATGCAGCCAGATCCTGCATTCTGCTAAAGTGGATTTCCAGCCCCCCTCTCTGCCCATGTGGCTATATAAAGTTGAAGACATAAAATGCATGGTGGATGTCACGTACCTGGTTGGAGGCAGAAGTGCCGAAATGGCTCCCCTTGCAACTAGGTGCAGTACACCCCTGAAGATGGTACAGAAGGTGCAGTGCCCAAAGAAGCACAGGTTGCCAAATGGGTACAGAAGAGTAGAGCCGGGGGTCACCTGAAGTATATTGGATGAGGCAGAATACACAAATGGGCCAAAGTCTCTTAGGGAACCTTGGTAGTACTTGGCAACAGTGCGTGCAGAAGACGGCAGTGAAAGCCAGGCCAGGGGTCAAACACAGTGGATCCGTCAGGGGGAAGAGGCAGGTAGCAGAAACAGGATCTAGCCAAGGTCAAATACAGGAAGACAAGCGAGGGTCAGGTAATGGTAGCAAAGTTCAGAATACAAGCCGGCATCAAACACTGTAAACCGCAGCAAAGTCGATAAAGCAAGCCAGGGTGTCAAAACCAGAAGAGCAGATCAGAGAGGTCAGGAGCAAGCCGGGTCACAACAGGAAATTCAATAGAATATGCACAGAGGCTCAGAAACATGGGAAGGCTGACAACAATCCAGCAATGTGATAGGCTCAGCAGAAATCTTATATGGGCTAGTAAGAGGCCGCATCTGTCACGTTGTTCACCTATTGCACACACAAATTCTCCAATTAGCATTGTTGCGCATGTGCATCCTCTCCATCTCGCCCGGTCTTTCTTCTTGCGCCAGTGCGCACGGTAATGCACCGAATGCGCCCATTACCAGTACTGGCCATATTGGCAGTTCTCCTACATCCATTTCCCTGACAGTGGATCTTGTCCTCTCCTCACAAAACAGACATGACACATATAAGAGCACCTGGTTCTACTAGAATGCCTTTGTCTTCTCAGAGGAAGATAAGACGCTTTTGTTCTGTCCACCAGATGTCTTGCTGATTATTTGTACCTTTTTTGTACCTGTGTTGTTAAATTTACATGCAAAATGTGTAATTTATTTAAGACAATCATATGTGGTGTTCAGGCTCCATCTAGCGTTCCTTTTTGGTATTGCTGCAGTTCTGTTTATTTGTTTTAATGTATGTGTAATTAAGGAAGTTGTCAGCAAACAGGGAATTCTGGGTAGAATCTTAACAGGAACATAACTTAACTCAACACATTGCAGGAAGCAAGACATGTCTTTCTCAATCTATCACCATCACCCCTTAGAGAATTTAAAAAGTAAGTTTTTACAATCACATCTTGTGTTGTATATCATTGTTTATGCAATGTATGCTGTATTGTATGCAATATTGTACTTATTGATGTCTATTTCTGTTATTTTGTAGTTTCACCTGGCTTGTTCTAATAAAACTGAGATCAAAGAAATATGGTATCTGAAGTTATTGGAATAAGAAGGTTTATCTATCTGTCCCAGAGACAGAACAGTGAAATTTTTAA
Organism: Aquarana catesbeiana; assembly: GCF_042186555.1. NCBI lineage: Eukaryota > Metazoa > Chordata > Amphibia > Anura > Ranidae > Aquarana > Aquarana catesbeiana. The sequence continues at coordinate 201,008,697 of NC_133328.1, read as the reverse complement.
GCTGACCTCTGAAGGAAGATAAGCTGATTTCAGAAGTTTGTACAGCCCGGGGCTACGCAGTACCCATACAGTCAGAAGCCTTGAAGATACAGGCCTGCGGCAGGCGAAGCAAGCAGCCACGCTACACAGAGACACGCTCTGTCAAGCAGCATCGACACTAGAACGGTCTCTATACAGCAAGACAGCTTCTTCCTCGCAGCCATGTCTCACAGTAGAACATCTTCCTACAAAACACGTTCACGAATAAGCTCATCTAGGTCATCTGTCACAAATGCAGCACCTATCGCCCGTTCAAAAGCTGAAGCAGCAAGAGCCAGGGCTGCATTCGCAGACCAAGAGCTACAGATGAAAAAAGAAAAGGCCCATCTTGATGCAGAAAAGGTGAGACAGGAACAAGAGAAAGAGAAGGAAAGAGTACGCTCGGAGCAAGAAAGAGTACACATGGAACAAGAGAGAGAGGAAGAAAGAGTATGCATGGAACAAGAGATAGAGAAGGAAAGAATACTCCTAGAGGAAGAGCTATCCCAGCAGGAAGCATCTCTGAAATTGCAGCAAGCTATCTTAGAAGCTAACATGGAGAAGCTTGCAGTGGACGAGATGCTGCCGTTGCCATTGCAGAAGCAGAAGCTTTAGAAGCAGCTGTCTACGATGAACCAAGAGTAGGCAGCAGCATACCGGGTCTAGAGCAGGACAAACAAGATTCTTCGCAATGCACATCAGATTATGTCCACCAGCACTGTGACCCAAGCAGCATCCCACAACAAGAAATTAAACATGACGTCAGTGAGTCACATCAAATAAAGCAGCAACAAGACGACCTTGGTCCCAGTGCTACAAGGAAGAAAGATCTGACAGCCTTCCAGACTTTCCAATCCCTACCAAACCTTTTACTCCACAAGGTACCCAGCCTTCATACAAGCATCAAACACCAGTATTCACTCCTAAGGTGTATGCAACGAGCCAGTACGAACTGCCAACCTTATACAAGTTTGAACCCAGTGCGCCTAAAGAAGAGACTTTTACCAGGTATGCCTTTACACCACACCGCAATACACCAGCAGCCTACCCCAATGCCAATCAGGCTACTGCAGACTTTGCCAAGTTCCTGGCCAAAAGAGAGTTAGTTACCCAAGGACTTGTCAAATTCAGTGATCGCTCCCAACACTACAGGGCGTGGCGATCCTCTTTCCAGAGTGCCATTCAAAGTCTAGATCTATCCTGCAGGGACCAGATAGACCGCCTCGTAAAGTGGCTTGGCAATGATTCTGTTGAACATTCCAAAAGGATCAGAGACATTAACATAAACCACCCTGAGATAGGCCTTGCAAACATCTGGAACAGACTGAATAGATGTTATGACTCACCAGAGGCTATAGAGAGTACACTGTTTAAAAGGATAGAAGACTTCCCAAATATATCTAGTAGAGGTTACCAAAGACTCAGAGAATTCAGTGACCTGTGTATGGAGTTACAAGTGGCTAAAGCAGAAGGAGACTTACCTGGCCTTTCTTATCTTGACTCTGCTAGAGGTATTAATTCCTTAGCACAGAAACTTCCTTATGAGTTACACGAAAGATGGATTACTCATGGCTGTAACTACAAATGAAAACACAATGCGCCTTTTCCATCCTTTAGTGAGTTTTGGACTTTGACGACAGACAAGCAGAAATGAAAGATGACCCCAGCTTAATTTTTCCAGTGTCTTATACCACTTCTTCTGGCCCTAAACAACTCAGAGCTCCAGTAGCAGTGCACAAAACTAACATTTCTTCCCACAGATTTGCAGAGTCTCAGCCAGAGGATCAAGACAGCGACCCTACTAAGTTCTGCCCTCTAAATAAGATGCCACTTCCTCTTCTGAAATGCAGAGCCTTCAGGACAAAGACCATCCAGGATCGCAAAGCTTTCCTCAAAGAGAACAACATCTGTTACAAGTGCTACTCTTTGTCCACACATTTCGACAAGGACTGTAAGGTCAGTGTCAAATGTACAGAATGTGACAGCACAGAGCACAACACAGCTCTACACCCAAGGCCTAATCCAAGAACTTTCCCACCTGTTCATAGGGACAAGGAGCAAGGCAGGGAGACCAAAGACTTTAGTACAAACGCCATAGCAATCACTTCACAGTGCACTGAAGTCTGCAAAGGAAGTACAGGTGGCAGATCCTGCTCTAAAATCTGTCTCGTGAGAGTTTACCCAAAAGGAAGAAGGGACAAAGCAGTCAAGCTCTACGTCATCTTGGATGATCAGAGTAACAAATCACTAGCTAGATCTATGTTTTTTGGCATTCTAAACCTTAAAGGCCCCAGCAGTCCTTACTCCCTTAGGACTTGTGCAGATACAGTGGAAATGGCGGGGAGAAGAGCTGACAGCCTACAAATTGAATCTATGGATGGTAAGACATGCCTACCCTTACTGACCATAATGGAGTGCAACCAGATGCCAGACAACAGACTCCACAAGATTGCTTCCAACAGTAGAGAAGTTTTAGAAGCCTTTCCTGTCCAAGATCATTCTAACGAGTTAAAGGACTTAGATCTAGGCACAGACTCACTTCCCATGCAACGCAGCCTTGGTTTGCTTTGGGACTTAAGATCTGATACGTTTACTTTCCAAGTAAACACAGAAGAAAAACCCTTTAACCGTAGAGATGTCCTGTCTACCATAAACAGCCTGTATGATCCCTTAGGCTTTGCAGCACCTGTCACCATCCAGGGTAAAGCACTACTGAGAGACTTAACTTGTGAGTCGCTAGATTGGGACCACCCTCTCCCCACTGACAAGAAGAACCTATGGCTAGAGTGGAAGGAGTCACTAACAGCTCTATCCAACCTTAAAATTCCATGCCTATATGCTCCTCTGCCATCTACAGACGTTCAGATGCAAAGACTTTGTGTGTTTTCGGATGCTTCTGTTAAAGCAATTGCTGCTGTAGCTTACCTGAAAACCATAGACACTAAAGGACAATGCCACATAGGGTTTGTAAAGGGGAAAGCAACATTTGCACCACTTCCCGAACACACCATACCCAGGCTGGAACTTTGTGCTGCAGTATTAGCCACAGAGATAGCTGAACTAATTGCAATCAGAGGCCCAGTGAAACTCATTCATTCTGATAGAGGGTCTAACTTTGTAGGAGCAGTAAAAGAACTTCAAATTCCTTCTAATTTGAACATTCTCAGAGTAGAAAGATACTTGAGTGAACAAGACTGCACGTGGATCTTCAACCCACCTCACTCTTCTCACATGGGAGGTGTTTGGGAGAGGATGATAGGCATAGTCCACAGAATTCTTGACTCTATCTTCCTACGAGTAGGAACTGCAAGGCTTACTCACGAATGTTTAGTGACATTTATGGCAGAGGTTACAGCTATCATTAACGCCAGACCTTTGACATCCATTTCAAATGACTCTGAAGATCCAGTAGTCCCCACACCTGCCATGTTACTCTTGCAAAAGACTTGTCTCTGGAGAGTTTTGTGAGAAGGACCTTTACAAACATCAATGGAGACAAGTACAACCCCTTGCCAATACCTTCTGGAACCAGGAACAATATATATCTACTCTACAAGTAAGGAGAAAGTGGCACACTGAAAAGCCTAATCCTTAACCTGGTGATGTTGTGCTCATGAAAGATTGCCAGGCACTAAGGAATATGTGGCCTTTAGGTCTGATCACCAAAGTACTACCAAGCAAGGATAATCGTGTCCGTAAGGTCGAGGTCAAGATCTTTCAACAGAATGAGGTTAAGGTATTCTTGAGACCAGTGACCGAACGTATTCTGTTGCTCTCTATGGAGGACTCTGTTAGTGACATCACTTGATGTCAGGCGGGGAGTGTTCTGTCCACCAGATGTCTTGCTGATTATTTGCACCTTATTTGTACCCGTGTTGTTAAATTAACATGCAAAATGTGTAATTTACTTAAGACAATCATATGCGGTGTGCAGGCTCCATCTAGCGTTCCTTTTTGGTATTGCTGCAGTTCTGTTTATTTGTTTTAATGTATATGTAATTAAGGAAGTTGTCAGCAAACAGGGAATTCTGGGTAGCATCTTAACAGGAAGTGAACCAGCCATCATTTTTTTCAATACATTGCAGGGAGCAAGACATGTCTTTCTCAATCTATCGCCATCACCCCTTAGAGAACTTAAAAAGTAAGTTTTTACTATCACATCTTGTGTTGTATATCATTGTTTATGCAATGTATGCTGTATTGTATGCAATATTGTACTTATTGAGGTCTATTTCTGTTATTTCGTAGTTTCGCCTGGCTTGTTCTAATAAAACTGAGATCAAAGAAATATGGTATCTGAAGTTATTGGAATAAGAAGGTTTAGCTATCTGTGCCAGAGACAGAGCAGCTTTTGGTGAGTGACCTGGAGTAATACCTCTTTACTGCATCCAGGGGCTTTCTCCGCTTCCCCCCTCCCACACACCAACTCCTCCCCATTTTTTTCTCTTTTCCCTTGTCCTTCTTTTCCTTCCTTTTCTATTTTAGTCTCCATATTCTTAACCCTGCCCCACTCCTTTTTAAATTCAGGCAAAAATATTGACAGAAAGCAGGTTTTACTGAGATGCTTAATCGTGCCATTTTTGTTATCCTACATGTCCTTGGCTATTTCTAGCTGAGAAAATCTTCCTATCTAATCACAATGCCATGCTGATTTAGTTTGCTCCACTGTCTCTATGGCTATACTGTACTAACCTACAGTATTACCTTTCCTAAGTAAAGAATTAAAAAAAGAAAAGAAATGTACATCTACCTTTTTGCTGTGATTTCTGCAGTTATGGTGCAAATACTGTGCACATGCTGGTATGCATTGCGCATATGTGCTGCAGTGCACTGTTACGATGCATCACAGTGCTTGATTTTTTTTTTTTAAAGTAAAAACTTTTATAAAATGACATTCATTCAAGACATTCATGTGCTATGTTGCAATAACATTTATGTCTGGATCATTTCATTACAGTACACACAAACACATCAAACACACACACGCTACTGCAGTCTAAATAATACAACAAGGCTTAGGTGTGAAGTTAGTGTAAGTTGCTTTTTTACAGTTTTGTGATTTACACAATTTCCCAAAAAAGTGAAATCTAAAGTTTCAAATATGTATTATTTAATAACTTATACAGTAAAATCTTAGATTGCGGCCATAATTTGTTCCAGAAACATGCTTGTAATCCAAAGCACTTGTATATGCTTGTAATCCAAAGCACTTGTATATCAAAGCAAATTTCCCCATAAGAAATAATGGAAACTCAAATGATTAATTTCACAACCATTTATTCATAAGTCCTTCAATTTAAAGTCCATATAAAAAGATGATAGCAATGTGAAAGTTTGTGTAACCATTAAATGACCATCCACAAATGGCAGCCTCCACAAGGGGATTAGAAGCAAACTCCAGCAGGAGCTGCAGACTATAAAAGAGAAGAGAGACGCCTCTAAGTGTAGCAATATGGTTACATTTAATGAAGGTACAACATTTAGCAACTCACATGGTTGATGATTAAAAGAGGCACATCTATGTATGTATGCATCTGGGGTAAAGCTGTCCACATAGACCATCCCCCACACCACCCGCTCTCAACGCTGTTAGTCTGCAATCATGACTGGGAAGACTACCCTGCAGTAGAGCAAAGTCAGTAGCACAATCTTTTTTTCTACCAGCCCTGTGCTTCCAAATAAATTATGGTTTGGGGGGATTCTACAAACTCTATAGGAAGCTATAAGTGAAAAATGATAAATAAGTGAAAAATTGCAATAAACGCTCCGGCCACCTAAGGTCAAAAGCGGAGAGCAAGGCCTGTCAGCAAAGGATTAAAAGTGACAGTACAAGGGAAAAAATGGGAAAAAATAGTGTAGGGGCTCCCACTAAGGATCCAATTGGAGCCTTATGCAGACATACAGCCCGAGTGGCCCAGAAAGCAAGGACAGCAAGCCTTCGCCCAATCCCATCCTGTACCATGCTAGGCTACATATCTTCCAACATTGGGGGATGTTGGGAAAAAAATAACCTATAGCTCTATAGACCATTAATTCCTATAGGATTCTGGAAGCACCCAATCCTGGGGTATATTTTTGATCCAGGCATGCCCGTCGGAAATGATAGTCAGGAGAGTTAAACCACTTTTTCTGTTATAGATAAAGAATGTATTTGTGTCACATTGCTGCCTGAATCTACTGATTGGACATAGAAAGAGCAGAAGCACACTGCTAAGTCATCAACTCACTTTGCATTCTTTTCCTATCAGCATATTCCTTGTCAGCAAATGTGAACTGCATATGTTTCTAGTGTCATTCCCTCTCCCAGTTCTGATGTGCAGGGAATAATGAGAGGTCAATATCAAGAATCATTAGGTACTAATGCTACTTATTTGTAAAAATACTTAAAAACATATATATTTTTAAGAATGCACAACAAATATATATTTTCAAGAATGCACAACTGCATTAAATAGTATTTGTAGTTAGAGTCTTCGAGTTAGAAAGTGATACTCCTAAGCACCAAGGCCTGAGGTGTGCCTTGGCCTGACTGGTCAGTATGCCTGAAAAGAGGGCATACCCTGAATGTAAGAAAAGTAATATGAGTAAGTATGAATATTGGGGGAAACGGGTGGGTGGGAACCCGGAACGCCCACGAGTCCTGACCTGACAGAGGAGGAGGCTTAAATAGCCCTCTCAGACTCCTCCCACAAATGCAGGCTAGCCTTCAGCCAGCCTTTGTACTTGTAGTCAGAGTCTTCGAGTTAGAAAGTGATACTCCTAAGCACCAAGGCCTGAGGTGTGCCTTGGCCTGACTGGTCAGTATGCCTGAAAAGAGGGCAAAAAGACACAAATTTAGGTGAAAAAGGGAAGGTAACAATCCATCAAGTGGAGTAGTGCTTGCCCGGATGGCAACAGTATGTAACTGATAAGTGTCCGTTATGACAGGAGAAACCCCCGACTCGGTGATGAGACAGAACCTCTTGTAGACCTGCGAAGCTACCCAGAACCCAACGAAACGTCCCATGAACGATTGGACAGAGCCTGGAGCCCGAGACGACCCAGACATGAGAATGAACTACTGTGAATGAGAGGATGCGTGGGGGAAGGGGACCCATGGTTGTCCCAAGGAGCCCCTGCAAAATGATAGCCGAGAAGATCAAAACTTCGACCAGACCCTCGGAAGTGCTCCGTGAAACCCTCCCCCAAGCCCTGGCCTACCCAAACTGGTATGGGAAAGAGCGAGGGTAAGTGCCAAAGGACAACTGGCAGGAGTTCAAAATGATAAATACCTGAAGGATGTGATGGAGTAGGTGGTTGAGGCCCAAACCCTAAGGCAATAAGCACTGACAACGTGGAGAAACCATGCCAGACACCGAATGCTGGTCCCACCTGATTTGATCAGGTCGTGCTGCAGCAGAGTCTGAATCCTGAACCGAGGAAGGAGGGCCAGACTCCACACCGGGGAAATAAGTCCCATGGCCTGAAACAGTCATACCCCAAAGTGACTGAAACCCCCCTACCTGACACCGGCTGGGGAACGGAAAAAATGACTGGACTGACGTCCCTGAGCAGTCTTCCAGGCCACATCCTAGACAAGATATCGTAGAATCCAGAATCATGACGACGTTTGCCCAAACCTACCACTTAAGGACCAACAAGGGGATGATGGCTGCCAATGCAGCCCACCTGAGAACATGAACAAGAGAAATGACAGTCAACAATACAAGAGAACAGCAATCCCCCTCTGAGCCTACCCAAGTATGAGAACATGAGCAGAAATGTCAAGACCACTGCGCGTGAATGAAGCTGATGATGGAGACCACCCCCCCCCTCGTGTAAGTAATGACTGAGCCCGAGTAACCTGCTGTGCAGAGACAGGTAATTAACTGAAAACTCAGGGCTGGTGTACCCACAGACCGTGGTGGGTAATCGTACAGGTGTGGTGAATGAACGTGCATCGTATGACGTATGTTATACAGGCGAGAAGATTGTGGTCAACAATCGTTAACAAACGAAACCTCAGCCCGTATGGATCTGTAGACGTGACAGATCCTGACATGTGAGCCCTAGCTAACTGACCCAGGTACAAACATGAACAAAGATACAATGAGACATGACAAACAACGAAGATAAAACCAGCTACCGAAGTATGCCGTGACTGAACAACAACACCCCTCTGAGAAACGCTGTGACAGGAATGCTGAGACTTGAACACTGAAGTAGAAAGGCTATGCCAGAAATCTCGGGGCAGAAGCGCACTGACCGCAATGTTGACAGAAAACCCTACGACAGGAATGCTGAAACTGAAAGCTGAGGCAGGAACGTGAGAACCGAAACCCTGGGCAGAGCGTAATGACAAATGCTGAGACTAAAATCCTGGGGCAGAAATGCAATGACAGAAATCCTGGGGCAAAAACACTATGACAGAACACTATGACAGAAATGCTGAGGCAGAAAAGCAAAGACAGAAATCCTGGGGCAGAAACGCAGAGGCAGAAATGCCATGACCGAAATCCTGGGGCAGAAACGCAGGGGCAGAAATGCCATGACAGAAATCCTGGGGCAGAAACGCAGAAGCAGAAATGCCATGACAGAACTCCTGGGGCAGAAACGCAGAGGCAGAAATGCCATGACAGAACTCCTGGGGCAGAAACGCAGAGGCAGAAATGCCATGACAGAACTCCTGGGGCAGAAACGCAGAGGCAGAAATGCCATGACCGAAATCCTGAGGCAGAAACGCTATGACAGAACGCTAAAGCAGAAGTGTAATGACATAAAAACCTGGGGTAGAAACACCAAGACAGAAAAGCTGAGACTGAACGCCAAGTCAGAAATGCTGGGGCAGAATGCCGCCATGACAGAAATACTGGGCAGAAACGCTATGACAGAAAACTTGGGCAGCCATGCGGTGACCGAAAACCTGGGGCAGAAACGCCTTGACAGAAATGCAGAGACTGTGCACTGAGACAGCAATGCGAGGGTAGAACGCTGTGACAGCAATGCGAGGGCCGAACGCTGTGACAGAAATGCAGGGGCCGAACGCTGTGACAGAAATGCAGGGGCCGAACGCTGTGACAGAAATGCAGGGGCCGAACGCTGTGACAGAAATGCAGGGGCCGAACGCTGTGACAGAAATGCAGGGGCCGAACGCTGTGACAGAAATGCAGGGGCCGAACGCTGTGACAGAAATGCAGGGGCCGAACGCTGTGACAGAAATGCAGGGGCCGAACGCTGTGACAGAAATGCAGGGGCCGAACGCAGTGACAGAAATGCAGGGGCCGAACGCTGTGACAGAAATGCAGGGGCCGAACGCTGTGACAGAAATGCAGGGGCCGAACGCTGTGACAGAAATGCAGGGGCCGAACGCTGTGACAGAAATGCAGGGGCCGAACGCTGTGACAGAAATGCAGGGGCCGAACGCTGTGACAGAAATGCAGGGGCAGAACGCTGTGACAGAAATGCAGGGGCCGAACGCTGTGACAGAAATGCAGGGGCCAAACGCTATGACAGAAATGCAGGGGCCAAACGCTATGACAGAAATGCAGGGGCCAAACGCTGTGACCGAGATGCTGGGGAAGAACGTTGTAACAGAAATGCTGGGGAAAAACGTTGCGACAGAAATGCTGGAGAAGAACGTTGCGACAGAAATGCTGGAGAAGAACGTTTGTGACAGAAATGCTGGAGAAGAACGCTAAGACAGAAATCCTGGGGCCGAACGCTAAGACAGAAATCCTGGGGCCGAACGCTAAGACAGAAATCCTGGGGCCGAACGCTAAGACAAAAATCCTGGGGCCGAACGCTAAGACAGAAATCCTGGGGCCGAACGCTAAGACAGAAATCCTGGGGCAGAACGCTAAGACAGAAATCCTGGGGCAGAACGCTAAGGCCAGAAATCCTGGGGCAGGACGCTAAGACAGAAATCCTGGGGCAGAACGCTAAGGCCAGAAATCCTGGGGCAGAACGCTAAGACAAAAAACCTGGGGCAGAACGCTAAGACGGAAATCCTGGGGTAGAAACGCTAAGACAAACGCTGAGACCGAAATGCCGGGGTAACACGCTAATGATGGAAATGCTGGGGCGGAATGCTAAGACAGAAATGCTGGATGTTGTAACAGAAATGCTGAGGTATAAATGCTGACAGAAATGCTGGCTGAACATGACAGAAACGCTGGGGCGGAAACGCCATGACAGAAATGCAGGGCTGAATGTGACGACAGACATGTTGGGGCAGAACACCCTGAAAGAAATGCTGGGGAGAATGCTGCGACAGAACTGCTGAGGCAGAAAACGCTATGACCAGAACGCTACGACAGGAGCGCTATGATAGCAAGACGCTGACACCAAAACGCCTAGATAGAAACGCTGTGACGGAAACCTGAGGCTGAAGCGCTATGACAGAAATCCTGGGGCCGAAACGCCATGATAAAACACTGGTGCCTGAAGCGGTGAATGCCCGGGAGGCGTGCGGGGATCTCCCCCCCCATGATGCCCCATGTGAGTACCGGGAAGTGAGCAGGCGGGTGAGCACCCCCCCCATGAGAACCGGGAAGCGTGCGGGCGATTCCTCCGTGATGCACGGAGTGACTTCCAGGGAGGTGAGGTGAACTGGCGGGTGAGTGGATACAAGATGGACGAACAGACGCCCCGCCCCCCCCTCAGGAGAAGCGGGCGGCCGCCCCCCCACGCTGGCAAGACACACAGGGATGAGGGAGAAGCGGGTGGCGCACCCCCCCCGACCATGCGGGATTGGGCCCAGCGAAGGTGGAGGATGGACAGACGACCCCCCCCCCCAAACTGAGCCCTAGGGAAGTTGGTGTGGTGAAAGATGATGGACAGCCGTGACGCACCCCCCCCCACGGGCGCCGGGAGAAGCCCGGGCTGCGTGCTGGCCATATAGAGCTGTGTAGGATGGAAGGACGTCCCCCCCTCCCCCGGCATGAGCTCCGGGAGAAACGGGCGGGCTGCCTACACGGAGCTGTGGAGGATGAAAGGACGCCCCCCTCCCCCCTGCATGAGCGCCGGGAGAAGCGGGCGGGCAGCACCTGACCAGCTGCAGCCGAGGGGGAAGGAAGGAGAGTGGTGGAGGACGGATGGATGGCCCCCCCTCCCTTCCCCCGGCATACTCGCCGGGAGAAGCGGGCGGGCCGTACCTGACTGGCTGCCGCCGAGGGGAAGGAGGGTGGGTGGAGGATGGACGGCCCCCCTCCCCCTGCATGATCAGGCAGCTGGCTGGACATCCCCCCACCCTCAATACCCAGAGAAGCGGTCGGCAGCTCCCCCCCCTGAAGCAAGCTGGTAAGGGGAGAGAGGAGCTGGCTGGCAAGAGGCTCCCTCATGGAGCTGCATTGCATTGGGAGAGGAGTCGGCGGGCGGGCGGCCGATTGCCCCCCCCTCCTGCTGAAATACCAAGAGAAGCGGGGACCCGTGAATGTGGGTGCCGAGGGGGAACCAGGTGGGTGGAGAGGTGAACTCCTTGGTGAAGCACCGAGAGAGGCACCGCCACCATCTTGCAATCGATCCGGAAGTGGCGCGTAGGCCCCGCCCCTACTGAACCCGGAACGCCCACGAGTCCTGACCTGACAGAGGAGGAGGCTTAAATAGCCCTCTCAGACTCCTCCCACAAATGCAGGCTAGCCTTCAGCCAGCCTTTGTACTTTTACTGGTCTGCCTAGAATTCAGCTTTAGTGGCTGGATAAACTGATTAATATCTAATATGCCTAACTAGCAAAAACTGACAATGGAGGCAGTATGTAAAAATGACAGTATTAAGAATGTAGCATAATTGTACTATTCTAAATTGAAAGGCCAAATTAAACTTTGAGAACATTAAAAAACTGATATGCATTTTGCCACAATGGATGCCTTATTGTGTCTGATGTTACAGATGAATGCTCAGAACCTGGCAAATACCCAAGTGCTCTTAAAGTGATGGGTGGCTTGATAAATAGGCCCAGTGTCATCCCTCTCTCTGGAGACCAATTTAGCTTTGTAACTGGCCATTTAGGCATTTTGGATAGAAAATGTTACTGTAAGCTTAAAGCTGTTATGTGTTGCCAATAGTTAAGCTAACTCTTTGTGCGTGGGGAAATATTAATCTAAAATGCTTAAGACAGCACAGTCTGCTGGAATGTAGCACACTGAGGTTGTAAATCTACATTATACCATGCTGAGAGGCATCTGGCCAATCAAGAGTGAGATCTAGACGACAGTAACATACGTTATTGTCTGCAGTTAAAGGCCTCTGGAGATCTTTATGCCTTTGTGAAAAAAACAAGCAAAGAATATTTTGCCAACTATTCTTAGTTCAAGAGACTTGAAGGATTTATTACTCTATCCAGCATTATTCTAGTAAACATTGTTGTGTTTTGAGTGTTTTCTGTGCTTTAATACAGGAAAGAGGAAATAAAACATATATTTAATGTGTGCACATATCTTTGTGTGTGCATACATGTACATAAGCATGCATATTGATAATTAACCATGGGAATTTCAGTAGAGAAACAACTGACAGTTAGTCTGTGTCCAACAATAGCTCTATTTTTCTTTAATATAGTGCTATGTCATCCAAAAACTATAAACTACTGTAGGTATAAAGTGTAGGCATCTAGTAGTGCCTGCACATATCTGCAACAGTCTCTAATATCCTGCATTTATGGCCTGATCTTGAGCCATTCTGGTAGACAAATCTCTGTGATTTCTAGTTAATGTTTGCCTATCAGTATGATGGGCTGCCTCACTGGCTTAAATGTATTTCATTGTGTAAAGTTTGGGGTTGCATAGCTGACGTGTAGCGACCACTAGCGAGTATAGTCCATACCAGAAATTGTCATTTAAGGGCTTCAAAAAAATGGAATTTACCGTGTATCCTCACAGGGTGACACTGCGGACACACTGATAAAGATGTGCCACCGCCCCGATAACGTAGGAAATAACTAGAAATTACAAAAATGGAATTTGTAGGCACATATGTTTAGAATAAAAGTATGACATTTTTAATTGGATAAGGTTAAAAAACTTTTTAACAACACATAAAAGAGATCACACATCATACAAAGGATGACATAAAATGTATGACCCTAGGGACTCAAATACCACCTCCAATTGAGATATTGGAATTAAACAAATGATAATTAGGATAAGATATAACCAGTAGCACTATCCACAAGAAGTAAAGTGCATGGAGTGATTGAGTCCAATCAGAGGTCACAAGAAGGTTTTCCACTCGACATGTGGCGCGCACACTTGCGCTTCTTCAGGAGCTTACAGATCTAATGAATATGTAGAGAACATAAAATAAAATGAATATATATATAAAGTAATGATAGAAAATATACATTAAAAATAATCATTTATATTTATCCATGTGGTATCTAAAAACATGTATATATATTTTTTATATGCTGTGCAGATAACCAGTCAGTGAGCAGTATAATTAAGCACAAAAAGTGTAGCAGAAGAATGTATAGCAAGGGGCTTACCAGTAGCTGAGAAGGCCTATAGAAAACAATGGTTGGTAACCAAAGACATTGGGGGTTGATATATATAGGTGCATGTGGGGGAGAGGGTAGTCTGCCACCACGATCAGAACTAGCGATTGGAACTGCAGCAATAACCAGTAGGACACGCTGTCCAGTAGTTGGAAAATAGCTCAAGCAGGTTCTGTCTAGTGAATAGTAGAAATGACAAATATATAGTGCAGTAAGTAAATAAAATAAGGAAAGTGCCATACTGGCATAGCCAAATATTAAATGATTGATATTAAATAGCACTTGGCATGGTGTTACCTTCGATTTGCAGATATCCCATATAGAGACCAAATTGTGCATATAATCCCCACTGAGAGAGCTGGCCCAGATAAGCAATCTGGGAGCAGCTGTTTATAGCTGTGTCCCAGTCAGAAATGTGTCATCTCCGGGCAGAAATTATTATAACTGGCTTGACCACAGGCTGCCGCGCAGGCGCCACGACCCGCTGCTGGTTGCAGCGGGAAGTGGCCAATACGTCGGTAGCAAAGGCGGGGTGAGGGAAAAGCAGAGACCTCGCGTGACGACGTGCTAAGCCTCGTCATCACGTGTTGGTGAAGGACCGCCCAGCCTGTCGCGCATACGTTGAACGATCAATGCAGCAGACAAGGAAGGGGTGGACCGAGGAGGGGTCCATGCATAGACACAGGCCCCACAAATCACTGCATACCCGGTCAAAGAAGCGACCAGGTGGGCGGCGCTGTGTGGACACAATGGAGGAAGAAAGGCCCCAATAATACCCCGGGGTCACAGAGACAGGTCAACACCGAACGGACAACCCATAACAAATGACCATAATGAACAGACTATATAAATGAGCTAACAATGATGCAAATAACATCTAATATAGAACTAAAATAGTATCAATAATCCTTAACCCTAAATAGTCATAAAAGACTAATTGTATTTAACCTAAATAGGCATAGAAAGTTTCCTCAATTTGTAGGACTTAAAATGCAGTTGCAGAACAGAAATTTAATAAAAGAATTGGAACAATAAGCATAAGAGCAAACAAGCTCAGCTGAATGGGCAAGATATAGAGACCAATTATGACATTATCAAAAAGAGATCCCCCTAAAGGTAAACTGGAGAAATAGTAACAACAAAGCGTGAGATTTGCATAAATCAATTGGGGCTGATAGATATGATCATGGTGTATTAGTGGAACAGTAGAGAATAGGCAAAGCAACAGATTATAAGAAAGGCTTGTATGATTGTGTTTCATTCAGCCAGGGGAGCGTATAGCATTTAAATGTTCAATCCAGAGCGTCTCTTTCTGGAGAATCAGTCTATCCCATTCTCACTCTCTGGGGTCCCTAGGGATGACGGCTAGAATGCAAAACGAGACAGAGGAGGTGTCAAATCTGTGATGGAGGTCAAGGTGTCAACTGACCGGAGTCAGCATTTTCCCATTGCCAGATGTATAAATGCGATCACTTATCCTCTGTCTCAATTGTCTAGCCGTCTTCCCCACATAGATGGCTCCACATTTACAATTCATTAAATACACCACCCCCTTTGTATCACAGGCTGCGAAAAACTTTGGGTAAAAGGCTTCCTCATTGGGGAGTTATACTTTGCGGCCCGGCAGAAGCCATGGGCAGAACGCGCAGTGGCCACAGTGCGAAGTGCCCATTGGCCGCATGGGGCAGCGTGAAGAATCTTTGATATAATGACTTGAAACTAGCTTATCCCTCAAGGACTGAGTTTGTCTAAACGTTATTTTGGGGTACTGACCAATATATTTACTAAAAATTGGATCCTCCTGTAGTACGTGCCAGTGAATGGCCATAATATTCCTGATTTCGACATGGTGGGATGAGAACCTAGTAAAGAATTTAACCGTTGGGTTAGTGATGGGAGTTTTTATTTTAAAGAGTAATTCTTTAAAAGGTTCTTGCTCCATTTTCCCTGGTGGTCACCAGACTTGGGTCTTTTCCCTGCTGGATCATTTTCTTGTTTACATTGTGTTTTATATACTGGATAACATGCTATATATATATATACATATATATATATGTAGGAAGGCCAGTATGGTGGCCTGAATTTATGGGAGGAGCCCGGGGGGTATTTAACCAGCCCGCTCACCTGTGGTGCTTGTCGGTTTCCTGTGCGCGATATACGTCACTAGGCCGACTATTCGTATACCAGCGTCCGCAGTTCTTATCGTGCAAGTTCCCGCACTCGCAATTTCTCTGCTCGAGAGTTTCGAAGCCCGCGTTTACCGAGTCGTACGTTCGTACCACGCGTCTGGCTTGGCTGTCGCAGGTAGGGTCCCGTCGGACTTTTGTTTTTACGCATTATAGATAGCATGTCACTAAACCGTGATATCAAACTTACGAATCACTCGCAAATTTCACGAACGTACCGCAATGTATATCACTCGTACTATCGTTATGTTACCATTTCGCGTTATCTGAGAAACCACCGCGACGCAGGCGTCGCTTCATTTCAGGCATGTCTAAGTTGTTAAACATGTGTCAGTAGACAGCCATAGCGATTCGCAAATCTTATCGAATCACGTCAGTTCGATACCAATCATTTCTCATTTCTGAACGTTTCTAAATACATTTCTAACATTTCAAACCATTTCGAATCATTTCTCATTTCAGTCACATACCGCGCTCCGATTCGAATCCAGTCGCACCTAAAGATGCACCGATTCGCTCCGGTGTGCCCCAGTAGTTACGGCCTCATTTCAGTACATGCTCCAGAGTCACGTCATTTTTAGTCGCTTTCGACTCATCGATTCGTACCTCTGTCATGGCTATCATTTCATTGCCACGTACCACGCTCCGATACGAATTCAGTCGCATGGAAATGCACCGATTCGTCTCGGCGTGCCCCAGGTATTTGCCACATTTCAGTACATGCTCCAGAGTCCGATTCGCAGTCAGTCACTATAGCGGCACGACCGATTCGCGCCTCTGTCATGGCAACAAAATGTTACACCTGCACTTACCGTGCTCCGCTTCGAATCCAGTCGCATCTTCTATGCATCGATTCGTTACGCCGTGCCCCAGGGCTCGGCCTCATTTCTGAAACATGCTCCAGAGTCTGGATCATAGCTAGTTGCAGATATCGGGCGACCGGTCAGCATCTCTGTCATGGGAATCGCTACCATTTCACTCCCACAGGGCATCACCGTTTCGAAACCAGTCGCATCCGAGATGCACCGATTCGTCACGGAATGCCTCAGTTGTTTCGGCCGTATCCATACCTATACCAGAGCTCGGTTCGTTGCCAGTCGCAAAATGCGGCACAACCAATTCGAGCCTCGGTTTAGGTAAAACATTTCTCTCATTTTGTTTCATACTGCGCTCCGATTCGAATCCAGATGCATCAAACATGCACCGATTCGTCCCGGTGTGCACCAATGTTTTTCAGTTGCCTCATTTCAGTACATGCTCCAGAGCCAGGTTCACGGTCGGCTCAGTCACGGCACGACCGAGCCAGACCTCTGTCATGACAAGGAAGTTCACTCATTTCATAATCAATGCAAACATTTCAAATCATTTCATTGTCACAAGATTGCAAGCACCATACAAGTCATTGCTTCTAGTTAGTCAGCAAAACCTTCACGAATTGTCACCTTTCATTTTCCTCCAGGTCAGTCAAAGTTCAGTAGGTCCACCCTGCACCAGGTTGGACGACATCCCCCCAGGTAAAAAAAAAAAAAAAAAAGGGGAAAAAATGGGAGAAAACAAGTCGGGTAAGTATGACTCAGGGAATCAAACCAAAACTTGAAATTCATGTCACCCTCAATAGGTTACAGTCAACCAAATAATACGAGCTCAAAGACAGGATATCCTCACCAGATCAACCATGTCTCAGGCCGGCAGCGAAGACTTCACGGCCCCTCTGTCACCTTCCCCGGTCTCAGAGAGTGGCAGCGTGCAGTCCCTCAGGGGATGGACCATCCCCAAACTGACGGCAGAGCTAAGACGCAGAGGCGTGCCCTTCCCCGCCACAGCGAGGAAAGGCGAGTTGTTCAAGCTCCTCTTCCCCACACCAGCAGCAGGACCCAGTACCCAACAGGCATCCCTCCAGTCGATATCTTCAGCCATCTCACAACTGCATGCGATGGTGTCTTCCTTGTCTACCTCGGTCACAGACGTACAAACCAGGGTGGCACTACTGGAGGCTCGACCGGCCGCGGCTACCCCCGACCCAACCGCAACCCAAACCTTAACACCCCTTCCTGCAGGTACCACAGGCTGGAGCCCCATTGTCTACCCCTCCCATTTGGTTCCAACCAGCATCAGGAAGGACATTTTGGACGGCAGGGACGTCAACCTGGCCTCTCTCCTTATTTCTGTGCACGATCTGGCAGAAAATAAGGCCTACAACTGGGGTGACATATCGGTGGTCCTTAAAGCCAAAGACCCCAGACTGAACCAGAAGTTATCTGTCCCAGAGTTCACCTTGGCCTTTGGCATGATGAGAGACGTCCTATGCTCAGCCGCCCCCAGCAGAAGGGAAGAGCTGGACTTGTACCTCCATACGGTAGTAGACCTGGGATACAAGTATGGAGGATTTTCCTTTTACGACTACCACCGTTCCTTTTCCGCAAAGGTGGCAGCCAGAGTCACACAGTTCCAAACGACAACAAATTGGAGTCTCATGGACACAGAGCTGTTCTGCCGCCATTTTGCCGGCTTACGCTCACCCCTGTGTGCGATTTGCCAGTCCTCCACCCACACTGCCACCTGGTGCGCCAATGCGACAATCAGACGTCCCTTCGAATTTCCCTCTACCTCCGGTGCACTTCAGGGTCAGTCGGTCCCTGAACAAACGCCTCAGGTGGACAAATTCGGACGCCCAGTCCGAACCATGGGAGGGGCAGCCATCTGCAATAATTACAATTACGGGTCCTGCAACTTCAGTCAGTGCCGCCTACTCCACATCTGCACGTTATGCCAAAGAGCGCACCCAAGGAACTTGTGCGAAGTCAAACAACAGAAGAGGGCATGACTAAGCCGGATCAATGTCATATGGCTAGGACTCTACCTCACCTCACACCCCACCCCCTCCCTGGCCACCTACCTTATCCAGGGGTTCACAGTAGGGTTTCACACCGGCCTCATTTCACTACCCCACAGTACTTACGAATGTGGGAATCTTCGTTCAGCGGCCATTGACGAACAAGCCATAGATCGGCTCTTACAAGCAGAAGTAGACCGAGAGTACGTCATAGGCCCCTTCACTCAGCCCCCTTTCAGCACTTGGAGAGTCAGCCCTATTGGGCTTGTCAAGGGCAAATTCACAAATAAATTACGTTTGGTGTACGACCTGTCTGCGCCTCATTCTTCCCATATCCCCAGTCTCAATTCCCTGATCCCCTCCGAAGAATTCTCCCTAAAATATTCCTCCGTGGACATGGCAATCCAAGCAGTCATCAAAGCAGGTACAGGTGCCTGGCTTTCCAAAGCCGACATCTCGGATGCCTTCAAGCTCCTGCCTATACACCCATCCCTTTGGTGCTGGCACGGCATCAAGTGGAAGGAGGCATATTATTTTGCCACAAAACTAACGTTTGGTTCGAAGTGTAGCCCTTGGCTCTTCGACACATTCGCTCAATCCCTCGCTTGGATACTGGTACACAAGGCTCAGTGCCAAGAAGTCATCCATTACCTGGATGACTTCCTACTAATAGAACCTCCCAGCAAGCCCCCAGGAGACCTCGACAAACTCAGAGTGGTATTCGGAAATCTCAATGTTCCCATCGCCGAGCACAAAGTCGACGGCCCAGCACACAACATTACCTTTCTCGGAGTCAACTTAGACACCTGCACTATGCAAGCCAGTCTCCCCCTCGACAAACTAACCCGCATCAGGGCGGTCCTTCACAAATTCACCCACACCAAAGGGTGTACCAAAAAGCAGTTGCAATCTCTCCTGGGAATGCTTAATTTCGCCATGCGAATTATTCCACAAGGCCGCACCTTTGTGTCACGTCTGCTGAGATTCCTGTCAGAAACACAAGACCCCGATCAGATCCTGAATCTAGACTCCGCAGCAATAGCGGACCTATCTATGTGGGAGGAATTCCTGTCCGCCTGGAATGGCATATCCCTATTTATACCCATGGTGTCGGCCCTTTCACCTCAGGTGGTGACAGACGCTGCAGCTTCCACAGG
This sequence comes from Aquarana catesbeiana, assembly GCF_042186555.1. Classification (NCBI taxonomy): domain Eukaryota; kingdom Metazoa; phylum Chordata; class Amphibia; order Anura; family Ranidae; genus Aquarana; species Aquarana catesbeiana. Next base: position 200,989,034 of record NC_133328.1, on the reverse strand, counting down.
TTTCGCGGCAATTTTTGGCCACCAATGGTTTTCAGGACCCTGGCCTCAACAGATACTGTTGATACCCGGCTTTACCCGAACATCTTCCCTCTTCAAACTCTATCCCATAGTGGCAGCTGCACAACTCTGGGGTCACCATTGGACAGGGCAAACCGTGGTCTTCACCACTGACAATCAGGCCACGGCAGACATCATCAACAAAGGCAGGTCCAAGTCCCTAGCAGTCATGTCCTTCCTGCGCAGATTGGTACAACTGTCTTTACAGCATCAGTTTAACATTCACTGTGCATTTATTCCAGGCAGATACAATTTAGCTGCTGACGCACTGTCACGTTTTAACTACACCTCCTTTTTCAAACAGGTTCCCGGAGCCGATCCAGTGTCGGCCCCTATCCCCGTCTGGTCACAGCTGACCCTGGACTAGCTCAACATTTACAAGGATCAATGCAGCTCATCAATCACTCACTCTCTCATAACACACTCAAAGCCTACCAGACAGCTTGGAGGGCGTTCAATAAATTCCTCACATCCTGCTGTAAAGGACCAACAGATGTCAAACAGGTACTGGCCTTCACTTCATACTGCCATACTCAGCTGGCCTTATCTTACAATTCCATTCGGCTATATCTAGCCAGCATACAACATTTCTTGACTCTTGAAGACCCCACAAAATCTTCACTGCTATACGAGCTATCCTTAGGGGCATTCAGAAACAACAACCAGTGATCAGCATCAAGCGCTTACCCATTACGGGGCCCATCTTCAGGGAGATGTCGACTATTCTGGCTACTTCTCCATTCGGTCTGCTCCCCAGCATAGTCCTACAAGCAGCCATATATTTGGCTTACTATGGGTTCTTGCGACCTGGCGAGTTCACCTGTAACAACCCCACAGACCAAATACTATGCAGACGGCACTTGCTTCGCTACCAAGACCGTTTCATCCTTCACCTCGAGGTTTCTAAAACCCAGCAAACAGGCTCTGGAGTAGACATTCACCTCTACAAAACCAATAACAGCTGGTGTCCAGTCACCGTACTTAACCGTCTCCTGTCACTCCTGCCTGAACAACCGGACACCTGTCCTCTTCTACCATTCCCAGTTAAACCTTTAAGTGCCTGTC